>NW_028258308.1:39920833-40223863 GCF_053883595.1 Heterocephalus glaber
TCCTGGACTCAAGCAAGACTTCCTTCTTCCCTAAGAGCCATAGTTCAAAAGCTGCCAAGAAACCTTCCACATCTCAAAGATCTCACACTGCTCTGGACTGCAAAGGAGAAAGTCATTTTCGGTATGCAAACATCCTGAGAAATAAAACCTGGGCTCAAGGAGAAAAGAGAGCAGCCCAGACCCGGTCCAATGCACAGGGAACAGCCATATGTGGAAATGCGCTAAGCTTCTGAGATCCAACCAAGGTTTTATTACTCTAGGGCCCCTGAACCCAGCCAGTGCATTTGTTACAAGCACACTAAATAAACATTGGGTGATTTACTGGGTATGCTGTGGATCAGGCGAGACCATTGTCTTGTTCTCAGAATTCAAATGAGAACCCATTAATGATTCAGTGATTTCCATAGAACTCTTCTTCCCATAGGAAACCTGCCCCATATGGTTGTAAAAATTGAAAGGAAGAACAAAAAAGTTTCAACAAGCTCAATTATAACTCTGCTTCAAGAGGAAAACACAGATTTCTGCAGCCCAGGGAGAGAGTGGGAAGGTGAAGGAGAGAGAGAGATATAGAGATCTATCCAAGACATTTCCCAAGCTTGAACAATGCTCTGTGTGCCCAGATACAAGCACATAGAAAGTACAGAACCGCTTGGTCCCTGCTAGTACTAAACCGACCATGGCTCTTCCATGTGGCTGACAACAATTGTTCCACGCCCTGGCTCTGGACATGGCCAGTGGTTGTGGACGACCTACAGGGAGCTCAACTTTGCTCCTCGCTTGCAACTGGATTCAGGGATTTCAGGAAGGGCAGGTGGGGGCAAGAGAATCAAAGCTCCAGCTCACTCCCTTCACACAAATGACTTCTCATTTTTTGTTTGATGAAGATTAGGAAGAAAGGGGCCGGATGAGTCCTAATTTACTGCCTCTGTCTAAAGCCAGCTCTGAGTCAAAGGGAAGAGAGTGAGCGGATTATGAACGAAAAACAAATGGAGAAGAAAAAGGGTAAAGGATAAACTGCATTCGGTAATGTTTATTAATTCGCTTTTAATGGAAAAAAGGGATCCATTCCAGCAGTTCACCTTCCTGTGAAGCCTGGAGTCCCCCCAAACTCTGAGGTCCTTCTGACCCTGCTGTGAGGTAGATCAGAGCTGTTTGGTGCCTCATGTGACAGGCCCTGGTGCACAGAGCTACAGTGAGGAAGCCAGGGGCAGACACCTGAACCTCGGCCTTTTCTAGCCTCCTGCCCTCAGCCTGGGCCACCGGGCCTGCAGACACTTAGGCGTTCATCAGGGTAGGCGTGGAGCTTGGGGGGCCCTCTTCGCCCCATACTCCCAGCACACGTGTGAGCAAGGCCATGGGGCTGCTCCCAGGGCAGCTGGGCACAGGCACCCCTGTGCCCGAACTGCTGAGGTAGGAGTGCATTCAGGGGTAAGGCTTAGAACTTCTCAGGACAGTGACTACCCTCTTGCTTTAGGGTCCCCTCCCCACCCCACAGCCCAGTCAGCAGGTTCTGGAAAACAGAGTTCCACAGCTGGGGAGCTCGCTGGGCCTCACTGGGAACAGAGGCCAGAGGCTTCCAAAGGAAACGTCCAAGGAGCAGTTTATTGTCCTTCAGGCCTAAAGAGCTCCCTGGAAGCCCTGAAAGGTGAAGACAACATATCTTAGGGTGGGAACAGGGGCACTGGAGAGCAGGGGTGGCCCTCGGGGGACCCTGGGAAGCATAATTACATAAAATCATGGGGGACCACCCAGCTGCAAACTCCCCACACACACACCCACTCTGCCTCTGAAGGAGGAGCACGATCTCCACTCACAGTTCCTCGCTCACCGCTGTCCTTCATATCTGGAGTGGATCTTCACTTTCATAGCCATAGGACCTTTGGGAGAAATCAGAACCGATTCCGCGGGTTGGGAGGGCCACACCCTTCTGTGCAATTCGGAGACCGGAGTAGCGATGACCAGAGACCTGGGCAGCTGAATCACTGAGCTGGAAAACTCGGGGAGGGGGTTCAGAAGCCTGAATGAAGGACACCCCACCCCCACCCCCACCCCCGTCCTCCTATGCTTCAACCCTGGTGATTGGATGGAGAAGGAAAGGGCCCTGGGCCACGTTTCGGCTCCCTCCTGCGTGCTCCCTCCTTCCAGGCGCCGACCCTCTCCAGCTCCCGCCTGGTCCTACGCCGAGCCGCCAAGCCTCCGGTTACCTACCCGTGGACCCCGCGGGGCTGACCCCGGCCTCAGGGGCATCCAAGGGGTCGCAGGCCGGGAAGGCGGCAGCTCCGGGCTCCTGGAGTCGGCAGCCGGCGCAGCGGCACAGAAGTCGGCGGAAGGCGCTCCGAAAGTCCGGGCTGCGGCAGTAGATGAGCGGGTTGAAGGCGGAGTTGGCATAGCCCAGCCAGTTAAGGGGGAGGAGGACCGAATCTGGAACTAGCGAGGGACCCCCTAGAGCGCGCAGCACGTTGGCCAAAAAGAAGGGCAACCAGCAGAGAGTGAAGGTGCCCATAATGACCCCCAGGGTGCGCAGCGCCCGGTGCTCTCGGAGAGGCAGGAGGCGCTCGGGCCGCGGACCGCAGGGCGGACCTCCTTCGGGCGCAGCACGCGTCCCAGCCGCGCGGGCGGGGAACAGAGAGCGCGACGGGGCCGGCGGAGACTCCCGGGGCGGGAAGCGGCCCACCTCCCGGCGCAGCAAGCGAAGTTGGCGCCTGGCCGCGACGAAAACTCGCGCGTAGACGAAGAGCATCACCAAGAGCGGCAGGTAGAAGGAGACGGAAGAGGACAGCAGCGCGTAGGGCACGTTGGAGGCGAAGGAGCAGCAGCGCGGGTTGGAGTGACAAAGCTGCGCCTCGGCGTCTGCCCCCACGCGCCACCACTGGCTCATGATGGGTGCGAAGGACACCGCGGCCGACACCGACCACACCAGGATCACAGCCGCCCGCGCGCGGCGCTTGGTGACCAGGGCGCGGTAACGCAGCGGGTTGGTCACCGCCAGGTAGCGGTCCACGGCCAGGGCGCATAGGGTTTCGATGCTGGCCGTCACACAGAGCACATCCACGGACGTCCACAGCTCGCAGCCAGTCGCGCCCAGAGGCCAGTGGCCAGTCAGCGCCAGAGTGGCCCCCGGCGGCACCACCAAGAGTCCCACCACCAGGTCGGCGGTGGCCAGCGAAGTCACAAACACGTTGGTGATGGTCTGGAGTCGCGGCGTCAGGGCGATGGCCACGGTCACCAGCAGGTTGCCTCCCACGGTGGCCAGCGCCAGCAGCGCCCCGGCGAACGCTGCCGCCCACGGCACCCCTGGCAGCCCACTCAGACTGGGAGCCAGCGTGGGGGCGTCTGGCAATGAGCCCAGAGAGCGGTTCCCATGGGGACCCATCCCCGCGTCGCGGGGGGCGGGAGGGGTCTCCCAGGGCCCCAGGCTCAGGGGAGGGGACAGCTGGACCTGGGAGCAACTCCACCGGCCCGGGCCACCATCTTCCCTAGTTGACTAGGACACAGCTCTCACCCTTCCCCTCCCCACACCTCACCCCCACCCCTGATGCCACCGCGGGAGGAGCTGCTGCGGCGCTTAAAGGGGCAGCAGCCAATAGTGGACGAGAGTCCTCCAGAGGTCATGCGAGGGCACATAGAGGGGCCGGCCCGGCTGTTACCCAGGCCTCCGGCCAGCCCTTGGGACAGTCCCCATCCCCGTCCACCCCCACCCCCACCCCCGCCCTGCACCAGTTTCCCAGGAAGAAGGGGAGGGGGGAGCCTTACCCTGTAGAGGAAAAGGGGACTCTCCCAAGACCAGCAGAATGCCCGCAGCAGCCCTTCTCTCCGGAGCCCCCTCCCGAGGGTTTTTAAAGGAAGGTAGAACAGCCTGTATCTTCCCCTCCTAGTGATAGACTACCCCTTCCCCTTCTCTTCCTTATAGTTTTTTTCCTCTTTCTCAGCTGCTGAGGAAATTGAGTCCTTTTCATTGTCCAGTTCGATTGGGGTTCAGGGTTATGTAGCCTGAGAGAAGAGCTTGATTCCTCTATCGTCCCCTCTTTGCTCTGCCTCTTTCCACACACCTTTCCACTTAGACATTCTCTAGATAGGCCTCCTCTTAAAATCTGTCATGAAGACATTTTTAAAAGTAGTTGAATGGGTCTGGGGGTGTAGCTCAGTGGTAGAGCACCCCTTAGCATGCCCAAGACCCTGGGTTCCATCCCCAGCCCTGGGGCAGGGCAGGGTGGGGCAGCACGACAGAGGGGGGCTATGTTTGGAGATTGATCCCCAGAACTGGGGAGAAAAATGAATGGTCTGAGGCTGAGATATGTTCAGCATCCTCAGATCTCCCCCCACTATCCACAGCTCTCCCTTCATGATGTCTTTTGGTGAAGTGTTTCTTCATGAGCTTTAGAAACCAGACCCACTGAGTTAAGGAATTCACATGTGGTGTTCAGAGTAGTACTTGAATGCCTCTGAAATCTCTCATAAGGGCCCAGCAGAGGTGTCCATCCTCTGAAGAAGCCCAGAACCCCCTCCCTGCTCTCTCCCCTCACCCACACTTACAAGGCTTAGTTCTGCTAGTCTAGCCCCCAATCTCTAAGCCAATTGCTCTCAAACTGGGAAAATAACCCTCTGGGTTCAAGATGGGGGGCAAGAAGATATGACAGCTTTATTAAGACCTATCAGGGCCTGACCCTTGAGCTTCCTCCCCTGAAACAATGGGATAGAGGGAAAAAAATTATCATGGAAAATGCCTCCAGGACTATGCCCTCTTGTGTTCTATATTTCAAAAGAGCACTGTGTAGTCGCTGGTCTGAGCAATCCCTCTGGGAGGCTGAGCCAGGGGTTGGGAGTTAGAAAGGTTGGAGGGGAAGAGAGAACCTAAAATTATCCCTGAGGAAAAAGAATGAGCTGAACTCCCAGGGACCCCACAGCTCACCCTGCTTGGGTTGGCATGCCTGTGAGGCACCCAAAAAGGCCTTTGGTGCCATGGGAACTCCTGGGGTAGAGGGCGGGGCAGCCCGGAACCCTCCTCTCCCCTTGCCCTGCCCCTACCATGTGCCAGAGTGATTGGCCCCACTTGGCTGTGACCTCTTGTGATCATCAAGGCAATCACTCTAAAGTCGGGTTTTGCAACACCCCAGAGGGCTCACAGGGTGTCCTAAGAGTCTGAAAGAGTAATCTCTGAAACAAATACATGCCACTCTGTGATTTTTCCCAAAACATCAGAGTTGAAGGGGTAAAGCAAAGGGATTCCAAGAAGTCAAGCAGCTTCAAAGAACATCACTGCTTCAGCGAGTGACCTTGTTACTCAGAGGAACTGTGTAAAATGTTTACATTTTCAGAAAAGGCAAGATTTCCCAAGCCACACACACGAGAATGCCTGAGTTGGGAGAGCGAGTAGGCCAATAAGGAAGGAAACTGTAAGAAGAGAAACTCCAGGGCCCTATAGGCCAGGGCTTCCGGGCTGGCAGAGGGATGTTGCCATGCTTGGTCTCCCAAGGTGCTCCAGTCCTTTCTGCTGGTTTTCCAGCTGGTTGTCCCCACCTAGATGTGGACAGGGTGAAAGGTTCCTTCTGCTACTCTGATTCTGTTTTCAATTTAATTTTTTTTTTTTTTTTTTTTTTTTTGGTACCGGAGATCGAACTCGGGTCCTGGCGCTTGCGCAGCAGGCAACAAAACCACTGAGCTAAATCCCTGGCCCCTCAATTTAATTTTTTAATAGATAACACACTGACATCATTTAATCAGGATATATAAAATCTACAGGTGTGGTGGTGCACACCTGTAATCCCCACACTCTGGGAGGCTGAGTCAGAAGGTTCACAAATTCAAGCCTAGCCTGGGCAACTTAGTATAATACTGTCTCAAAATAAAAAATAGTAAATAAGCCAGGCATGGTAGACAGGAGGATTTCTGGAATTCAAGGCCAGCCTGGGCTACATAGTGAGTTCAAAGCCAATCTGGAATACAATGATACCTCTCTAAACAATGATACCTCTCTAATATAAATATATATTTTGTTGGAGATATAGCTCAATGTGAAGTGAAGGCCATGAGTTTTTTTTTCTTTTCCGGGTACCAAGGATCAAACTCAGGACCTTGCTCTTGTGAGGTAGGCACAGTGCCACTGAGCTGAATCCCCAGCCCAGCCTTGAGTCTTAATACCCATCACACACACACACACACACACACACACACACACACACACACCCCAAATACATACCATAGAAAATTGCCTTCATCCATTTTCATTTCCCTAACAAGTAACTACCAATAGAATTTTGTTTATCTTTATCCCTCCAATAATGTTTTACATACATATAGATCAATATGAATAAATATTCTTTTATCCTTGCTTTTCTATCAAATGGTAGTAAAGTATATCTGCCTTGCTTACTAAAATTTAACTGCATACCTGTGATCCTTCCAGATCAATACACAAAAGCTTCCTATTTAAATATTCCACCTCATGGACATCCCATAATCCATGAAATTAATTGTCTAGTGTTGGACATTTAGATCTCTCCCTTCCTCCCTCCCTTCCTTCCTTTGTTTTACTTCTGAGGATTGAACCCAGGGCCTTCACCCTGAAGTACATCTCCAGTCCTTTTGTAATTTACTTTAGGGGCCAGGGGTTTAGCTCAGTGGTTCCGCTGCCTGCCTTGCAAGCACAAGGACCCAAGTTTGATCCCTGGAACCACACACAAAAAAACAACCAGTCCTCATTTTAATTTACTTTCTTTTGAGACAGGGTCTCCCTAAGTCATTAGATTCCCCAGGCTAGGTTTGAGCTTGTGACCCTCCTGCCTCTACCTCCCCGAGTGCTAGGATTACAGGTATGTGCCACTGTGCCCTGGTTTTATTAGTAGATGATTCTGCAATGAATGACTAATCCGCTTCATTTCACATGTGTGTAGGTATACTTGTAGGATAAATATCTACTAATAGAACTGCTATTTTCAAATTTGGAAAATATTGCCAAATTGCACTCCACAGCCAGCATCCTCATTTATACTCTCACCATCATTTTTGGCAGCCTCGGGGGGTTGGAAGCAAGTGGCCTGCCTCTCTGGGCAGTCACCCTAATGCCTGGCCCAAGAGGAAAGAGTACTCTCTGTCCATAGAGGTCGTCCAACTCTGGATAGACACATACAGCACCCAAGCAAACATCACCCAGGCCTCAGCTCCCGTGACCTTTACTCTGTGCTCTTGGAAGCAGGCAGTGAACACGGTCCTCTGAGTGCACTGCGGTCAGGCCCCCTGGCCGCTCCTCCTGTGCTGGGCGCTCCAGGGATGCTTTCCCTGTCTGGAAGAATTGTGACCCGTGATTGAGAAGATGTGCTTGGCAAAGCCAGAAGAGGCAGTGGCCAACTGATAAAGAGTTCAGTAGCAAAGAAGTGCTCTCCCTCCCTAGTGGCTTGCAATATGTGGTCCTATGAAGATCACAGCCGGAAGAATGTGTGTGAGATTGTGCACATGTGTGTGAGAGTGAGACTTGGCTAGGAGAACCCAAGGAGAGTATATGATTTGGCCTTTACCTTGTCTAAGACTACAGTGTTAGAAGTGGCTATAAAGATACACACACACTCACACACACAAGACCTTGCTCATATTGAAGCACGTGCTCTACCATTGAGCTGTATGCCCAGCCCCCACCTTGTGGCTTTATTTTACCATTCTTTTTTTTTTTTTTTTTTGTCAGTACTGGGGATTGAACTTAGGACCTTTCGCTTGCCAGGCAGGTGCCAGCACCACTGAGCTACATCCCGGCCCTATTCTACCATTCTTAGTCTACTCATTTTGCTTAAAAGTTCTTATATCTGTAATCTCAGTACTCTGGGAGGCTGAGGCAGGGAAATTACAAGTTTGAGCCCAGCCTGGGCAACTTAACAACTTAGTGAGACCTGTCTCAAAATAAAGAATAAAAAAGGGGCTGGGGATGTAGCTCGTTGTGAAGGGCCTGGGTCAGTCTCCAGTACTGTAAAACAAAAGTTCTTGGAAGGAAGTAAAATGCAGATGGATTTTTTTTTCATGTATGTAACCTGCAATGACTGTCCACTCAGTATAACACAGAAGCCCAGAGAGGAAATTCGGGCTTCTCCACTATCTCACAGCAAAGGTCTATGTACAACATCACGTAGGGACCCAAGGAGAAGGCTCCTCTTCCAGAACTCTGCCCCTCACTCCCTGCCAGACTGTGGCTGGTGCCAGCTTCTAGTCTGTCCCCCAGGTTCCCAGAATGAACCAGCAAACGGGAAGACTCCAAGAACTGAAGAAGGCCCTAACATCACAGGTTTTTTGTCCCTTTGTCCTGTATTATGTGGCCCAGCTGACTCCACATACATCTGACTGGTTCCAAGGTCAGATCCAGAGGAATTTGAAGGAAAGCAGAGAGAGGCTGCTGTTCCCAGAAAACCAAAGTACTCAAGTGCCCAAGGTCTGGCCTGGGACAAGAGCCTTATGCTGGTATTCAGCTGGGCTGCTTCCCTCCTCTCATCTTCCCTGGGGCATGTGCTAAGGAAAGGGCTGCTGGTGCCTGACGGGACAGGCAGTGAGGAAGACCTCTCCTCCAGCAGGGACACCAGTACCTCAGGATCAGACCCCTCCAATTAAGAGAGCAGTGTGAGCTGGGCATAGGGATATACAAGGATTGGGAGTTCAAGCCCAGCCTGGGCAATTTAGTGACTTAGCAAGATCCTGTCACAAAAATTTTAATAAGTAAAAGTAAAAAGGACTTGGGATGTAGCACAGTGTGAAGGCCTTGGGTTCAATTCCCAGAATGGGGGTTGGGGGAAGAAGAGGGGATGAAGAGCTTTACTGCCTGGATAGAAGGCAAGGAAAAGAATCAAGTCTGGGGACTGTCAATATCCAGGTGCCACAGTTTGTGATAGCGAAACCTTGGAAACAGCCCAAATGCCCATCAACTGACAAATGGATAAAGAAGTTGTGGGTTTTTTATATAATAGAGTACTACTCTGCCTTAAAGAAGGATGAGCTTCAGACATTTCTTGCTAAATGGATGAACCCTGAGACCATACTATTAAGTGAAATAAATCAGACACACATTTAAATACCACATTGTTTCTCTGGCATGAGAACCTGAAAGTGGAAATAAGGACTAAAATGTACAATATACATTGGGAAATGGGAAGAAAATGTTCAAATGGGAAGGGGAACAAGGGAGGAGGGAGGGAGAAAGGAAGGAAGGGACAAGAAAAAAAGTGAAAATAGAAGGAAAAAATGGAAACAGAGCTTTTGTACATAGGGAGAGGAGGGGGCTTGAGGGGAAGGGGGAAATGGGAAAAGAGAGGCGGGATGTATCGTGTACATGATGCATGTTATCATTATGTATCCCTAAAATGTACCAATAAATGTTTTGCTATTTAAAAAATAAATAAATAAAGGACAAAAAAAAAAAAAAGATCCAGGTGCCAGCGGGGGCTGTGGCAGTGTTTCCTGTTTTGAAGAAGCTGTGAGTGGGGAAAATGCCCAGCTTGGGCAAAATACCAGAAAAAAAGAGGGTCCAGGGTCTGGCGACAAGAAGGAGCCACTGTTCTTGGGAACCGATGGAGAGCTGCTGATACTCACTTCAGATGGCTATGCACATGTGCAGCAGAGGCACACTGACATTCAGCTGAGAATGCTCTCACATATAGGTGCGCACGCACACACACACACTCAAAGAAAACACACACAGTCGAAATCAGTATGGAGATACCTCAAAGAACTAGGGCTAGAGGTCCCATTTGGCCCAGCTCGTCCCCTGCTGGGTACCTTGCCCAAAGAATTAAAAGAATCATTCCACAGCGATATATGTGCACCCATGTTTATAGCGGCACAATTTGTAATAGCTAAAGGTTGGAAACAGCCCAAATGCCCATCAACTGGAGACTGGATAAAGAAGATGTGGGTTTTTAATAAAATGGAGTACCACTCAGCCATAAACAAGGAGAACCTAGAGACATTTATAGCTAAATGGGTGCACATTGAGGCTATACTCATAAGTGAAATAAATAGGACACACGTGTAAATACCGAATAGTTTCTCTGGTGTGAGAAACTGAAAGTATAAATAAGTATTAAAATGATTAAAATGAATAATTGATAATTTGAAATATTAAAAGGTCCAAAGGTGTAGGGGTGGTGGGAAGGGAAGGGGAAAGGAAAGAAGGGAAAGGAAAAATCATGAGAAAAGAAAAAAAATGGAGGGCCGGGGATTTAGCTCAGTGGTTTCGCTGCCTGCTGTGCAAGCACAAGGACCCAAGTTCAATCCCAGGTACCAAGAAAAAAAATGGAAATGAAATCTATGTAAATAGGGAAGGGTGGAGGGGGTGAAGGGCACACAGGTAATGGGGGAAAAATAAGAACCAAGATACATCATGTACAGGTACAAGCACCCAATGATAAATGTAAATGTATTGTATACCTAAAATGTACCAATAAAAGAATTTTTAAAACACACACACACACAGTCCTCCATATAAGAGTTACACAAACTCAGGGAGGTGCACACACACACATACACACACACAAACTCACATGCACATGCTTACCTCCCCACCAAGAGGGCATCACAGTCCTGTGCACCAGCCAGCATCAGCTCTGCCTAGATGCAAGCCCATGCCCCAGGCAGAAGCCAGGCTGGACCCCACACTGCAAGAAGCTCCAACCCCAGGTAGAAGCAGCAGTGGAAGTGGGTCAGGGCCGGCAACCTCAGCTACCTCTTTCCCTCTTCTCTGAGCAGCGGGTGAATGGCACAGAACTACAGGTCCTAAGTCTGTCGTGGGAAAGTCCTTGTAAAGCATGAAAGGCAGAGCAGCCTAACTTAAACCTAGCACAACCCCTGCTTGCTGGTAGGGAACAAGTCACCAACTAGCCAGCCCTCTGCTTCACACTCTCCTTTGTCCCAGGAAATCTGCCCAGAAAGTCCTTCCCATTCATTACTCAGTCATCAGTCTGCACTCACTGGACACAGCTGTGTGCTGGGCACCTGACTGAGTGCTGGAAGACAGCAAGAGTATCAGATATGACAGCTGCCTTGAAACAGACTCCGCTCCAGAAGGTGAGACTTAAACAGGAAAAGAACAGGCCCTTGACAAGGGCCGAGGAGGACAGTGCGCTTCTGTGACGGTGGGATTCTAAGACAAAATCCCTTCCAGATGGGTAACCAGAAAGAATACACAAAAAGGGGGAGTTGGAGTCAAGTGTTAACAGATGATAAGAACTCAAAAGAGCATTCCAGATGGCAGAGCAGGCTGAGATGGAAGTGCTGAGTTTCTCAGGTGGTGTGGCTCCTTGCAGCTGCCCTGCCAGCCTTGGTTAATATGCTGCTTGGTACCTTGGGAAGGCGGCCCTGAATGTGTCCTCGCCACCAGCTGCAGTGCTAGAGGCCTTCCCTTCATCCATTCACTCCTTGTTATGTTCACATGCACTCAATACTTTGTTCCCCCCTATACACACACACACACACACACACACACACACACACACACACACATCCTGTTTTGGAGGTAATGGGGACTGAACCCAGAGCCTTCACACTGAGCTAATCCTCAGCATTTTTTATATTTTATTTTGGACAGGGTCTCACGACATTGCCCAGGCGGGACTTAAATTTGCACTCTTCCTGCCTCAGCCTCCCAGAATGCTGGGATTATAGGCGTGTGCCACTCCATCTGGTTCACCTCTCATTTGAATCTAAGAAAAGTAATACCTTCCTCTAGGTTACATTATTTCCTTCTAAAAAGGGTTTGCATTCCCAAAGCCATATATCATGCCACAGGCACCCTTGGATGTCTTCTCTCCCCCTTTACCTGCCCCTGGACCTCATCCACTAGCACCTCTTCCAGGGGTAGTTTCCCACCTGTGTCACCAGCCTAAGAGGACTGTGCAGAGGCTCCTACAAGACTCTCCCATGAGGGTCTCCAGGTGCCTCATCCAAGAGGCTGCAGCACACCAGGAAATACCACGGATGAAGCAAAGGTGCTGAAACACTGCCAGGCCTGCTGTTTTTAAAATGACTGGCATGTGATCTGCGGGGAAGCACTGGGAAGGTGGCCTCCTGTGGGGAGGAGGATTTGCCTAGGAATTCCATCATCATAGGGCTGGGGTGCAGCTCAGAGGTAGAGCACCTGCTCAGCATACATGAGGTCCTGGGTTCCATCACCAGCAACTAAAATAAATCATCATAAATTCATGCTTCTAAGCTGAAGGTTTTATCTCAAATTAAAACGAAAAGACTTCCGACAAGGAACGTCCCTGTCTCTGTCTACGCTGTGGTTGGTTAAGGGTCTCCCAAAGATCCACGTATTAAGGCATGGTCTCCAACACATAGCACTACTCCAAGTATGGATCCTTTAAGAGGAAGAGCCTAGTGGGAGGTCTTTAGTAATGCAGGGCGCGTTCTTTCAGGGAGCTATGGGACTGGGCTTTCCTTCCGTTTGCTTCCTGGCCATGAGGTCATGTGCTCTCACCATCATGTGCCACCTAGCCACAGGCCCAAAGCAACAGGACCTATATCTATGTCAACGCTGATATCAATATCAGTGGATTTATAATGGAAATTGATTCACATAATTACAGAGGCCAAGAAGTCCCATCACCTGCCTCCTGCAAGCTAGAGAATCAGTACAGCTAGTGGTGTAATTTAGTCTGAGTCTGAAGTCCCACGAACCAGGGGCTCCAATATCTGAAGACAGAAGACGGAAGTCCAAGCTCAATCAGAGAGAGCAGTGGTCCTTCCTTGGCCTTTTTATTCCACAGATAGATGCTGCCTGCATCAGTAAGGACAGGTCTTCCTCATCGGGTCAAGTGAATCAAATGTCAGTCTCTTCCAGAAACACCTTTACACACACACACTCACCCAGAAAGAATGCCTCATCAGCAATCTATTCACATAAAACATATATCCCTGCCAAAAATGACTCAAGAAGAAATAGGAAATCTGAATAAGCCTTTAATAAGTAAGGAGACTGAATCCAAAATCAAAACCTCTCAGAAGGAAAAGAAATCGATGGCTCCAGTGGAGAATTCTACCAAACAAAGCAGTAATGCTAACCATTCTCAAACTCTTCGCAAGTCATTGTATGAGACCAGTGTAGAAAACTACAGGCCAGCTCTCATTACCTTTGCTGCCTTGTGTATGCCATGTTGTTTCTGCTCCGCCATGCCTGTTTGTCACCTTTATGGACTGAAACCTCTATGAACTGTAAGCCAAATAAACCCCTTCCCCTTTAAAAAAAAAAAAAAAAGAAAGAAACTACAATTTGTTCAATGTGGATAAAGGGGCAAAAAAAAAACTATTCACAATTATCTGAAAAAGATATTAACATACTCCTCCCTTTTCAAATTCTTATCAATATGAGGCCAGATTTTCTTCATATACTTTAGTGAAAGCAAAATATCACAATAGAGTGAAGAGAAAGATTTATAAAAATGTAAAATGCCATTCTTACTGGCTATTATTTTTTAAATTATAGTTATTTTGAATAAAAATGTGTTGTTTATAACATGCAATGAATTTATTGTTATTTTTAAATATATTCAACACTTTTTTAATCTTTCAGTTTTAATTTCAAATACACTAAATATGGATAGAGATACCCCACATAAACAAGAGTTTTTGGAATTCTTAAAAAATCTTTAAGAGTGTAGTCTTCAAATCAAAAAATGAATTACACTAACTTTACCACTTTAATTGTTCTGAATTCAAACCATTCCATTGTAGCTGACTTCCATTATTTAACAAAAGGATAGGGGAGGCAGAAATCCCTGGGAATTATAGTGCCCAGGTTAATCATTAAAGGAGGCTGGGGGACCCCCCCACACACACACTGGAGACAATGCACTACTGTAGGTGGGACCTCTAGGATAGTGACTGGTTTGCCTTTTTTGTTTGTTTTTCATTGTTTTATTTTGTCTTATTAAGCAGAGAAAGACTGTTACTAACATAAGCAAATTTCTCTGCTGTTTCAGACAAAGATGAATAGGGAATGTGAGCATCTGTAAATACAGAGGTATCCCCTGAAAAGTATCCCAGGAAACCTGGCCCTTATGGGAGGGTAAGGTAGAAGACACAAGAAACCTAGGTAAAACCTGAATAAACCCCAGCTTCACTTGTTTTAGTGAATTGGTGTGATGGTTAATTGTGATTTGTTGTGATCATTAATTGTGATACATCAGTTTGACTTGAGGAAGAACCCCTAGCAAATTAGTAAAGTTCTAGGTGTATCTGTGGATGATTGACATGTAAACCAGCAAACTGAGAGGGGAAGACCTACCCTGGGTGTGGATGGCACCAGCCAATAGGCTTGTAGCCTGGAAGGAATAAAGAAGGAAAGAAGGAAGTGCTCCTTTTTGGGAAGAGTTTCAGTCTTTGCCTTCACCTTTGGACATGAGTCTCCAGTTTCTTCAGCCTTCCAACAGACTTCTACCTGCAACTCCACAGCAAAGTTCCCTACCTTCAAGCTTTGACTGCTACTGGATCTTCCAGCTTTCTAGTACACAGAGGACCATTGTGAATTCTTCTGCTTCTGCTTCCTCAGACTGACCTTCTGGACTTGTTCACCTCTGATCATGTAAGCCAACCTAATAAATCCCTTTTGTAATTATAAAAAAGAAAGAAAGAAAGAATGAAAACTACAGGCCAATACCTAATGTCCAATGTCTTGTGAATTAAGCTCCAAAAACCCACAACAAAATACTAGCAAACTGAATCTAGCAGCATACAGAAGGGATTGTACACAATAACCAACTAGAATTTGCCCCAGGAATGCAAGAGTGGTTCACTATGTGAAAATCAATGTAGTGCACCACATTAATAGAATGAGAAAAAAATACACGATTATGTCAGCTGATGCAGAAAAAGTTGGATACTGACAAAATCTGACAGCCTTTCATAAGAAAAATATTCAAACTAGAAACTGAAGAGAATTTCCTCAAAATGATAAAGGGCTTTTTCCCCCCTGCAGTAGTGTAGATTGAACCCAGGGCCTTTAAACTGAACTACATCCCCAGCCCCTTCTTATTTTTTGAGAGCTTGTTTGGAGGTACTAGCAGGGGAGTGCAGCTGCTCTTACACCCTTGATGGAGGAAACAGTCCTCTTCCATCGGGTGTGGTCATCCTCTTTGATGGAGCACGCAGCTTCAGGAGGGACACACATGGAGTGGCGAGGGAGGAAGGGGACACCCACCTAACCAGCCAGATCAGCCAAGTCAACCCTAGAGATCAGTGGGGTGATAGATGTCGAAGCCAGATCACCCTTACATCCTTTTCATTTTGAGAAAATGGCACATGCCTGTAATCCCATCACTCTGGGAGGCTGAGGCTGGACAACCACCAAGTTTGAACCCAGCATGGGCAACTTAGCAAAACCTTGTCTCAAAATAAAAAATAAAAGGGCTGGGGATTTAGCTCAGTGGTTCTGCTGCCTGCCTTGCAAGCACAAGGTCCCGAGTTTGAGCCTCAGTACCAAAAACATAAAAATAGGGCTGGGAATGTAGCCCAATGCAAAGACCCCAGGTTTAATCCCCAGTAGTGGGGGGAAAAAAACCACCCAAAATAACAACAACAACAAAAACAACAATCAGCAGCAGCACCACAACAAAACCACAAGTGCATTTAGAGCACTAAGGATCGCCATCAAAGGAGTGGAGTACAAATCCCCAGCTGGGGAAAAAGCGTTTGTAAATCATGTACCTAATAAGCCTTTAATATCCAGAATATGTAAAGAGCTACTAAAACTCAACAACTAAAATACAAACAATTCAACTTTTAAGGGGGTAAGTAAGAGACTTGAAGAGACATTTCTCCCAAGAAGATATTTGAGTACACATGAAAAGACGCTCATCAGTAGTCACCAGGGAAAAACAAATCAAAACCATTCACCTACTAAGGTGATTATAATAAAAAAACAAAAAACAAAAACCAGAAAGTAACAGCTGTTGAAGAAAACGTGGAGAAATCAGAACTATTGTGCACCAATGGTAGGAATGTAAAATGTTACAGCCACAGTGGAAATATGTCCCACAAAACATTAAACACAGAACACAGAACCATGTGAGCCAGCAATCCCACTCCTAAGTACCCCCCCAAAAGAACTGAAAATAAGGACTCAGGTCTCTGTGCCTGGATGCTCACTTCAGCATTGCTCACAACAGTCAACAGGTGTATCAATTAGCAGGTGAACAGCTAAACAAAATGTGCCACAAGCCAGGCATGGTGGCACATGCCCACAGTGCCAGAAAGAGGATCGAAAGTTCAAGCCCATGGGTTGGGGATTTAGCTCAGTGGTTCCGTCGCCTTCTCCAAAAAAGGCAAGGACCCAAATTTGATCCCTGGTACCAGAAAAAAAAAAAAAAAAGAAAGTTCAAGCCCAGCCTGGGCTTCTTAGTGATTTAGCAAAACCTGCCTTATAAATGAATGAATGAATGAATGAATGAATAAATAAATAAATGAGCTGGGTTGTGGTTCAGTGTGAAGGTCCTGGGCTCAAACCCCAGTCCCCCTCAAAAAAAGTGCTACAGGGCCGGGGATTTAGCTCAGTGGTTTTGTTGCCTGCTGCGCAAGCACAAGGACCTGAGTTTGGTCCCTAGTACAAAAAAAAAAAAGTGCTACATATCGACAATGGGATCTTTTTTAGCATAAATAATTAGCATGAATAAAATTGTGATACCTTACTGCCACATGGATGAACCTTGAAAACCTTAGGTGATTAAGCTAATGAGTCAGACACAAAAAAGACAAATACTATATAAGTCCACTTATATGAAATATCTAGAATAGGCAAACTCTTGGGGACGGAAAGTACCTTAGACTTTACAGGGACTAAGGGAGGAAAGAGGAGGAATTGCTTAATGGGTACAGAAGTGTTGTTTGGGATCTCAGCATCACTAAAGTAATTAATGCTACTGAGTTACATCTTTAGAAATGGTTAAAATGGGAATTTTATGTTACATATCTTTTATCATAATTTTAAAAACACCTTTAAAAACTGGGCCAAAAAATACGAGATAATCCAAAACCACTGACTGAATATGTGATCATCTTACAAACGGTACTGAGTTGTTTGATTTTGTTTTCTTTTTGGTGCTGCTGAGGACCAAACCCAGGATTTCATTCATGCTAAGCATATACTATCTCTGAATTACAGCTCCAGCCCCATACTGAGTTCATTTTCTAACTGTGATAATATTATTATGAGAAGATGTAATATATATATATATATATATATATATATATATATATATATATATGATTGAACCCAAGCCCTTCATGTTAACATGCATCCCCAATTCCCTTTCTTAATTTTTATTTTGAGATAGGGTCTCACTATGTCACTAAGTTGTCAAGGTTTGAACTTGCAGTCCTCTTGCCTCAGCCTCCCAGAGTGATGAGACTACAGTAGGCCATCATGACCAACTGTTTTCTTGTTGTTTTGAGACACAATCTCACTATGTAGCTCAAGCTAGCTAGCCTTATTTATTTATTTATTTATTTATTTATTTATTTATTTATTTTTGAGGCAAGGTCTCACTATGTAGTTCAGGCTGGCCTCGAACTTGTGGCAATCCTTCTGCCCCAGCCTCCTGAATGCTGGGATTAAAGGGGTGCACCACCGGACCTGCCTCAAGGTAGCTTTAAACTCACTCTGTGGGCTGGCCTCAAACCCATAATCCTCCTGCCTCAACCTCCTAAGTGCTGAGATTCCAAGGTGTGTGCCAGCTGCCCAGCTTGATCTCAGGATTCCTAATAAGCATGATCTTGCCCTAACTGGAATAAGCATGTATAAACATGCACTATAACAAAGAGCAGTTTTGAATAACTAGACTACTCTATTACCCAGCATGCTAACTGATTGCGGCCAGTCTCCCATCACCTCAAATGTGGCATTTCTTGTGGCAAACGAGTAGGCACATCTTTGACTCACAGGCTTTTTACTTGTGTCTCTCCTTTCCAGGTGATATCCAGCTCTGGTGTGGATCTCAGGTGTCCCCAAAGGCCCATGTGTTAAAGGATGGGTCCCCAGCAAGTGCCACTGAATGGTGGAAACCTTAAGAGATGGGATCTAGTAGGAGGAAGTTGGGCTGTGGGGGTGCCCTTAGAGAGGACATCAGGGCCCTCGCCCCGGCTTCCTCTGCTGTGTGCTCCTGCAGTGACCACCTGTGCCTCCATGGGCTCAAAGGAACGGGGACAATTGGTCATCCACTAAAACCTCCCTAATTGTGCCTCTTTCTAAGGGGTGGTGTAACTCCTCCCACTTTATTCTCCCTGACTCCAATATTGTTTTCTTGTTTTGTTCTGTATAAATTTGTGTTTGTTTCCATATATATATAGTTTAGAATAAGCTTGCCTATGTCTACAGAATGCCAGGTTTTTGATAGAAATTACATTAAGCCTATAGATTAATTTTGGGGGAAAGTGATGTCCCTGCCATGTTGAGTGCTCCAATCAGTGCCCATAGTGTTTGTAAATTTTAGCCTGCAAATCCTATGTGTGTTTTGTTTGTTCTGTTTTGCTTTGCTTTGCTTGGTTTTTTTTTTGTGACAGGGTCTCACTAAATTACCCAGGCTGGGTTCAAACTTGCAATCCACATGCCTCAGTCTCCCAGAGTCCTGGGAATACAGGCGTACACCACCATGCCTGTTTTATGTGTTTTGTTTTGTTTTGTTTTTGGTACTGGGGATTGAACTCGGGTCCTTGCGCTTGCTGCGCAAGCAGCGAAACCACTGAGCTAAATCCCCAGCCCAATGTGTTTTGTTAATAATTAACTATTTCATTTTCTTTGGAACAGTTGTAATTGGGAGTATTTTAAATTTCAGTTTCCACATACTTAGTATTAGTTACAGAAATGTGTTGTATTTTACATTCTGGCTGAACTTATATACTACTTATAAGGGTTTTGTTTTTGTAGACTCTCTGGGATTTTCACTATAGAGAGTCATGTCAGCTCCAAGTAAAGAGAGTTTATTTCTACTCTAGGTGCCCTTATTGTTTTTCTTGCTTTTTTTTTTTTTTTGATGGCAAGGTCTCACTATTTAGCCAAGGCTAGTCTCAAACTCAAAATCCTCTTGCCTCAGCCTCCCAAATGCTGGTATTCCCAGCTTGTACCCACCATATTTGGCTCCAAATGATATGATCATATGAGTTTTTTCTTCTTTAGCTTATTGATTATGATGGTCTTTCTGGTGTGTGTGTGTGTGTGTGTGTGTGTGTGTGTGTGTGTGTGTGTGTGTGTAGTGTGCTGGAGATTGAACCCAGGGCCTTGTGCATGCTAAACACATACTCTACCAAACTTAGCTACATCTGCAGGCCTAGACTTTTTTGTTGCCTTTTGCTTTTTGAGACAAGGTCTTACTGTGTAGGTTAGGTTGGGCTCAAGCTCACCGTCCTTCCACCTCAGCTGCTTGAGTGCTGGCATTATAGGCATGCGCCACCACACCTGGCCCGTGCTCTGATCTGAATCCCTATTCCTTTTCACTTTTTATTTTGAGATAAATTCTTGTTAAATCACTAAGTTTCCCAGGTTGGGTGCAAATTTACAATCCTACTGCCTCACTCTCTCAATAATCATAGGTGTAGCCACTACACCTTCTCTTGACTTTTTAAAAAAATATTGAAACTTTGAGCCCCACAGAGCCACCACTGAGGATGAAGTCCAGAAAGTTTGAGAGCCACATTTTCCCTGGCCAACTCCAAGCCCCTGGACTCTGTGCCCTGACCCCAGCCACCAGCCAACTCCAAGCCCACTCTGCATTTTGTTTCCCATCAGTACAGGGCAGCAGAGGCCCTGACCTAGTGACCCAACCTGATCATATGTAAGCCAGGAGGGTCAGTAGCTCCAGGGAGAAACAACTGACCAGGCAGTACTAGTCCTGAGAAAAGCCCACAGTTATTATAAACTGCAGAAAAATCATGAGGTTTTACTTTGAAAGTGACTCCTTCTGCATGGTGGCCTAGAATTGGAGGAGAAATGCAGTGCAGCACCAGTCACATTTGAGAGGGTTTAATCAGGAGCCATTTGGGGAAAGGAGTATTTAAGACTAAGCCACAGAACAACTTCCCTTCAGAGTTTCCAGTGTCACCCTACTACAGTGACTGGGCATAACAGCTAGTCACAGAGAGGGTCAGGCTAGACAGACTCCCTGAGAAGTTTAACCTCATGCATGGACGGACACAAGGCCCTGCCCTCCATGGTAAGAAGCCAGGCCTGGTGAGTTAGCTTTTAGGGGTGGCTGGGTCTGAAAGTGCTGGCACTAGATCTAGCAACTAATTGAACCCCCGTCTTACTGCCTATATCCAGCACAGAGACTGGTTGGCCTAACTGCTTTTCCCATCTACCAACATGAGCAAAAACATCCCTCTGCTTTTATGGCTGCCGGAGTCTGGAGTGTGTGAACAATGGGGCCTCTGGAGCAGGAACATCTCACAAACCCACAGGTCATAAAGATAAGTGGAGAAAACTGGGACTTGCTGGATTCCAAGACTGCAGATCCTGGAAAAAAATCATTCATTCAAAAATACAGAGGATGGAGCCAGGGATTTAGCTCAGTGGTTCCGGCACCTGCCTCGCAAGAGCAAGGACCCAAGTTCGATCCCCGGTACCAAAAAAAAAAAAAAAAATCTAAAACCCATATTCTAGACGCTGAATCACCCCACTGCAGACAGGCAGGTCTGCCCACACCCTACCGAAGTCCCCAGTCCCGCGGAACATGCCGAATCAGCCTGCTGCAGACAGGCAGGTCTGTGCACGCCCTACCGAGGTCCTGAGTCACGCAGAAGACACCGAATCACCCCACTGCAGACAGGCAGCCACCTGATTCCACATTACCAAGGCGCAGAGGACACCAGATCACCAGACCAAGGTACTGAGTCCCACTGTTCCCAGCCCAGGGGTAGGGGCTTCTGAGCCATCGTCCCACTGGTCCTGGTCCAGAGGAAGGGGCTTCCCGGTCACCATCCCTCCCGCTGCTCCCAGCCCACAGGAAAGGGCTTTTGGGCCACCTTCTGTCCCGCTGCTCCTGGCCCAGAGGAAGGGGTTTCCCAGCCACCATCCCTCCGGCTGCTCCCAGCCCACAGGAAAGGGCTTTTGGGTCACCATCCCTACCGCTGCTCCCGGCCCCTGTCCCACCTCACCCAGCTCAGAGGAGGTAATCCGTGCAGGCGCTAAGAGCCCCCCGCCCCGGTCTAAATGAGAAAACACATAAATAAGTCTCAAAGCCAGACTTCCAGATCACCTACAGCAACCCCAAAGGGAAATGAGATGGAACCCTCTGATACTCAACCACCTGGACCCACTGAACTGGCAACAAAAGGGGATCTGGAAAAAATGAAATCAGAAATAATTTCTCAGATAACAGGAGAAATTGTGCCCTTAGTGCAAGACATGATTAATAAATCTAGAGAGGAGCTGAGGAACATGATGGAATCCCAACATAAGAAACAAATGGAATCCATAAAACAGATGCAAATAGATTTCCAGGACATGAAAAACTCCATTGAAAGTCTACACAGCAGAATGAGCCAGTGTGAGGACAGAATTTCAGATATAGAAGATAAGATTGTAATTAGTGACCAGGAAAAGAAAAATTGCTTCAAAATTATGAGGGAACATGAGAAATCAATCCAGCAGCTGCTAGATGATGCAAAGAAGAATAACATAAGACTGATTGGGCTCAATGAAGAAACAGGAGAGAGTGCAGATGACATAAAAAAATCTCTTCACAGAAATAATGGCAGAAAACTTCCCAAGCAGGGGAAAAGAGCTTGACATACATATAAGTGAGGCATATAGGACTCCAAATAGCCTTGATCAAAAAAAATCTACACATAGGCATATAATTGTTAAGACTCCAGAAACACAACAGAAGAACAAAGTTCTCCAAGCAGTCAGAGAAAAGAAACAAATCACATACAAAGGAAAGCCCATCAGAATCACAGCAGACTTCTCAACACAAACCATCAAGGCAAGAAGAGCTTGGAGTGACATATTCCAAGCCCTAAAAGAAAACAGCCTCCAACCCAGATTGATGTACCCTGCAAAACTATCTTTCAAAATGGATGGAGAAATAAGATACTTTCATGACAAAGAGCACCTTAGGAACTTCGTGAATACCAAACCAGCACTCCAAAGAATTTTACTCAATAGCCTAGGAACAGACATTGAGGATCACAACCCCAGGAAGCA
Organism: Heterocephalus glaber; assembly: GCF_053883595.1. Lineage (NCBI taxonomy): Eukaryota > Metazoa > Chordata > Mammalia > Rodentia > Bathyergidae > Heterocephalus > Heterocephalus glaber. The sequence continues at coordinate 39,942,990 of NW_028258308.1, forward strand.
AAGCAGAATGAACTCATCTGGCATGACAAGAAATTCAATGTAAAGGGGGAGAACCCAACAAAAAGAAAAAGTCATGGCAATGACAAGTCAATATGTTTCAGTTATAACCATCAACGTTAATGGTCTCAATTCACCAATCAAAACAAATAGACTGGCAGAATGGGTCAAGAAGCAAAATCCAACAATATGCTGCATACGAGAAACACACTTAATTCAAAAGGAAACTCATAGACTGAAAGTTAAAGGGTGGAAAACAATACTGCATGCGACAGGAACCCAAAAATACAGAGGAATTTTTTTTGTGGACTCTTTTTTTTTTTCATTGGTTTTGGGATTTTTTTCTTTTAATTTTTTTCTTTTTCTTTTTTCCCTTTATTTGTCTCTCTCTTTTTTCTTTTTTATTGTCTGTCCTTTTCTGTTACTTTTGTTTATTTTTTTTTTTTATAAATACCAACTTTTTTTTTTTTGGTGCCAGGGATCAAACTCAGGACCGTGTGCTTGCAAGGCAGATGGTAGAACCACTGAGCTAAATCCCCAGCCCTTCTGTTACTTTTACTTAATCCTATTAATTTCTTTTTATTCTTTAGTAGAGTCTTTCATCTCACTTTCCTTCTTCTCATTGCTTAATTTTTCAATTTTACTTTTTTCATCCTCCCATTCCCCACCCCTCCATCTTTTCTAGTATAACCACTAAGCTTTATTAATCTTTAGACAGTTGGCTCTATGCAATTATTGTTGAATACTTTTCTATGTTAGTGTAGTTACAGTTGCATTTAGTAGATATTTACTGTAGAGTACTGTTTGGTTTGTTTTAATTTGTACACTATAATTACAGATCTCTTTTCCATGCTTAATGGTGGTACATTATTGCTTCTTATGGTATATCAATACGCAATTTGTTTTTGAAACTATTTTTGTTGCTGGTTTGATTGCTATTTAGGGTGGCACAGTTGTTGCTATTAATTGGTTTTCTCTGCATGCTAATATCTGGGTTTTCTTTGTGTCATTAACAATATTGCAGTCCATTCCCAGAGAACTAGGTGCTGTGTCAACTATATTGCAGTATCCCCTCGTAAATTAACTGAGGTGGACAGAGGAAAAGGCCACACCCAGAGTGCATCACTGAAAAACAGATACTAACTAAAGAAGTCTCCATACTGGCAACAAAGTCTTTCCAATATAATCAACCCATGAACTTCAGTGCACACATGGTACACACACACACACACACACACACACACAAATGAAACAAACAAACAATAAACAATAGAAACATGGAAGACAAGGTGTGTTAGTTACTTTTCTCTTGTTATTGAGACAAAATACCTGACATCCAAACTGTTTTTTTTTTACTTAAATTTTTTCCTTTTTACTGAAATTTTTTCCTTTTTTTTTTTCCCATTAACTTTATTGGTACATTTTAGGTATAAAATACAGTTACATTCATCATTGGGATCTTGTACCTTTACATGAGTATCTTGGTTCTTATTTTTTTTCCCCTTCCCTTGCCCTCCCTTCACCCCTTCCACCCTTCCCTATTGACAAAGACCTTGTTTCCATTTTTTTCCTCTTCTCATATTTTTTCCTTTCCCTTTTTTCCCTTCCCCTACCCCTCCCAATTACCCTGCTCTTTTAGACCTTTTCTTCCTGTTACACAGTATCAGTTACACATTTTTTAAATTACAGTATTAAGATCTAGGAGACATTACCACAGATTTTACAGAATTTAAAAGGATATAGAAAGCATATTACAAAAATCTTTTTTGAAATAAATTTGACAACTTCTAAGAAGTAACTTGGAAGACAAATTAATGAAACTAACTCTGGAGGAAATATAAAATTTGAATAGCACCTATTAAAGAAAGTATATTCCTAGCTTGAAAACCTACTTAGATGACAACAGCAGGCTCATATAAATTTTAACTGATAAATTATATCAAACAATTAAAGCAGAAAAAAGAAGGAACACTTCTCCCTTCATTTTAGGAACTCAACATTGTGCTAATCCTAAAACTGGATAAAGATAATAGAAGAAAAAAGTATGAACATAGATAGGAATTTGTATAACAAAAAAAACTATTAGAAGTCAGATCTGGCAGGATGTAGAAAGTGGTTTTGTTATTAGGGATGGCAGTGTTGGTTCAGCATTGGAAGATCCACCCCTAAAAGTCATCATTTTAACAGAGGAAAGGAAAAAGCCATATGATCCTGTCAGTAGTTGGAGAAAAAGTATTGGACTAAATTCTACAGCTGTTCATGGTAAAAAGCTATCAGGAGACTAGAAGTAGAACAGAAACTTCTCAACAGATTAAAGACATGTACTCCATACTCCCAGGGAGAATGCCTTGTATGAATGGGGAAGATACAATGCTTTCTCCTTAAGGTGGGGAACAAGGGCAGATATGCTTACTCTTTATCTGTCCATTAAACTTTGAAACCTAGGCCCCATCAAAATAGTCTGGCAATAAAATGACACAACTAGGGTAGGATTGGCACGGCAGAAGCAAAATCTTTATATGTAGATGAAATGGTCATCTACAGAGAAAATACTAAGAAATCTCTAGGAGCCCCTAGAACTTGTACTTGAATTTAGCAGGATTAGAAAACACAAGGTATATATAAAAATTCAGGTCTGTGTATACTTGCTATAAATGAAGAATTGGATATTGAAATTTAAAAGTTATGTAGGAGTACAAAGGACCTAGAAAAGTTAAAAACAAAAACAAAAACAGTGTTGGAAGACATTTAGTACCTCATTTTAAGACTTCTTCTAAAGCTACAGTAATCAAGGCAGTGTTGGTGTAAGGAAAGACATACAGATCATTTGAATAAAACAGAGAATCTAGAAATAGAACCACACATATATGGTCCACTGAGTTTTGAAAGATTATTTAACATTAGCATTTTATAGAATATAAACTCAATTCAAGAGCCGAGGAAGAGATAGTGTTTTCAGCAAATGGCACTAGAACACCTGGTATCCGTCTATAAAAAATTAACCTCAACCCTTTATTTCCATACATGAAAATAACTTGAAGGGATCTATGAAGCTAAATAAGAAAGCCTAAAAGTATGAAACTTTAAGAAGAAATTATAAGGGAACATATTTATGAATTCAGGGTAGGCAAGAAGTACCTAGGATACAAAAGACATGATATATAAAAGAAAAAAATTGATAAATGAGATTCCATCAAAATTTAGAACTTTAAATGACATCATTAAAATGAAAAGTAGTCCTTAAACAGACCATATTTACAATGCATATAACCTATGAGCAGAATATATAAAGAATTCTTAGAGCTCATTAATAGACAACCCAATTAAAAAGTAGACCTAAGAAGTTGATAAATAGCCAGTATAGCACAAGGAAAGGTGTGCAACTCTAGCATCAGAAAAATATTAATCAGTACAATAACAAGATTGAATTATGCACTCATTAGGGAGATGAAATTAAAAGTTTTAAAAGCCTTGTCATGACTTTTTCTTTTTGTTCGATTCTCCCCCTTTGCATTTAATTTGTCATGCCCAATGGATTCATTCTGCTGGGTTTCCTGGGGTTGTGATCCTCATTGTCTTTTCCTAGGGTATTGTCTAAAATTTTTTGGAGTGCCGGTTTGATAATCATGAAGTTCCTGAGGTGCTCTTTATCATGAAAGTATCTTATTTCTCCATCCATTTTGAAAGATAGTTTTGCAGGGTACATCAATCTGGGTTGGAGGCTGTTTTCCTCTAGGGCTTGAAATACATCACTCCAAGCTCTTCTTGCCTTGAGGGTTTGCATTGAGAAGTCTGCTGTGATTCTGATGGGCTTTCCTTTGTATGTGATTTGTTTCTTTTCTCTCACTGCTTGTAGAATTTTGTTCTTCTGTTGGATTTCTGGAATCCTAACTATTATATGCCTATGTGTCGATTTTTTTTTTATTAAGGCTAGCTGGAGTCCTATTTGCCTCACTTATCTGTATGTCAAGTTCTTTTCCCCTCCTTGGGAAGTTATCTGCCATCACTTCTGTAAACAGTTTTTTTAATGTCATCTGCACTCTCTCCTGTTTCTTCATTGACTCCAATCAGTCTTACGTTATTCTTCTTTGCATCGTCTAGCAGCTGCTGGATTGATTTCTTGTGTTCTCTTACAATTTTAAAGCAATTTTTCTTTTCCTGGTCACTAATTGCAATCTTATCTTCTATATGTGAAAGTCTATCCTCACATTGGTTCATTCTGCTGTGCATACTTTCGATGGAGTTTTTTTTTTTTTGGAACCAGGGATCGAACTCAGGTCCTTGTGCTTGCGCAGCAGGAGGCAAAACCACTGAGCTAAATCCCCGGCCTTTCAATGGAGTTTTTAATCTCTTGGAAATCTGTTTGTATCTGTTTTATGGATTCCATTTGTTTCCTATGTTGGGATTCCATCATGTTCCTCGGATCCTCCATGTTTTTATCTGTGTCCTCTCTAGATTTATTAATCATGTCTTGCACCATGAGCAAAATCTTTGCTGTTATCTGAGTAATTATTTCTGATTTCATTTTTCCCAGATCCTCTTTTGTTGCCAGTTCAGAGAGTCCAGGTGGATGAGTATCAGATTGGTCCATCTCGTTTCCCTTTGGGGTTGCTGTAGGTGATCTGGAAGTCTGTTTTTGAGGCTTGTTTATGTGTTTTCTCATTTCCACGGGGGGGGGTGCTTCTGGTGCCCACGAGGCTCACCTTCTCTGCCCTAGGAGCTTGGGATGGCAGCGGGGGAGCTTCCTTCCAGATTCCGGGACCAGCTCAGCTTCTCTGCCCTAGGAACCTGGGATGGAGGCGGGGAGCTTCCTTCCAGGTGCTGGGACCGGCTGAGCTTCTCTGCCCTAGGAGCCTGGGATGGAGGCGGGGGAGCTTCTTTCCAGGTGCTAGGACCGGCTGAGCTTCTCTCTTTACTTAAATTCTTTTATTGGTACATTTTAGGTATACAAAACATTACATTTCTCATTGGGAACTTGTACCTTTACATGATGCATCTTGGTTCTTATTTTTTCCCCATTCCTAGCCCTCCCTTCACCCCCTCCACCCTTCCCTATTTACAAAGAGTTTGTTTCCATTTTCCCCATTTCTCATCATTTTTCCTTTCCCTTGTTTCCTTTCCCTTGCCCCTCCCACTACCCCTACCCTTTTGGACCTTTTCTTCCTATTTTGCATTATCAATGATTCATTCTAATCATTGGTGCATTTTAGGTATACAGTATAATGACATTCATCATTGGAAATTTGCACCTTTACATAATCTCTCTTGGTTCTTATTTTTCACCCTTGCCCAGCCCTCCCTTCAACCCCTCCATCCCTCCCTATTTACAAAGACTTTGTTTCCATTTTTCCATTTTCTCATATTAATTCCATTCCCTTCTTTCCTTTCCCCTACCCCTCCCACTTCCCCTTCCCCTTTGCCCCTTTTCTTCCTATTTCAAAATATCTATTATACATTCTAGTCCTGCTGGGGATTTAGCTCAGTGGTTTTGCTGCCTGCTGCACAAGTGCAAGGACCCGAGTTAGATCCCCGGTACAAAAAGAAAAAAAAGTTGGCTACATTTTAGTCCTTATTTACACTTTCAGATTCTCACACTAGAGAAACTATTTGGTATTTATACATGTGTGTCCTATTTATTTCACTTAAGAGTATCGCCTCAATGTGCATCCATTTAGCTATAAATAGGGGGATTTAACTCAGTGGTTTCATCACTTGCCTTGCAAGCGCAAGGACATGAGTTTGATCCTGGTACCAAAAAAAAAAAAAAAAGAATGAGTCATTTAGCTATAAATGTCTCTAATTTCTCATTTTTTATGACTGAGTAGTACTCCATTTTATTTTTTAAAAACCACATTTTCTTTATCCAGTCTCCAGTTGATGGGCATTTGGGCTGTTTCCAAGTTTTAGCTATTACAAATTGTGCTGCTATGAACATGGGTGCACATATATTGCTGTGATATGATTCTTTTAATTCTTTGGGGAAGATACCCAGCAGGGGAATAGCTGGGTCAAATGGTACCTCTAGTCCTAGTTCTTTGAGGTATCTCCATACTGACTTCCACAGTGGTTGCACCAGTCTGCACTCCCGTCAACAATGGAGAAGGGTTCCTTTCTCCCCACACCCCTGCCAGCATTTGTTATTGGATGATTTCTTGATGGCAGCCATTCTTTGTGGGGTGAGGTGGAATCTCAGTGTTGTTTTCATCTGCATCTCTTGAATGACCAGTGATGTTGAACATTTTTTCATATGTTTACTTGCTATTTCTACTTCTTGGTCTGAGAAATGTCTGTTCATTTCAGATCGCCATTTTTGGATTGGGTCTTTAAATTTGGGAGGTCTGATCTTTTTAAATTCTTTACAGATTCAACATAGTAGACCTGTGTCTGAGGAAGAGCAGGTGAAGATTTTTTTTCCCACATTGTGGGTTGTCTCTTCACACTGCTGGTGGTTTTTCTTGCTGTGCAGAAGCTTTTTAATAAGAAGAGATCCCATTTGTTGATTGTTTGTGCTAGTTCACGGGAAACTGAGGTTTTGTTCATAAAATCTTTTCCTACACCAATGTCTTCAAGAGTTCTACCTCACCTCTGTTCCAGCCGATTCAGCATTTCTATTTTAATATTTAGATCTTTAATCTATTTTGATTTTAGTTTAGTGCATGGCAAGAGATATAGGTCTATAGTTTTAATCTTTGGCAAGTTGAAACCCAATTTCTCCAGCACCATTTATTAAAGAGGCTATCTTTCCTCCAGTGAGGGTGTTTGGCTCCTTTATCGAAGATGAGATGGCTGATTGTGCCTGGTGTTGTTTCTGCATCTTCTAATCTGTTCCACTGGTCCTCAGGTCTGTTTCTTTGCCAGTGCCATGCTGTTTTTATCATGGTAGCTTTGTAGTATAGTTGCAAGTTGGCAATTGTAATACCCCCTGCCATGTCTCTGTTACCTAGAATTGCTTTTGCTATTCTGGATCTCTTCTTGTTCCAAATGAATTTTTGGATTGTTTTCTCAAGGTCCGTGAAGTATGCTGCTAGGATCTCAACTGGAATTGCATTGAATCTATATAGCAGTTTTGGAAGTATGGCCATTTTCACTATATTTATCCTTCCTACCCAGGAGCAGGGGATGTCTCTGACACCCAAACTTAAAGGAGAAAGGGTTTATTTAGCTCACAGTTTGTAGAGGTTTCAGTCTATAATTGGCTGGCTCCAAGGCAGGGACAGTAAACAGGCATCATAGAGGAGAAACAACATGGCATGCACAAGGTACCAAAGGTAACAAGGGTCCTTAACAGCATTTTTCTGCCCCTCTTATCTTATTTAGACTACTTAGGGAGGGTAGCACTCTCGCCCTTAATCCTAGTGCCTTTGGCCCTAGCCCCACCATGAGTCAATCACACACTCTAGATTCAGCCACCTAGGAAAAGCATGAGGCTTAGGGGGGACATCTAAACATAAGCCATAACACAAGGCAACAAAATGCTTCCAAAAACTCCCAATTCCACCAAAGCTGATCCATTGGGCATAGGGAGGGGATGAAATCAAAAGCCCTTCTCAGGAAATCCCTGATCAGTCAGCCAAGTAGTCTTACTGTATGTCCAAACTTTGCAGAGCCCACAAAACTTTTAGTAGGAAAGGGCAGACTCTGAGTAAGGACAGTGTTATTTAAGGACTTACAGAAGGGTGAGGAACGGCAGTGGTACTTGCTCTGCACTTACACTACACCTTTGAGTTATCTTATTCATTCATTCATTCTCTCAAAGTTATCATCACTCAGCTTCCTGAGTGTGACCAAGAGACACAGATGACCAGCCACTATCTTTGTGCTCCAGAAGTCCCACTTCTCTGCCTTCCCCTTCCTCACAGCATGCCAGCCACAGCTGCCTCCCAGAGCCTTCCTGCACACAGGAAGTGTGCTGCACACACTTCCACCAGCTCCTAAGGTGATTTTGAGGGGCAGGAACTTCACCACAGCAGCACAACCAGTGACTAAAACTCCAGCCTGGTCTTGTGAGGGACAGAAGCAAACCTGTTGGAAGAAAGATTTGTGTCCTACGAAGAAAGAATGAGAGGTATGCAGAGTAGCTGGGGACTTCTTGTCACCTGGAGAGAATCTGCTCAAGAGTGAAGCTTAGTCTATTCCTGCTGCTATAACAAGATGCCTTATACAGGTATTTGTCTTCTATTTATAACAACAGATGCCTATTCTTACAGTTCTAGAAGCTGGAAATCTAGGTTTCAAGGCATCAACATATTCAGTGTCTGCTGCCTGCTTCTAAAATGGTGTCTTCTTGTAGTGTCTTTGTGTGGCAAACAGGGCAAAGAGGACACTCAGGTTCCTTAGGGCCATTTCATAAGGCTATTAATGTCACTCGTGAGGCCACAGCCCTCATGACTTAATTATCTCCTGTTATGGTTTATATCTAAAATATCCCCAAGTCTCATGTATCTGAAGGTGTGGAGTGGTTGGAAGGGGCAGGGTCACTGGTGTTGTGACCTTGAAGGGTGTATTCTTGCCTCTGGCTCCTCCCCTTGCTACCTGCTTCCTAGATCTGAGCAGTTTTCCTTCACCCTGCCCTTCTACCTTGTGGCTTCTGCCTTGGAGCGAGTTTATCACGGACTGAACCCAATGAAATGGTGAGCCAAGCTCCCCTCAAGTTGCGGGTGTTGAGTATTTTGTTCCAGTGATGGGAAAGCTAATATGCTTCCCAAAGGCTCCTGCCTTTCAAAGCCATCACCTTGAATATATACATATAGTAAGGCCAGCATGAAGACACTGACATTTAGACCATCAAAGAAGCCAAAGTCAAAATAAGGAAAACTAAAAAGTTGGAGCAGGACTTGGCTTAGTGATAACTGCTCCCCTCTCTCTCTTTGGTGCCAAACCCCACTTTCAGGATGTCACTACTTACATAATGGAAAGTCACAGTTACACCCAGGAGCTGGTCTCAGCAGGAGCTGCAGCAGAATCAGCTTAGGTCTTTCCTGAATGGGCTCAAGGAGGCTTTGACTTCTCCAGTGACTGCCTAGAAGAGCCAGGTAACAGAACCCCAAAATGTAGGGAAGTGAATATCTCTGGTGGACTCTGGATCTTACATGCTCCCCCAAGACCCATGTGTTAAAGATTAGGTCCCCCAGCATGGCACCATTGTAAGATAAGGCCTAGGGACAGATCTTCAAGTCACTGTGGGTTTGTCCTTGAAGGGGAGAGTGGAACCCCAGTCTCTCTCTCTTGTTCCCTGGCCATGAGTGCTTGTGCTGTACCGTGTGCTCCCCCATGCTGTGCTGCCTTGCCACCAGCCCAGAAGCAGCAGGGTCAACATGTCATGGACTGGGACCTTCAAACTTGTCAGCCAAAATAAACTTCCCCTCATCTATCTCGTGTGTGTGTGCATGTGTGTGTGTAAGTGTGTGTGTGTGTGTTACTGGGGATTGAACCCAGGCCCTTTGCCCTGAGCTACATGCTCAGCCTTTTTAATTTTTAGACAGGGTCTCAACAAGTCACTAAGTTGCCCAGGCTGGGCTTGCAGTGCTACTTCCTCAGCCTCCCAGACTGCTAAGATTCCAGGCATGCACACCCAGCACCTTTTCTCTTTCTAAGGTGATCATCTCAGATATTTTGTATAGTGATGGAAAGCTAACACAGTTCCCATGGGCAAAGTCTGGCCAGTGAGACTCAGGGTTGGGAGAGAAGCTGCAAGCTAAAGGCTCTGCTTTCCCTCTTTGGTAGACTGTTTTGGGTGTCTCCCTGGAGACACCGCATGGGAGTAGAGTTCTCTGACTGACGGACTTAGTAATACAAATGCTTGTGCGAAAGCATTATTTGCATTCATCTGAATTCAAATGTAATCATGAATACTGCGATGGATCCCGAAGCCCTGCATGGGAAGCAGCAACCAGTGTTTGCTGAGACTCTGTGACCAGTCTGAACTTACCCACTTGTGTTTCATTATTGTCCTAGCATCTTCCAGGCCCAGGTTTGAAGAAATGCTTCCTGGTGCCCCATTCAGCCACAGGCTCTGAAGATAACCAGGACAAAACTAAGTAGGACAGTAGAGAGCAATGGTATCTGGGAGACAGGAGCCTGGGAAATAGGTGAGCAAGAGGGATGCTGGGACCCAGACGAACATCTTTACCAAACCCTCTTTCAAAGTACCTCTTTTGTTCTTCTATCTGAAAAGTTTAATACATAGCAGTCTCTACAACTGTTTGTTAATTATAACATTAACTTTACAGTAAAAATCTACCAAATAACAATTCATTAAATTGGGGTACATAACATCAGGGACCTCCTAATGACAGCATGCTCTGCAGCCACATTGTCAAGTAAGTATTCCTGCCAAAAACACATACTGGAGGGCCAGGGATTTGACTCAGCGGTTCCAGCACCTGCCTCAAAAATGCAAGGTCCTGAGTTCAATCCCCGGTACCAAAAAAAAATTAAAAACACATACTGGGAATCTAATGAGGAAATATCAAGCAGACCCAGACTGAGGGGCAAAGCATCAAAAAATTGGCCTGTGCTTTTAAAAAATGTCAAGGTAGCCGGGCATGGTGGCGCATGCCTGTAATTCTAGCACTCGGGAAGCAGAGGCAGGAGGATTGCTGCCACTTCAAGGCTAGCCTGAGTTGCATAGTGAGTTCAAGGCCAGCCTGAATTTCAAAGTGAGACCCTGTCTCAAAAAAAAAAAACAATGATAAAAAAAATGTCAAGGTCACACAAGACAAAAAAAAAACAACTGAGAAATTATTACAGATGAAAAGTGACAAGAGGACATGGCAACACAAGTTAATGCTTAGTCCTGGACTGGAGCTTGGACTGGGGATAGAGTACACAACATGAAAGACAAAACTGGGCCAACTGGGCCAACTGAAGAAAACGGAATATGGACTATCAATTAGGGTTTGGTGATTTGGTTTTTTTGGTACCAGGGATCAAACTCCGGACCTTGAACTTGTGAGGCAGGCAGCAGCACCACTAAGCTAAATCCCAGGCCTGGACTGTGAATTAGAAACAGAATGGTATGAAGAGTAAGTTTTCTGTTTTTTATACTTGTACTTCAGCTTTGTAACAATACATTTGTTCCTCAGGAAAAACTCTGAAAATATGGGTTATGCAAAAAGGTTAAGCAAACATACTCCTAAGTTGTTCAAAGAGAGAGAGAAAGAGAGAGAGAGAGAATGACAAAGTTAATTTTACACAAGTAATATTTACTCAAATCAAACAGAGGATACAAAACAAAAAGCCCTGAAAATCTGTCCTGTGCTCTTTCTTGCTGCCTTCCTGACATAGCACTTTTTACACCTCTCTCTATGTAGGTAAATAAAAACATATGCAAATATATTTTGCTGGGTTAGGGTCTCTTTCTTTTCAAAGAAGGGATTAGATGGCGTATTAGTGTGCAGATTTTATTTATTAGTTGACTGACTGATTCATTGATTTGACAGGGTCTGGCTATGTTGCCTATTGCCCACTGTACCTGACCTTCCCATTTGACTTATAAAATGAGTTTTAAAATTAAATTTAAAAAATTAATATATTTATTACTTGTACCAAGTTCCAGAGATAATTTTATGTTATTTATTTATTTATTTAGGTACCGGGGATCAAACTCGGGTCCTTGAGCTTGCGCAGCAGGCGGCGAAACCACTGAGCTAAATCCCTGGCCCTGATGTTATTTATAATAAAAGATAAATATGTCAAAATAATATCAAAAGCTGTAACACTAAAGACAGATGACAATCAAATCAGAAATTTAATTATTGCTATATTATGAGTATTACAAAGAATGCTAAGCCTTTTGGTAGGAAAGTCAAAAGAAAATAAGATTATTACATAATAATCATTAATTAATAAAATAAAGTTCAAAAGTACATAAAATAAAGTTCAGCAGGAGATAAGGCAAAATTTCATGAGAAAGATTCTATATTTGGGAATAAAAGATACTCTCTTCATCAAAAATGTCAGAGAAACCATAGAAACCGTATTCACAACAATCATGTCTTGAAATTATTCTTGGTAGGAGCAGAATAGTATCCAATCACTAAATTCTATAATTTGGTGACAAAATAATACTGCCTTTTTTTAAAGACAGGAAAAACTTTTCTCTTTTCTACTATGTCAGTGGAACTGTGCAGGTAAACAAGTTTGCAAAGATTTGAACACACTATTTGGGGTAGCATTGGAAGAAAAAACTTTCCATGGGTGTTTTATGAAGCTTAAGTTCTGATCAAATAATCAATATGATCCTTAAGCTGTGCACTTAAAATGCAACACAAATCATAATTCAGTCAAGCTGTTTTTATAGAAAGCAATATTAATGAGATTGTATTTTTGGTAGTGTAGCCAGATACATGCATAAAGATTAGATCAATGTATATCTCTTGGACTCTCAACTCTTTCAAAAAGAGATTTGAAAGAACTTAATAGAACTATTACTTAAAATTTCCTTTCTCATTTGCAGTTATAAACATCCTTATCCTACTAGACAGTAGGTTTTAGAAAAGGAACGGCAGTATCTCACTCATCTCATTCTCCATGAGTCTCATCCATGAGGTGCTTCTTAGCTCTTTGTTGAAAGAATAAAAAGATGGGCTGGGGATTTAGCTCAGTGGTTCCACAACCTGTCCTGTAAGTGCAAAGACCTGAGTTAGATCCCCAGTGCCAAAAAAAAAAGAATAAAAGGAAACAGAGGATGTGATTGTCTTGTGGATGAGTGTTCTATGCAGCTGATGGGAAAAGGCCATGTGCTTTAGGCACCACATCCCCTGACTTTTATTGTTGCCTGAATGGAAGGCTCTTCTGTCTTTACAAACAGGCAGCAAGTAATAGAACCTTGCTAGGGGCCAGAAATTTCCCTGAAATCTCAGTGTTCTGTGCTTTGGAAAAGCACGAAAATGTCAGATGAGATTTTCTGCAAAGACAATATCTGAATTTTGAATTGGTAGTCTCCATTGATGGTCCCGAACACATCGCAACCCCACCGACGTACTCAAACACACAATGGGCTACATGCAGCCATACTGAATAGTTTTGCCAACAAGGCGAAAGGTCTTCCCCAGAACACCATGAAGCATCATTCTAAGTAGACACTGCTACCATTGGCCATAAATCTGTTCCACAACACATTCAATTTTCAGGGTGGTTGCAGGACTTCCAGAAAAAAAAAAATCTAAAACACACATGGATAATCCATGGCTTCAGGATCCTCTGGCCCAAAAGGACCCTGGAAGGCCCTCCTCAACCAAGACTCAAGCTATGAAATAGTTTTTAAGGCTGGGGATTTAGCTCAGTGTTTTCGCCGCGTGCTGCACAAGTGCAAGGAGCCGAGTTTGATCCCCGGTACCAAAAAAAAAAAAGTTTTTAAAGTTTTACTCTTCTGCCTTCCTTTCTGTGCAGTGCAGTGCTGGGGATTGAACCCAGGGCTTTGTGCATGCTGCAAGTGCTAGACCATTGAAGTACACCCTGTAGCTTTTTTGCTTTCATGCAATTTCTATTTATTTTTATCAAAGTAAATGCATGTGATAAAAAAAAACTAAACAGGGCTAAAGAGTTTTAATACAAGAATTGTCCCTTCACTGGCTATTCATAGAATTACTGCTCAGGGGGCCGGGGATTTAGCTCAGTGGCTTCGCCACCTGCTGTGCAAGCGCAAGGACCTGAGTTCGATCCCCGGTACCAAAAAAAAAAAAAGAATTACTGCTCAGAGCAGCCATTTTTACAGCTGCTTTTTTGGGTTGTCATCATCTTTGTTTCCTAGGTATTTACTTCTATAGCTCTAAATAACACTATCAGACTTCTGGGAAGATGGCAAAGTGGTAAGCAGTAAGAATGGTAAGTAACAAGTCAACCTCTCCAAGATTCAGAATCCAGTACCAGAAAATAACAACTTGGGGAAGAAAAGAAAGAGGGAGGTGGCTCCCCAGGGGCCCAGGAATGATCTGAAGGGAATATTGGAGCCCACAGAAAAAGTGAAGGAACAGACTTCAATGCAGAAAAAAGAAGGGCCAATTTGCAGATTCTCCCTGGCTCCTGGCTCACAGCATGAAAGAAGAGGATCAAATCTACAGAGAAACAATGAAAGCAATAACCTCAGAGGCTCCAGGGAGAAATGCACCAGTGGAATGGACCCATGGATGCTGGGCACTACAACAGCTGGTGAGTGACTCCAGTCCAAGCAACTGCAGTGTCCCCTAGAGACAGTGCTTGGTCAGATGCCATTTTAGCAAGGGGCAGCTGCAGCTGTGGGTTGTCTTCATCTCAGGGCTCCCAGTGTTAAAACCCCACAGTGACTGGGTGAGGGACAACCATGGGAGACGTGCAGAGTCAGGGTGCTGTGGTCAGTGTGCCAAGACACACTCAGAGGGTTATAAACTAAATAACTCAAGCCCCAATCCTACAACCAGAGGCCACGATCAGACTGAACTGTGGATTTGAAGGTACCAGAACCAGCACCCTGCCATAATCCTACTGCAGGCTTGCTGGGATTATCCAGCACCCACCCTAATCCTGCTGCAAGTTTGCTGAGATTATTAAGCACAGATCTAGGCTCCACTGCCTCCTTAGTCTACCAGCAAAAGCAGAGTCACTTCCTGACTTGGACACTGCTACAAAACTGTAGGCCCTGGAAGATAACCACAGGCTTGAAATCACAGATTTCTTCTTCTTTTTCTTTCTTTCTTTCTTTTGGTTTTTTAAAAAATTTTCATCACTTGTAGGCTTTTTTTGTATAGTTATTTTTTTTTGTATATGTTTTTTGGTTTTGTGTGTGTTTTGTTTGGTACCAGGGATCTAACTCAAGACCTTGTGCTTGTGAGGCAGGCACCGGAACCACTGAGCTAAATCCCCAGCCCTAATGGCTTGCCTTTTTTTTTTTAATAACTTTATTATCAAACACACAGACATACAAAAAATTAAAACCATTCAAAGAAGAACAATGCAAGGCGGGGGAAACTACAATAATATCCAAATACAGTAGAACTCAACCAAAACAAAACTGAGAAGCACTTAAACATTTTTCCATATAACTTAAAAAAGCATCTCAAGCACCAGCAAGACACCAGAGGATGTAATTTGTTTTAGAAAAGTCCCCAAAACCAACATTGAACAAATAATGATCTGGAAAAAAACTCCAGTTAGCTAGCAGACTCCACATAAGCCAAGCTTCTCCCTAATTTAAATTTCTTTTCTTTTTTTTTTTTGGTACCAGGGATCGAACTTGGGACTTTGCGCTTGTGAGGCAGGCACCGGAACCACTGAGCTAAATCCCCAGCCCCAGAAGCTTTTTAATAAGATAAGATCCCAGTTGTTGATTCTTTGTGCAAGTTCCTGTGCCACTGAGGTTTTGTTCATAAAGTCTTTTCCTATACCAATATCTTCAAAAGTTCTACCTAACTTATCTTCCAGCAAATTTAGTGTTTCTGTCTTAATATTTAAATCTTTAATCCACTTCGATCTTAATTTAGTGCATGGTGATAGGCATGGGTCAAGTTTTAATCTTTGGCAGGTTGAAATCCAGTTTTTCCAACACTATTTATTAAATAGGCTATCTTTCCTCCAATGAGGATGGTTGGCTCCTTTGTCAAAGATAAGGTGGCTGAAAAAAAATTTTTTAAATTTAAAAATTTCGAAGAAGATAATGTGGCCGAGCATATCTGTAGTTGTTTCTGCATCTTCTAATCTATTCCACTGATCCTCAGATCTATTTCTTTGCCAATACCATGCTGTTTTTATCACAGTAGCTTTGCAGTATAGTTTCAAGTTGGGGATTGTTGTACCCCCAGCCATATCTCTGTTGCCTAAAATTTCTTTTGCTATTCTAGGTCTCTTCTGGTTCCAAGTGGATTTTTGGATTGTTTTCTCTAGTTCTGTGAAATATATTGTTGGAATTTCAATCAGGATTGCATTGAACCTATATAATAGTTTTGGAAGTATGGCCATTTTCACTATATTGGTTCTTCCTATCCAGAAACGAGGGATGTCTTTCCATTTTCTTATATCCTCCCCAATCTCCTTTTTCAAAGTGCTATAGTTTTCAATGTAGAGGTCTTCTGCTTCCTTTGTTAGATTGACTCCTAGATATTTCATTTTTTGGGATGCTATTGTAAAAGGAATTGTTTCCCTAATTTCTCTCTCATTGAGTCTATTATTTGTATATAAAAAGGCTATTGTTTTTTGAGTGTTGACCTTATATTCAGCTACTCTACTAAATCTATCAATTAAGTCTAGAAATCTTTTTGCCTTTGTTTTTTTGTGTGTGTGAGTGTGAGCATTATTTGTATTTGTTTTGTTTTGTTCTTGTTTTTGTTTCTTCTTTCTTTTCCTCTGGTCTTCTTCACCAGTTTTCCAGTAATCTTCCTCTGTCCTTCAGCCTTGCTTCTAATCTCTTTTGTTTCTTTTATTTATTTCTCTGCTTTTTCCTCTTATTCCTTTAAATTTTCTCTGCTTAGGGCCAGAGATTTAGCTCAGTGGTTCCACCACCTTCCCCGCAAATGCAAGGTCTCAAGTTCAATCCCTGGTACCAAAAAAATAAAAAAATTTTTTTCTCTCCTTACAGTAAAAATCCTCTGTTAAGAGGATATTTACTGTATATAGTTTTCTGGTTTATCTTAGATTTTATCATATAATTGCAAATCTTATACCTCTGGTTAAAGGCAGAAAATTAATAGTTACCACAGTTTGTCATTTTCCAGTCTGTGCTTGATGCTACTGTTATTACTGATTGTATTACTTTAGTCAAGGTGACATAATTGTGATCAATTGATCTTCCTTTTATGTTAATACCCAGATTATCTGGGGATCATAAACAGTATCAAAGAACTGGATGCTAGGCCAAACAGGCAACAACCTTTCATCCCTAATAAATTGAACAGGCCAGATCCTGGGACTGACTCAAAAGCCAAAATCCAGCTGTACCTAGAAGACATCTCTGCAAAGTAGTCATTTCCTAAAGAGGTCTTGATACTAGTAATAAAGCTACCTACCAAAAGGAATTCATAAGCCTCAACACAGAAAATAAATTTTAAAAATAGAAAATGAGAAAACATAGAAGCAAGATGTAACCCATAATTTCCAACTCACTCAACGTAAATCAAGGGGGTATTGAGGTGGAAGAAGTCAAAAGCTCCCCAGCTGATTTTTATGAAATGGTAGCAGCAGATGTAAAGTAAGTCTCTTGACAAAACAAAACAGAGATAATTTGATATGATAAGCATAATGAAGGAAATGATTAGTGAATCTAGAGTAGATATAGATAAAAACAATAGGAGAGCTTAGGAAAGACATGCAAACCATGAATCCCCAAAATAGAAAAGAACTGAATTCCATAAAACAGATTCAAATGGAAATCCAGGAGATTGAAAGTATACACAGCAGAGTCAACTAATGTGAAGATAGAACATCAAATCTAGAAGGCAGGGTTGTGGTTAGTGATCATCAAATGAAGAACCTCTTAAATATAGCAAAAGACCACACACACAAAAAAATCAGCCCAACAGCTGATAGGCAATGCAAAGCAGACTTATATAAGATTAATTGGAATAAAGGAAGAATCAGAAGATAGCACAAAGGGCATTCAAAACCTGTTCATAAAAATAATTGCAGAAAACTTTCCAAGCATAGAAAAAGAATTTGAGATACAGATAAATGAGGTACATAGAACTCCAAATACTCATGGCCAGAAAAAACTACACCAAGGCATATAATAGTCAAAATTCCAAAAGTTCAACACAAGAACAGAATACAGAAAACTGTTAGAGAAAAGAAACAAATCATCTATAAAGAAAAAACCATTAGAATCATAGCAGACTTCTCAATGCAAATCCTTAAGTCAAGGAGAGCTTGGAGTGAAGAAAACAACCTCCAACCCAGATTGATGGATCCTGTAAAATTATCTTTCAAAATTGATGGAGAAATAAGACACCTCCATGAAAACTTCAGAGCCCTGAGGAAATTCATGACCACAAAAATCAGCACTCCAAAAATTTCTGAAGGATGTTCTATGAAAAGATGACAATTCAAAGAATCCCAGTAGAATGAATTCATCAGGTAAGGAAAGCAATTAAATAGAAGAGAAACAAAGAGAATCAACAACAGGAAAATAAAGTGACAAGGATAAGGCAATACATATCAGTTATAACCATTAATGTGAACAGTCTCAATTCACCAATCAAAAGAAAGAGACAGAATGGATCAAGAAATAAGATCCAACAATATAGTGCATACAAGAAACACATTTAACTCAAAAAGAAATTCATAGACTGAAAGTTAAAGAATGGAAAAAAATACTCTATGTAATAGGAACCCAGAGAAAAGCAGACAAAATGGATTTCAAGCCAAGACTGATCAGAAGAGACAAATAAGGTCACTATATACTTGTTAAGGGAACAATCCAAGAGGAAGAAATAGCAATCATAAACATATATGCACCAAATACCACTGCACCCAACCATATAAAACAAACACTAATGGATATGAAAAATCAGATAACCATTAATTAAATTGTAATGGGGGAACTCAATACCCTACTGTCACAAACAGACCAACTAGACAAAAAAAATCAACAAAGAAATTTCAGAGCTGAACCAAACCTTTGAACAAATGGGCTTAGTAGATATCTATAGAGTGTTCCACCCAACAACAGTAAAATATACATTCTTCTCATCTGCACACAAGACTTTCTTCAAGTAGACCACATACTAGCTCATAGAACATGCTTAAGTAAATGCAAAGGAAGTGGATTACCTCATACATATTATCAGACTATAGTGCAATGAAACTGGAAACCAATGGCAAAAGAAACCACAAAAACTACATAAACACATAGAAATTAAATAACACCCTCCTGAAAAACCAATGGGTCACAAATGAAATTTAAGAAGAAACTAGACAGTTTCTACAATTAAATCATAATGCAAATATGATATATAGGGACTTACAGAATGCAATGAAATCCTATGAGGGAAATTTATAGTGGTGAATTCCCACATCAGAAAAACAGAGTGAGATCAAATAAATAACTGTTGAATGTCAAGGCTCTAAAAAAGAAAGAGCAGGGCTGGGGATTTAGCTCAGTGGTTTCGCAGCCTACTGCACAAGCTCAAGGACCCGAGTTCGATCCCTGGTACCAAAAAACCAAAAAAAACAGCTGAATAAAAAAGGAAGAGCAAGATAAACCCAAAGTATGAATAAGGGAGAAAATTATAAAGATCAGAGCAGAAATTAATGCAATTGAGACTAAGAAAACAATTTAAAGTATTAATGAATCAAAGAGTTAATTCTTTAAAAGATTAAATAAAATAGACACACCCTTAGCCAATCTCATCAAAAAAGAAAAAGAAAGACCCAAATCCATGCAATAAGAAATGAAAGGGTGAAATCCCAATGAATCTTGCAGAAATTCAGATCATGAATACCTACTTTGAAAACCTGTACTCTAGTAAGATAGAAAACTCAGAAGAAATAGACAGATTCCTAGACATATATGAATTACCAAAGTTGAATCAAAAAGAAAAATTCTAAATAATCCAATATCAGTTAATGAAATTAAAGAAATAATTTTTTTTAAAACTACCAACAAAGAAAAGTCCAGGTCCTGATGAGTTTATTGCTGAAGTCTACAAGAACTTTAGAGAAGCTCTAAGGCCAATACTCCTTGAACTCTTTAATGAAATTAAAAAGGAAGCAATACTCCCAAAGCCATTTCTGGATGTGGGAAACCAGGTGTGAGATGGAAGCCCGGGTTGAACTCTCCTTGAGACACAGGGATAGGAATAGCAAGCCATCCCTCCCCCGGGTCTGTTCTGTTCACTAGCAAGCCAGCACCAGTCAATTTCAAGGAGAGAACCAACTGCAGCTGAGCTCTGATTAAAGAAAACTCACATTTGGGCATAGTCTACAAATTATGAGACCCTGATAAACCTTCCCTGAACCCTGGATCACATGTTTGCTTGCCGCTTGTTTGTGCAAGTCTAATAAAAGTGAGGAGCACTGTCAGTTCAGGGCTCTTTTGTCCACTAGAGGCAAGAGACCCCTGGTCCTCCTCTTCCAAATTATATTTGTGTCTTTTGTTTTTAGCTCTTGCTTGCCCTCTGAGTTGGGATATACTGGTAGGCTGGTTCCCACACCTGGAAGCAAGCATTAAAATCCAAAAAAGACAACTATAAGCCAATCTCCTTAATGAACATAGACGCAAAAATTCTCAGTAAGATACTGGCAAACAGAATGCAGCCAAATCATCAAAAAGATTATACACCATGAACAAGTAGGATTTATCCCAGGAATGTAGGTATGATTGAACAAACACAAAGCAATAAATCTAATATACCACATTAACATAACCAAAGACAAAATGCACATGATTATCTCAATAGCCACAGAAAAAGCATTTGACAAACTCCAATACCCATTCATGATAAAAAAAAAAAAACCTACAGAAAATTTGAATAGGTCTTCATCTCAATCTGATAAAAGCCATCTATGACAAACCAACAGCTAACATCATACTAAATGGTCAGACACTGAAAGCTTTCTTTCTAAAATCAGGAACATGACAAGGATGCCTACTATCACCACTCTTGTTTAATATAGTTCTGGAAACATTAGCAAGAGCAATTAGACAAGAGAAAGAAAAGGAATATGGATAGGAAAGTAAGTAATTAGATTATCATTATTTGTTGATGACACTATATTCTATATAGAAGACCCTAAAAAACTTCCCCCCAAAACTCCTAGAATTTATAACCAAATTTGGCAGCATAATAAGATGCAAAGTCAACACTCAAAAATCAATAGCGTTCCTATACACGAATAACAAACTGACTGAGAGAGAAATTAAGCAAACATCACCTTTGACAAGAGCATCAAGAAAAATGAAATACTTAGAAATCAATCTAACAAAGGAAATTAAAGATCTACACAATGAAAACTACAGTATTCTGAAAAAGGAAAGTGAAGATATCAGAAAATGGAAAGATATCCCTTGTTCTTGGATAGAGAGAACCATTATAGTGAAAATGGCCATACTTCCAAAACTGTTATACAGGTTTAATGCAATCTCAATCAAAATATCAACAGCAGTAGTTTTCAGTGTAGAGGTCTTTTGCTTTCTTTGTTAGATTGATTCCTAGATATTTCATTTTGGGGGACGCTGTTGTGAAAGGAATTGTTTCCCTAATTTCTCTCTCAGTGAGTCTGTTATTTGTGTACAAGAAGGCTATTGTTTCTTGAGTGCTGACCTTGTATCCAGCTACTCTACTGAATCTGTCAAGTCTAGTCTTTCAGTGGAGTGTTTTGGGTCTTCTATGGAAAGTATCATATCATCAGCAAATAATGACAGTTTAACTTCTTCCTTTCCTATCTTTATTCCTTTTATTTTTTTTCTCTTTTCTAATTGCTGTGGCTAATGTTTCCAGAACTATATTGAACAGGAGTGGTGATAGTAGGCATCTTTGTCTGGTTCTTGATTTTAGCATGAAAGTTTTCCATTTTTGACCATTTAGTATGATGTTGGCTGTTGGTTTTTCATAGATAGCCTTAATCAGGTTGAGACAAAGACTTTCTATTCCAATTTTCTGTAGGGTTTTTATCATGAATGGGTGTTAGATTTTGTCGAATGCCTTTTCTGCATCTATTCAGATGATCATATGGTTTTTGTCCTTGACTCTGTTAATATAGTGCATTACATTTATTGATTTACCAACGATGAACCATCCTTGCATCCCTGGGATAAATCCGACTTGGTCAGGGTGTATGATCTTTTTGAGAACCCTCTGTATTCTGTTTGCCAGTATCTTGTTGAGGATTTTTGCATCTATGTTCATTAGGGAGATTGGCCTGTAGATCACCATGCATTAAACTAAGCTCTAAGTGGATTAAAGATCTAAATATTAAAACAGAAACACTAAACTTGCTGGAAGATTAAGTAGAACTCTTGAAGACATTGGCATAGGAAAAGACTTTATGAACAAAACCTCAGTAGCACAGGAACTAGCACAAACATTCAACAACTGGGATCTCATCTTATTAAAAAGCTTATGCACTTGCAAAGAAACCAACAGAGCTAACAGACAACGTACAATATGGCAAAAAATTTTTAGCAGCTGTACCTCAGACAAAGGACTACTATCTAGAATATATAAAGAACTGAAAAAAATCAGACCCCCCAAATTCAGAGGCCTAATTCAAAAATGGGCATCTGAAATGAACAGACATTTCTCAGACAAAGAAGTAAAAGCAGCAAATAAATATATGAAAAAAATGTTCAACATCACCAGTCATTCAAGAGATGCAGATGAAAACAACACTGAGATTCCACCTCACCCCACAAAGAATGGCTGCTATCAAGAAATCAACCAATAACAAATGCTGGCAGGGGTGTGGGGAAAAAGGAACCCTTCTCCATCGCTGGTGGGAGTGCAGACTGGTGCAACCACTGTGGAAATCAGTATGGAGATACCTCAAAGAACTAGGACTAGAGGTCCCATTTGACCCAGCTATCCCCCTGCTGGGTATCTTCCCAAAAGAATTAAAAGAATCATACCACAGTGATATATGTGCACTCATGTTTATAGCAGCACAGTTTGTAATAGCAAAAGCTTGGAAACAGCCCAAGTGCCCATCAACTGGAAACTGGATAAAGATGTGGGGTTTTTTTTATAAAATGGAGTACTACTCAGCCATAAAGAATGAGAAACTAGAGTCATTTATAGCTAAATGGATGCATGCATATTGAGGCCATCCTCTTAAGTGAAACAAATAGGACACAGATGTGTAAATACCGTATAGTTTCTCTAGTTGAGAAACTGAAAGTGTAAATAAGGGTTAAAATGATTAAAATGAATAATTGATAATTTGAAATAGGAAAAAAGGTCCAAAGAGATAGGGGTGAAGGGAGGGGAAGGGGAAAGGAAAAAAAAGAAGGGAAAAATTATGAGAAAAGAGAAAAAATGGAAACAAAGTCTATGTAAATAGGGAAGGGTGGAGGGGGTGAAGGGTGCACAAGTAATGGGGAAAAAATAAGAATCAAGATACATCATGTACAGGTAGAAACACCCAATGATAAATGTAAACGTATGCATACCTGAAATGTACCAATAAAAGAACTTAACAATTAAAAATGTATATATTAATAGCATACCTCACAGAACTAAAAAAAAAAAATCCTAAAATTCATATGGAACCAGGAGAGACCTAGTATAAATAGCAAAAGCAATTCTGGCCAAAAAGGTTAAGGCAGGGGGCATCACAATCTCAATGGAACAAAATAGAAGATGCAGAAACAACTCCAAGCACACTTAACTACCTTAACTTTGACAAAGGGGCCAAACAGCTTCACAGGAAGGAAAATAGCCTCTTTAATAAAATTAGTGCTAGGAAAATTGGCTTTCCATATGATAAAAATTGAACCTAGACCTATGTCTCCCACCATCCACTAAACTAAAATCAAAAAGGATCAAAGATCTAAATATTAAAATAGAAACACTAAATCTGCTGAAAAACAGAATAGGTAAAACTTTTTTTTTTTGTACCAGAGATCACACTCAGGACCTTGTGCTTGCGAGGTGGGCACAATGTCACTAAGCTAAAGCCCCAGCCCAGTAAACTCTTGAAGACATAGTTGTAGGGAAAGATTTTATGAACAAAAATCCCATTGCACAGGAAATAGCACAAAGAATCAACAACTGGAATCACATCATATTAAAAAGCTTTTACACAGCAAAAGAAACCACCAACAGAGTGAAGAGACAAACCACAGAATGGGAAAAAAAATTTTACCAGCTATTCCTCAGAAAAAAGACTAATATCTAGAATACATAAAGAACTCAAAAAATCAGACCCCCAAATTTAAAGTCCCAATTCAAAAATGCACATCTGAAATGAAGACACTTCTCAGATGATGAAGTATAAACAGCAAATAAATATACGAAAAAAACGCTCAACCTTACTGGCCATTTAAGAAATGCAAATTAAAACAACCCTGAGATTCCATCTCACTCCAGAAAGAATGGCTATCATCAAGAAATCAACCAATAACAAATTCTGGTGAGGATGTGGGGAAAAATGAACCCTTCTCCATTGCTGATGGGAATATAAATTGGTACGACCACAATGGAGAAAATTAAAACAATAAGAAAAAATTTAAAGTAAATAAATACAGGTGTTGTGCTTTCTTCTTGCACAGCTTTTTGTTACAGAGGTTTTGGCCATGACCCTTAGGATGGATGAGGAAAGAAAGCAATCACACCTTCCCATCCCTGCAACTTCATTCCCCCACCTATTTCTGTTAAACCTAACTTTACATTTACATCATCAAACTTATACTTTGTACAGAAACTTTGTTCTGTAACCATTATTGTCTTCCATGCTGAGTCTTCAGGTGGACACCAGAAGTTGGAAATTCACGTGATCGGGATCATATAAATACATCTTCCTATCCAACCAAGCAGTGTACTCCGGTTGTATTTTTCTTATGCAGCCATTGATTTTCCTGATGTTCAAATTCTTTAGGGAATGTCAAAGCTCTTTTCATGTTTTCAAATAACCATATGGCAATTTTAGTATGTAGATGTTAAAGATTAAATCAATGACATTAATTTTTATGGTAAAATATAATACAAATAACAACAATGACCATGTCCCCTCCCCTCCAGTACTAGGGATTGAACTTATGGCTTTCCCACCAGCTATATCCCTAGCCCTTTTTTATTTTTTTCATCTTGAGATGAGGTCTAAGAGTGTCTCTAGTTACTAAATTGCCTAGCCTGGGCTAGAACTTGCAATCCCCCTGACTCTGCCTCCAGAGTGCTGAGATTACAGGCACACACTACCATACCAAGCACCATCAGAACCATTTCTCTTTTTTTTCCGTACCGGGGATCAAACTCGGGTCCTTGCGCTTGTGAGGCAGGCAGTGGAACCACTGAGCTAAATCCCCAGCCCCAGTCAGAACCATTTCTAAACCCCTTGTTCTACAGTTCAGTGGCACTGAGTACATTTGTGTTGTGGGGCTGTTATCACTATTCCTCTCCAGGAATTTCTAACCACTTCCCTATGGTTTGAGTGTGTTTAAATCACTTCATTATGTTCCCCAAGGGCCCATGTGCTGAAAATTTGGTTCCCAGGGTGATGGTACTGGGATGGGCTGTGCCTTTCTGAGAGGTGAGACCTAGCGAGAAGTCTGAGGGTCACTATGGCAGTGTCCCCAAGGGGCATATGGTTTCCTTGCTATCTTCTTCTCTGCTCTGTGGCTTGTAATGTGCTCCCACCATGCTATGCTGCCATATGCAGGGGCCAAGTCACTGGGCTGCTCCATCTTGAACTCTGAGTCTCCAAACCTGTGAGCCACATAAGTCTGTTTTACCCAGCTGTGGTGGTGCATGCCTATAATCCCAGCATTCTCAGAGGCTGAGGCAGAAAGATCCGGAGTTTGGGACCAGCCTGGGAAATTTAGTGATTTAGTAATACCCTGTCTCAAAATTAAAAATGAAAAAAGTGCTGTGATGTAACTCAGTGCAAAGGCCCTGCATTCAATACCCAGCATTACAAAACAAAACAAAAAAATTTTTTTAAACCCTCTTTACTTAAGTAGCCTCCATTAGATATTTTATTAAAGTAATAGAAAGCTAATATAATCCCACACTGAAACTATACTTATTAAATAATAGTCCCCATTATCACTCACAGTGGCTTACTTATTAAGAGAGTGGATTTATTATAAAAGTAGGTTCAGCCTTTTCTGGTTCTACCTTCTGCCATGGGGTGACACAATATGAAGGTCCTTGTCAAATGTGGGAGCCACATTCTTGTACTCACAGCCTCCAGAATCATGAGTCCCAATATGTGCTCTATATAAATTATGCAGTTTCAGGTATCATTATAGCACCGGCAGGAAAAAAATCCAACTAAGACAGAAGGCAAAGGTATTGACCTCTCTTTTATTGTAATAAGATCTTTTTGTTGTTGTTGTTGTTCCTGGTGGTAGTGCTGGGGATTGAACCCAGTGCTTCTCACATGCTAAACACATACTGTTTTCCCAGCCTTGAGATCCTCAATTTTTATCTGAATATATGGATGCTCAGAATAAAGCCTAACCGTTCTCACCAGGAGGAAGGAGGTTGTTGGTAGTGAAAAGGAATGTCAGCCCACAGAGTAAAGACTTCCTTCTGTATTAGTCTTTTTTTTTCAAATAGTAAAAAATATATTTAAACATTTGATCAAGATTTCCTTCTGTATTAGTCTTGATGAATGCCTGGGGCCAGAAAGGGGAATGGAGAAGGAAAACAGTGTCCTGTTGCTGTTGAGATTTCTAATCTCAAGTATTACACGAAATATGCACTACTATGCACACACGCACACACACACACACACACACACACAGAAAGGAAATATTTCAACATGTTAAACCTGAAGATTCTGTTGCCAGAGTCCAGGAAGAAACCTAAAGTAACAGGAAAAGAAAAGAAAAGAACAGGAAAAAGAAAGAAATGCTGAAAATGACCAGAAGCTGAAAGAATAAGGACACTACTTTAAGAAAAGTCATTAGAACTGTTGTTTTTACTACATGACAGTGACATAAATACAGTAACATTGGGAATTCAGATATAATGTTTCTTGAAAGAGATATTGAAAGAGATATTGTGGTTCATTCTTTGTGTCCTTAATGTGTGCCCTGAAACGCTATTCCTGAGCCATGACCACTGTACACAGGGTGCTGTGGACTCTGATTGTGTCTTTACCTTCAAGAATTCCACTGGGGGAGAAAAAAAAAAAAGAGTTCCACTGAAACACTGGAATTTTTATTTTTTTGCTTCAATTCTCTTACTGGTACATTTTAGGTATACAATACATTTACATTTATCATTGGGTGCTTGTATCTGTACATGATGTATCTTGGTTCTTATTTTTTCCCCCATTACCTGTGCAGCCTTCATCCCCTCCACCCTTTCCTATTTACTTAAACTTTGTCTCCATTTTTTTCTTTTCTCACAATTTTTCCTTTCCCTTCTTTTCTTTCCCCTTCCCCTCCCACTTCCCCTACCCCTCTGGACCTTTTCTTCCTATTTCAAATTATCAATTATTCATTTTAATCATTTTAATCCTTATTTACACTTCAGTTTCTCACACTAGAGAAACTATTCGATGTTTACATGTGTGTCCTATTTATTTCACTTAAGAGTATGGCCTCAATATGCATCCATTTAGCTATAACTGTCTCTAGTTTGTTGTTCTTTATGGCTGAGTAGTACTCCATTTTATAAAAAAAAAAACACATCTTCTTTATCCAGTTTCCAGTTTGAACACCGGAATTTTAAAGGCTTTGAGAAACCCTGCACTTATGACACTGAATGAAGTTTTACTGTGACAGACACTCCTAATCATGTATCTACTCTCTGCTTTGCTCTTCTAACAGAACCCTGATTTCTTCAGGACAATAATAGAAGCCCAGATTTAAAACAAAATAAAATAAACCCTCCATTTCTCAGCATTCCTTGCAAGGAAAGGAGGCCAGGTGACATGATTCTAGGCAGTGAAGCAGAAGTGGAAGTTGCTGGGTATGATGTACTGATAAATGCCTTTAAAAAAAAAAGAGCTGATCCCAGCATGGTGGTGCATGCCTGCAATCGAAACACTCAGGAGGCTGGAGCAGGAGGATTGCCATGAGTCTGAGGCCAGCCTGAACTCCATAGCGAGACCCTGTCTCAAAAACACAAAAGAAAAGCTGAGTGAAACAGAAAGTAGTTTGCCATTCTGCCTCCCCCTTCATCCTGTCTGAAACATGGATGTGGTACAGGAAGTGGCTGTCACTTCCTGTCACTTCACTGTCAGGGCCTTGTGGCCCTGAGGTGACAAATATAAGGATGAAAGCCACAGGGTAAAGATGGCTAGTAAAAGCATAAAAGTAGCACTGACCCCTTGACTTAGTTACTTTCTCATTACTGAGACAAAATACCTGACACCCACAAGTTATGGGAGACAAGGGTTATTTGGCTCACAGTTTAGAGATTTTAGTTCATAATTGGCTGGCTCAGAGACAGGGTGGCACATAGCAAAGGGCAATAGTTCATGGCAGTGGAAGACAACAAAAGCAACAACAGAACCTGAACAGTGTCCTCCTGGCCCTTTTATCTTATCCAGACTACCGGGATTAGGGCAGTGCCAAACCAGTCGCTCATGTGGTTTAGTAATCACACACCCTTAATCCCAGCATCACACACTCTGGATTTAGCCACCTCTGAAAAAAACCCACCTATGACTGCACAAGGCTTTGGGGGGACATCTAGACACAAGCCTTAACACCCCTGATGGCTCTATGGCGATTATACTTCTTTGGACTTCTGAATCTATTAAATAATGAAATCTGTGATTGGCTAAGGTGTTATTGGCTCGGTTTGTACGTGGTGTTGGAGATGGAACCCAGGGCCTCGTCATGGTAGACAAGCACTCTACCACTGAGTTACACTCAGCCCATGATTGAGTTTGTTTTCTTTATTACTTTCTCCCTCTTTCTCCTTCCTTCCTTCCTTCCCTCCCTTACCCCAACAGGGTCTCCTGTATAGTCCAGGCTAGCCCCAAATTTGAAATCTTCTTGCCAGAGCCTCCCAAGTGCTTGGCTTGCAGGCACATACCAACAGGCCTGGCATGGGTTAAGTTTTTCTATCAAAAGATATAGGATTCGGGATCCTTGAAGGCCTCATGGGACCGTCACCTCAGCGTCAATCCAAGTTTCTTTTACAAAAGATGAAACTAAAGTATCCTAATTTGTTTGCCATTTTTACCAGGACAAATAACTCTGTTGAAGACATTCAGGTTCTGGATAAGGAAGTAGTAGACAATGCACACTGGAAATGCTGAGCCTGAGGAAACTGGGGGACAAGCAAATATGGAAGACCTGGAAAGAAATGCATGTATGGTCTGAAGCTTGGGAAAGAGATCTAACCTAGAAAAAAGCAGACTGCAAGGATTCACAGAGCCTGTTTCAGGCTGCATAGAGGCTCTGTACCTCTCCAAGGAAGACAATAAATAAGTAAAAGGATTTCATTTGGGCTCCAAATGAGAGGTTTTTTGATGACCAAAGCTTTAAAAAATACAAAAAAGGAAGAGGTCAGCTGGGTGGGGTGGTCCATGCCTCTAATCCCAGCAATCTGGGAAGCTGAAGCAGGAAGACCACAAGCTCAGGCCCAGCCTGAGCAACTTAGGAACTTCATAAGATTCTGGGTCAAAATTTTAAAAAATTTAAAAGGGATCAGGGATATACCTCAGTAAGAAGGCACTGGGTTCAATGCCCAGTACCACCAGCAAAACAAGGCAAAACAAAAAGAAGTTTTGCAACTTTTTGACACTGGTCCCTCATCATGTGACATTCTCCCCCTGCGGCATTGAGAATTGAATCCAGGCCCTTCCCACTGAGCTCTGTCCACAGCCCTTTTTAAATGTTCTGAGACAAGGTCTCACTGAGTCATTGAGTCTGAGAGGCTGGGCTTGAATTTGTGATCCTCCTGCCTCAGCCTCCCACAGTGCTAGGGTTACAGGCAGGCACCATCATAGCCAACTTTGCGAAAGACTTTATGGCATTAAATCCAAAGCGTCTTCAGTTTTGGAAGCTGTGAACATCTCGATATTTTTGGATGAACCTCAGTATCCTAGAATTACCTCTTCACTGGGTTTTCTGTTGTCTTCATACTGTATATAATGTTGTTAATGTTCTCCATCTAGTGACTCAATGATCGCCAAGCTCTTTCACTCTAAGACACATTTTGCATTCCAGCAGTTTAGCTGGATGAACATGCTCTTATGACTCCTACAGAAAAATCATCATGATCTTGTAAGTTAAAAAATGGGAAACATCTCATATAGCCTCAAACTCTCTTCCTTTGATTTCTGTTTTTGTTTATTTTGTCTTTTGAGACAGGGTCTCACTATGTAGTTCAGGCTGCCCTTGAACTCACAATGATCCTCCTGCCTCAGCCTCCCCAGGGTTTGGATCACACCCATGTGCCACCACACCCAGCAACTTCTTTTCCTTTGAATGGCAAAGATAAAAGTCGAATGTTCATTCATTTCTTATCACAAAATGGACCATGTGGCCACTGAGGCCTCAAGTCCAGAAGTTTAGGCATTTGATATTGATTTTTTTTTTTTTTTTTTTTGGTACCGGGGATTGAACTCGGGTCCTTGCGCTTGCGAGGCAGGCAATGGAACCACTGGGCTAAAACCCCGGCCCTATTTGATATTGATTTTAATAAGTCTTCAGAAGGTTGAATAAAACAAAGTACACTTTACATTTGGTTTTTTTAAAAGATGAAGTTTTCAATTCCTTGCATGATATGAGTGTTAAATATTGGCGTCAGGATAGCAGTTACACATTGTGAGGGAGAAGTGGACAACAAGGAAAGGGTCTATGAGGACTTTACAAGGTACTTTTAATGATAAGAGGAATAATTTTCTTATCTGGAATGTTATCTGCGCTATTGACATCGGTGGTAATTCCAAACTCAAAAGGAAGATTTATTTTATTTTATTTTATCTTTTTGGTACCAGGGATCAAACTTGGGTCCTTGTGCTTGCACAGCGAGTGGCGAAACCACTGAACTAAATCCCCGGCCCTCAACAGGAAGATTTATGACAAGAACCCAGGGGCTCTGCCTACATCACTAAAAATGCCCTCGCTCAGCAATTTTGCTGGAACACATCAGTTCTTCATGGTTCAAGACCTGTGTGGATTTTTCAGTCTTCTAGGTTTTCCCGAAACACTTTGCTAAATTTCATTCTCCCCTCTATCCCTTGTCAGGAGAAATTCTACGTAATTTGGGGGGAAAATCATTTCATAAGTAAATCATGATTAGGGCCTCGTTTTCCTGCCTACAGGCCAGCTACAGCATTTTGAGACAAAACTCTGTTCTCACCTCTTACCACAGATACACCTCAATGGTCCGGTGATGCTGTGATGCTCCAGGGCAGGATTACACCAGCTGGAGACTTCCTGGGAGGAACCAAATCTTCATCTGCATAGTTCCTCATTGATCTAGGATTATCACAGTTGCGCTCTGAGTCATCTGCTACTTTCGTTTCTTCTGATGTAAAGGTGTAGCAAGCTCCGGGTCTGGGGTCTTTGCTGCCCAGGCCAAAGCTCAGCTTCTTCTCTTAAGTCTCATTTCTATCTATATATTAATTAATTCACCTTGTGCTGTTGTGGCTCCCAGGAGACTAGGACCTGATGCAGAGGTCCCCTTTCCCTGTTCCCTACAACCCCTCACTACCAAATACTCCCTCTTGCATGTGACAAAGTTTACAGTTCAGGGATGCTCCTGTCTCAAAACTGTAACAATGTGAATGCTTGAGGGTCTTCACACAAAAGATGCTTCCTTTCCAGCACCTGCCTCACAAGCACAAGGTCCCAAGTTCGATCTCTGGTACCAAAAAAAAAGAAAAAAAGAAGATGCTTCTTGTCCATCCAGCTCATTCTGCAGGTCCTGACCTGCTCAGCTGCCAGAAGGCTCTGCTGCTTGCTCCTCTTTTTCTTTCTGTAGGTCCTGGTCATCCTCAGCCTCCAGCTCCAGCCTATCCTAATTAAGATAATAAAGGAAAGGCTGGGGATTTAGCTCAGTGGTTCTGGCATCTGCCGTGCAAGCACAAGGTACCAAGTGCGATCCCCAGTACAAAAATAATAATAATAATGATGATGATGATGATGATGATGAAGGAAGCACAGCAGAGCAAAAGGGTTATCCCAACACATGGTGCTTCCTTTAATGCTGTTATAGCTTATAAGTAGATTCCCCCTTGCAAAGCCTCATGTGCTCATAGGTGGGGCTTTTGTTAAGTGGCTGCATCACCAATATGTGATGCTGGATTATGGGTGTGATAACTGAATTAGTCCCCTAGTTGGTTTAGCATAGTTCTGGGTATGGCTGAATAGATTTACTGAAGACAGATTTTGGTACCAGAGAAGTGGGGTTGTTGCTATATGCTACCTAACCATGTGGTTCAGAAGTCTTTAAAACTGGCTTTTGGGCAGACTGTGGAAAGTTTTGGAGATGCCAGCTGAAGAAGCAGTCCTAGAATGCTGTCACCCAAGCTTGATGGGAGATTTCAGAAGATCAAAAAGGTGATAGAAATGCCACCAGTTAAAATCAGGTTCAGGAGGTTTCAGTTGGGGATAAGGACTGTACTGGTAGGTAGACTCCAGACCATGTGTGCTATGTTCTGGCAGAAAATTTGCCTATGTTTTTCCAGTGTGCAGAGACATTTTAGGAGAGTGAGATTAAGGGCAGTGGAATAATTAATCTGGTGGAAGAAATCCAGGCAGTCTAATGATGAGGCAGTGGTATGGCTACTAATGGGCACTTTTAGCAATCTCTACCTTGAGAATCAAGAGCAAATGGCCCAGCAGAATTATTTTTAAAGTTTTATGTGGTCAGAAAAGAAACTCCAGTAAAGTTGCAGACTACAAAGATGAAACAGAGACCTTGGTTGCTAAAATGACTGGAATTAAAAAGGCAAGTGTGATGGCCAACCTGACTCCATTTGTATAAAATTGAGTGATTCCAGGTAGTCACCTTCCCCTTCTCCCATGGGAGTACCCTCAGTTAATGCATAACAGACAGCTGCATCCTGTGTGAGTCTGCAACTATGTGTTATCTTTGTGACCTTTTGGTAGAGCAATCTGCAACTATGTTATCTTTATAACCTTGTAAATAGGATACCCTACACAGGTGTGATATTTTGTTTCAATTAAACTATATGAAACTTCCCCTGATGCCCCACTAATTTAGCATAATTCTGCTCCTGTGAAATTCCTCTTGCATACCCCCTTGATCCCTCCTCAATTAGAAGAGCTGCTTAAAAGGACCCCACAAGCTGCTTTTCCTTTATTAAGAGTTTTTCCGGTGTGAGGCACTCTCAATCACTGGTTTATCTCAATAATAAAAGACTCAATTTGATTCAGAGTGTGGCACATCTCTACAGCTCCAACTTGCCTGGCCCTATAACACAAGTATATTGGAACTGAACAACAGAAAAGTTGGCCTGAGAACATCACAGGATCTATCAGGGTTCTATCATTTGCAGCCTCAAAATTGCAATGATGAAAGACTTTGCTTTAAGAAGAAAGTCCCAGGACACCATGTTCCAGAATAGTGGTGACCTAGAGAACTCGTTCCTCAGATTGGGTTCACAGTGCTCAACAATCCAGGCACTCAACCTCTACAACCACGAGAGAAGGAAGCCCGGCTATTGCTCCAGCTTGCAGCAGACGTTGGCATCATCCACATGGTGCTGATTTTAGATGTATGCAGAATGCATGACTTCAGAAGGACTGGGAGCTCAGGCAATGTGCCCAAGAGGGCATCGTATGAAGCTATGACTGTAAAGCCAAATGTGCAGACCCTAGAAGGCTGGAGAAGCCAGGGGTGTGGATCATCTGAGGAGAGCCATAAGGAATAAGCAAAGCCAGCCTAAGAGAAAAGCCATGAGAGCTACAACCACCAATAGTGCTGTAGTGGCATAGTCATCCAAACCCTTCGGAGTCCACATCTCATCATGGATTGCCCCAGATGCTAGACATGAATGTTTGCCCTGCTAGAGTTTGGTCTTCCTTTGGTCCCATTCCTTTCTATCCCCTATTTGAACCTTTTGGAATGGAAATGTTTATCTTGTGCCATTGTATGTTGGAAGTGTTTAACTTTCTTTTCACCTATACAGAGACTTGCAGCTACAGAGACTTGCCTTAAATCTCAGAGGAGACTTTGGACTTGGATTTTTTTAAGCAATGCTGAAACTGTTAGGAATTTGGCAACTCTTAGAAATGACCTAAATGTATTTTGTATAAAGAAATGTACATGAGTCTTTTGGGGCCCAGGGGCAAAGTATTATAGTTTATATCTAGATATCTCTCCAAAACCTCATGCCCTCAGAGGTGGGGTTTTTGGGAGGTGGCCAGATCATTGGTGTGTAATACTGGATTGATTATGGGTGTGTGATAACTTAATTAGACCACTGATTGGTTTAGTATAGTTGTGGTTGATGGAATTACTGAAGAGGAAAGCCAACCCTGGGTGTGGGTGGCACCAACCATTAGTCTTATAGCCTGGAAGGAATATAAAGGGAATGGAAAGCTTGCTGCTGCCTTCTGCCTACTCTGCCATGGACTGTTTCTTCTCTGCCATTGTATTCTGCCATGCCACCCTGCCTTGAAGCCAGCAGACTATGGACTGAAACCTCTACAAACTGTGATCTAAAATAAACCTTTCTACCTTCAACTTGTAGGTGTCAGTTATTTTGTCCCAGCAACAAGAAAATAACTAAGACACTACCCATCACCCCTTCTCTTGGAGCAAGCACGATGCCCCCTCTGCAGCTGGCACCTTCTAATGAAAGCACACATGCCCTTCTGTTCAGACTACAGAAGGCTGGGGCTGGAACATCGACAACACCAGTGTTCACACGTAGAGATCTTTTCATTGTTGACAAGTAACAGAATTCCTCATTTGGAGTCATGGACTCCAAAACTCTATCCAAGTAAGATGACTTCTGGTCTCTTCAAAATCTCAAGGTCATAAAAAAGACAACATGGTGGAAAGGCAGTCTCAAGAGATATCACAAATAAATGCATGGCATTGATGTAGATTGGATACTGCTCTAAGGCACATAGCACTAGAAAACATTTAAACTACAATCAAGGGAGTTAAAATATTAACAGAATTAAGGATAGTATATTATGGAATTACTACTAATACCTCTAGATGTGATGACAATATTTTAGATATGTAGAAAAAGCCTTCATTTTTATAGATATTTTCTGAAGCAAACAAGGGTGAAGTGTTAAGCTGCCTTTCATCTACGCTTAAAATTGTTTCAGAAAATTCCATCTACTTCACACATAAATATAATATGAATGTGATGAATGTTAAAAATGTTAAAATGTATGTCGGGAGTATGTTGTATAATTCTTTAATTTTTAAGATTTAAGAGAACATAATTTTTACTTTTTAATTTGTTTTGGTCTTCCTCCCACATCTTAGTGGGGCACACTGGTTATACAGACAATGGGGGGTTTTTTTGGTTGTTTTTTTTTGGTACCGGGGATCGAACTCGGGACCTCTCACTTTTGAGGCAGGCGCCGGAACCACTGAACTAAATCCCCGGCCCCAGACAATGGGTTTTATTTTGACAGATGTGTACGTGCTTGTAACATACTATGATCCCTTCCACTCCCCACATCAGCTTCTTGCCTGCTCTTCCTGTGTGCTTCATTTTGGTTCTTCTTTTATTTAATTTTCTTTTCCTAGCAGAGTGTGGGAGAAACAACCTATTCTATGCATGTGACCCACACAATTTCTTTATTCTTGGTCTTGTTCTAAAAGAACATTCTAGTCATTTCTGACATTTCAATTGTATACATGCAAAAATTGACAAGAATCCTTCAACACTTCTCTTTTTTAGAAACTATATAATGAAATAATTCATTTCTCCCTGAATAAGTTTCTCTTAAAATTCCTGTGATTGAGCAAAGCTATTTTTAATCTGGAAAGAGAAATTTTTGGAATAAGGAGAACAAACAAGATTCTTATTTTTTAATAAAGTATTTGCGTAAGTATTGGCCAACTCAGTAGGCATAATTACCCACACAACTCTTTGCTGGCAAGTGCATTAGTTCTCTTCATTCTCAGGCCAGAATGGAGCTGAATCAAGACAAGTACTGAGTCCTCCAGGACACTTCCTTTCAGTGACTTCCAAGTTGGTAGGTACATCAGGCCATGTGGCAGCCACAAAGTGATCTGCCCACGTCCTAACATTGGGATGCTGGGAATGGTACCTTATTTGGAAAAAGAGTCCACAGCTGTAATTAAATCAAGGACCTTGAGAAAAGGTCATCTTTGATTACCTGGGTGGATCCTAGGTCCAGTATGAAATATCCTAATGGGACTCAGAGGAGAAGGTCCAGTGAGAGAAGGCCACCTGAGGACGAAGGCAGAGACAGGACTTTCAAAGCCACAAGCCAGTGACGGCATGCAGCCACCAGAGCCCCCTGGAGCAGAAGGGTGATACCTTAGAGACTGAACTGGGGTACATACCTGAACTCTACTGGAAGCCAGTCTGCAAGCAGGGAGTGAATTTCATACATCAATTTGACACAAGGTGAAAATGTCAGTTATTCATAAAAGCTCAAGGACAAAAAGAACACAAAATAAACACTTCATGGCAGGTGAAAGCTAGAAAGCCCTTCCTGTATCACAGCACCATACTGTGGAAAAAAGCCCTCCCCTGCTTTCCTCAAAGCATCAAGCTTGGAAGTCCCATACCTATTAGGAGGAAATCTGCAGGCATTTTTTGTTTTGGGAGATTTTTTTTTTTTTTTTTTTTTTTTTTTGAGACAGGGTCTCACTATGTAGTTCAGGCTGTCCTTGAATTTACTATGTAGCCCAGGGTGGCCTCGAACTCATGACAATCCTCCTGCCTCAGCCTCTGAGTCCTGGGATTACAGGCGTGTGCCACTATGCTATGCCCGGGCCAGGCGTTTTCTTAGTCTGTTGAGATGTGAAATGTGAGGGCCATGTTTTCTCTCACTGTGACACCTTACTGTCTCACTCATTTTTTAGTGTGCACATTGTGAAGGAAGTCAGTAAGTAAGTTGGAGGGTATTCAGAGAAAAGGTTGTCTTTATCATATAATCTGTCCAAGTTGTAGGGCCTTTGGGTAACCTCCCTTAGCAAACTGCAAGCCACACAATGCAGAGTCTGTCATTATGCCTCTGGCCAGAATGGAGGTCTACTCTATGTATTTCTAAAGCAAGGACCCTAGGATCTTTCCAGCCCCAAGAGGCACCTTCTGTCCTGCTGCATCCCTGCAGTGTGAATAATGCCACACAGTGAACAGCACACAGATAGAGGGCTGGATAAATTTTGTTGAACAATGAGATTCTAAGACATTGCAATTGTGTGCATATGCATGGATAGATGTGTGTACTAAATAAACATGTAAATCACTCAGGAGGCTGAGGCAGGAGGATCACCTCGAGTTCAAGGCCAGCCTGGGTTACATAGTGAGTTCAGGGCCAGCCTGAACTACAAAGGGAGACCCTGCCTTAAAAAAACAAAAAAAACAGATAAGTAAGTACCTTTTTAAAAAATTAGAGAAAAAGAACCAATGGTTCAAAATAATACTCAGAGAAGAGTAAGACTATGCAGACCTCTTGATCTCAGGTCCACAATCTTTGTTAGTATACTCTGTGTTTTTCCAGTTTCTGTGATAAATAAGCAGACATATTTGTATATACATATGTATGCATATGCATATTAATACACATATATGTACCTTTTAAAATATAAATGGAAGGATAGTTATACATACTGTACTGTAATTTATTTTATTTTTTAATTTACTTACTTTTTACTGAGTGCAATGTGTAATTTAGATTTGGTTTTTAATGACATATTTTGGAGTCCATTTCCTATTAGCATATATAAAACTTCTACATTTCTGAAATGACTCTATAATGGAGTTTTACTATAATTTCACAACCAGTTCTCTAACTCAGGATCTCATTTATGATAGGCAAGTGCTCCACCACTAAACTATATCCTCCCATCTAATCAGTTCTTTCTTTCCTTCATTTGTTTGTTTGAGACAGGGTCTCGCCATGTAGTCCAGGCTGGCCTCAAACTTACTATGTAGCCCAGGCTGGTATCAAATGCACAGGGATCCTCCTGCCTCAGCCTCCCAAGTACTAGAATTACAGGCATGCACCACCACGCTCAGCTAATCCGTCCTTTCTTTTTCTTTTTTTTTTGTACCAGGGATCAAACTTGGGTCCTTGCGCTTGTGCAGCAGGTGGTGAAACCACTGAGCTAAATCCTCAGGCCCTAATCCATTCTTTCTTAAACAGATGATATGTACACTGTTTCCAAACAAGCCCTGCTACAAATAATGCTGCAATGAATACCTTCACACTCCTGTATGTTGTGTATAGGAAAAGTATATCTATTGGATAAATCTAAAAAATTGACTTGCTAGGTTAATAGATATGTATATTCTAAATTTTGATAGACTTTACAAAGTCATGCTTTACAGAGGTAAAATCAATTTCCATTCCTAGGAAAAAATGATCACACTGCCTGTTTTCCCACACTCTCTAAAACCACATATTATTAAAGTTCCTGGTTTTTTCCCAACTTGATATGTAAATTACACTGGTATCTCATCTAGTTTTCATCTCTCCTTATAAATGCAGGTGAGTATCTCTGCCTGTAGGGATACAACTCAGCTTTATTTCATTTTCTGCAACAATTATGTCCATGTCCTTTGCCCATTACCTGTTACTCTGAAAAAGTGCCTATCAGTACACACAAACACACTTTCCACCGAATCACAATGAATCTGTGGTCCAGGTCTATGACAGTGATTCCCAGCTTGTGGGCCTTGAACTCTGAGGTGGAGGTGAGGAAGCATCAATGCCTACCTTGCACCTGAAGGAGTCCCGAGTCTATGAGTACGTATCGCTTACATGAATAACTGCCGCTGCAGTTTTCAAATGTATAGACCACGACTTCCATAAAGTGTCAGCGCATTTTGAAACATCTCTATTCTCATAATAGCTTTTTATGGCTTATGCAGTGTTCAGTGTTCTGGCAAATCTTTTACTTTAAAAAAGTTTTTTTTTCTATTCAGAACAGACTAACAATTAGCCAAGATGCTTCCACATTTTGATTTTCTGTTACTAAATCTAAGTATGCTTATATTTCTACCCCTCTACTGTAGGAAGTGGCTGAAATAGCTGTCTCTTTACAAATAAAGACAATGGCAACACTAATGATCATGAAACGAACAGTTCTTTCAAGGTGAGATTAGCGTCTGCATGACTTACATGTGTCTGCTATCCACCAGGTTTATGATCAGAGGCTTCCTTGGAGTCTTGTCAGGCCAACTTCAGTAAACACTCATGAGACCACGATCAGATGAGTGGTGGGGAAGAAGTCCACCAGGACCCTCCTCTGGGAGAGGCTCATGATTGGCATGGCTGGCCTGGGGAAATCACCAGACAGTCCCCACGCTCAGCCCTGACTTGGTCACTGCACCTTCAATCACATGGAGATTTGGAGGAAGCCATTGCCCTTCTCAGGCAGCTGCTGCTCCTTCTCCACAGTCTTCACCTGCATACATCTCATCACTCAGCGCTGTGGGTGTGAGACCCACTTCCTCAGACTGAAAAGACAAAGATGACAACAAGAAGGATTTCACACAGGATCTGCAACTACATCTCCTCTGATACCACACCAATTTCATTTTCAGGGAGTTTGGCATTAACTCATTCTCTTCCAAACTAGCCATGCATCGGAAGGAATTCAAAGCAAGCTCTTAGGATTGTACCTAAGTGCATAAGGAAGGTCTGTGTGTGGCTGTCCCTGAGGACATTCCTCATGTCTGAGCCTGTAAATGATTCCTAAGTGCATATACCCCTAGAGAGAAAAGCACAATGCCTGCCCTAGGGGGATGGAAATCTCCATTTTCACCTCTTTGTTATTATGTCATAAGCAATTTATAAAACCAGAATTGGTAAAAGAAAAAAAGAAAGTCATTGGTACTATAGGGAAAAACAGAGATAACCACAGAAATACCTAGACACAATCACTGTTGAGTCTGATAAGGCTGGGGATTTAGCTCAGTGGTTCCACAGCTTGCCTCCCAAGTGCAAAGACCCAAGTTCAAGCCCAGTACCAGAAGAAAAAAAAAAAGAAAGAAAGAAAGGGTCTGGGCCAGGGATTTAGCTCAGTGGTTCTGTCACCTGCCTTGCAAGCTCAAGGACCCGAGTTCGATCCCTGGTACCAAAAAAAGGGTCTGATAGACTGCTTTTGATTTTTGAATTTGATATGTCTTTTACTCTCTTCCCACTGCTGACAACTTGGTCATTCTAACTCTTCACTGGTATAATAATACAGTAATGAGTATGCTTGCTTACACTTTTCAGCGCATCTATTTGCTCAGGATACCTCCTCAGCAGTGAGATTACTGAGCCAAAGGATCTACGGTACAGAATTATAAGGACTTAGGGAAATTATGCCAAATTGCTTAGCTAAGGTTTTCA
Source organism: Heterocephalus glaber (assembly GCF_053883595.1). Taxonomy (NCBI): domain Eukaryota; kingdom Metazoa; phylum Chordata; class Mammalia; order Rodentia; family Bathyergidae; genus Heterocephalus; species Heterocephalus glaber. The sequence continues at coordinate 39,983,056 of NW_028258308.1, forward strand.
CCGATACACACTGCCACGGCTGTAAGGACGGGAATGTTTGTTGCAACCTGTTAAGCAACAGTCAGGTGCAGAGCAGAGAAGTAAATTGTTCACTCAAATAGTGAGGGAAATAATTCGGAAAGACACAGGAAAGCAGCTGAAGGGAGTGAGGCAGCCTCCAGAGACATTTATGAAAAGACTCTGGGAAAGGACATATGGAGGGGAACCCCTAGATACTGGCAGAAATCAGAAAGATTCTACCTGAGCCAAACAGGAAGAAAACATCTCTGTGAGAGCACAAACCTGGCCTGGAAACTGCACGGGGTCTGGTCCCCAGGATCCTGAAAGAAAAATGGATGGCGTGGAGCACTAAGAGGAAAGAGGAGTCATAGAAGGAGCTCCTGGAAGGGGGATTTCAGGCAGAGATTATAAGCAAAATGAAAGCAGTGGACGAGGGAGGCACTGGAACAGCAGACACACGAGAACCATCTCGGCCACCAAGGGCCTGATGCCTGCCTCTGTGGCAAAACTGAACTTTGTCCTTGATCTGTATGATAATCCACATTGGATGTGGTTCAAAGTTACCCCAGGAAGGAGAACCATGAGGTGAGAGCTGGAACCCTAAAGGATGAGTACAGGAACTTCCCCATGACAGTCTTGCCCTTTGTACTTTCTCACCCTCAAAGTTCCAAGGTCCAGCCAATGCACTGTCCTTTCTCCCCTAAATCCTTCTTCCACCCAGTGCAGCCTGGTTCCTCTGCTACAAACCCACGGACCCCACACTCATTGGAGCCAAGCAGCAAGGTCCATGCACTTAAGGAAATTGGACTTGGGGTTTTCAATCATGTGAAACATTTCAGTGTATTCTGAACTGTCTGTAAGGATGCTCGACACATGAATGCCACCATCCTTGCTGGATTAGCGGCAAAAATCCATGTTCCTCAGCACAGGCGGAGAGAGGCCTACCGGGCCCTCACTGACCCCACATACCTCACTGCACCTGATTGCCCCACACACCAGGTTTCTTACCTGAGCATTCTTGCTTAAACTGTACCCTCCCCCACATCCCTTTATCACAGGAAGCTAAGTTAGATGGAAATAAATATACAGGCTGAGAGGGACAGGGCTCTCAAGAAAGTCAGTGAAAAATAAAGACATCAAAATTGTGGATGGAGGAACCTCTGAAAAAGGCCAGGTTTCAAGACAGAGATGCAATGTCCAGGCCTGCATGCCTCTCTAAGGCATAAACAGTACCTTGGAATTATTCTGTAATTAGCATCACTTCATCCAGTGAGTCCACATAGGTATCAGTTTCCCGGGTGGGTGACCAGAGCATCTGACCCATCCCTCCCCAAATATACCTTTGGTCTTTTTTTTTCCTTTTAGCAATTTGTTTGTTTGTTTGGTTGGTTGGTTGGTTTTTTGGCTTTTTCAGGCAGGGTCTCACTTTGTAGTTCAGGCTAGCCCTAAACTCACTATGTAGCCCAGACTTGCCTCGAACTCACAGTGATCTTCCTCCTCAGCCTCCCTAGTACTGGGATTACAAGCGGGCACCACTACATCCAGCGCCTTTGTTCTTTCCATGTACCCTTTCTACGTGACTTGTTTCCCTATTAGATCAATATTAGCTAAGCAGCTATACTTGCAATCATATAGGTTGATTACAGTTTGACCCATGTTGAACCCACATTGTGACTCTGCTGTCTAAATTTTCCATGACAAAGGGTCTAAATGGCCACCCACTTGAGACCCTCCTATCTCTCAATAAACCTTTCTTATTCTTAACCTCTACTGTTCCTTGAAATTAATTCTTCAATTTTGGGGACACAAACTCAGGACATCTGATATCTAACAGGTTGGGAGTTCTATTTTTCCTATATCCCCACAACCTCTGTTGTTTTCCCTTGAGACCAGGTCTTTCTGTGTAGACCAGGTTGGCCTGGAACTCACAATCCTCCCTCCTCAGCCTCCCAAGTTGTGAAATCATAGGTGTGTGGCCCTGTGTCTGCATCTCTACTACTTCCTCCATAAGGTTTCACTTTGGAAGGCCTCTGTCTCCCAGGTTAGTCCTGCTTTTCTCTCCATGGCTCCATGAAGACCCCATCTACATCCTCTCATGACATTGTTTGTGAATTCTGCTACACTTACACCCTATCCTGTAAAAGTCCCTTGATTGGTAGCTCTTCAAAGAAACTCTAAATTTGCCAGGACATAGATTGTCTTAGACTCCACAACAAAAGGAAGCCATGCTTCTGCCAACAGAAGAAATAGTCTTTATCCTGCATCTCTGGGCACAGACTGATTTGGAAACATGAGGATAGATACTGCAGTCTTCTAACCCTTTTTCCTCTCTCCCATCTTCCATTATAACTGGGTTCTGATGTTGCTGTGGTAACCAACAGTCATAGAATACACTCTTATGTGTTCTCTTGGCCACAGAGACTCAAAACCCTGAAGCATTTCTCAGTTCACCTGTTTAGGACTGAAGACTTTTAGAGATTATCTATCAGGTAGGCAGCCACCAGGGCAGGTCACTGCAGTCTGGGGGGGGGGGGTGCCCGCATGCTCTCCCACACCCATTTAATAGCTACAGCATCATGGGAAAAGGTGGGCTATGTATGCCATTAGCTGGTAGGATGATGACCATGTAAATGGATATAAGCTTTCTGGAAAGCAATTTGGCACGGACTATCCTAAGTCTCCAACATACTGTATGTCTGAACTTACATCCATAGGTCTGACATACAGAAATATAATGACAGACGGGGCCTGAAATTAATGGACACAAAAAAGGGTTCCCCCACATGCCTACTACCTCTTCTCTTTTGTGGTCTTTGGTTTTGTTTTCAGCCCAGGTCTCCCTACATGGTCTAGGCAGCCCTGAACTTACCATCCTTTCTCATCCCCTCAAAAGCTGAGATTATAGGCTTGTGCCACCATGCCTGCCTCCCTTCTACTTCCTCCATAACTTGGCTGATCTAAGGCCTCACCCCAGGAGGTTACTCCTGGTCTCCTACCCACTCCCAGCCTGCCTGCAAGAGGTGCCTTTCTAAGCCCTCTCATGATATCATTTGTAAGCTCTTCTGCTGCTAGTACACCCTGGTTTCTTTCAGTCACTTGATTTGTATCTCCTCAAAGAGGCTGTGAACTCCCTGATACATGGATCATCTTAGACTCCACAATAAAAGAGGGAAGCGACTCCCATGACATTCATGCTTCTGCCAACAAAAGAAGTGCTCATTAGCCTGAATGGTGTGCACACAGAATATTTTAGAGGAAAGTGATAGACCTTGCAGTCTCCTGCCCCTTGTTCCTCTTTTTCCTGTCTCCCATTATGGCTTGGTTCTGATACTTCCATGGCGATCACCAGTCACAGACCACAGACTTGTTTTCTCTTGGCCACAGATACTCAAACTTTGAAGGATTTCTCACATCTCCTTGTCAGGACTCAAGATTGAGAGCTTATCTTTCAGGTGAGCAAACACCAGGGCAGGGCTCTGCAGACTGGGAAAGAGTGTGTGGGTGTGTGGGTGTGTGTGTGTGCATGCGCCTGACCACACACTCTTCTTTCATTACTTAAGTACATGACTCTGTTCTTCTCCCCAACATCTTTTCTTCATTTTCTTCTTCTGAAGCCTCAGGACTTGACAGAGACAGAATACAACTATAATTTCATGGCAACCCCAAACCCCAGCAGTGACTGCTCAGACTCAGAGCAGCCCCATTTGAAAGTAAATTCCACAGAGAGCTTCCCAGGGGGTGATCTCCCTGCTTCCCACCCCTTTCACCAAGAGACCAAAACCTCCTTCAGAGGTTACATCTGTCGCCAGGAGACGACAACCTTCTATGAAGGATGTGTTGTGGGTTCTTCAGTCAACAACCTCCCCACTGTGGAAGAACCAGAGGACACACAAAGTCTAGGAAGATGCAAGGACCACAACTCTCACACTGAGGACAACCCCAACTTGGTGTGTGCACCAAATACTGGCGTTGAAGAGGATGAGGACACAGACTCAGGCAGCAAAGGAGCAGGAGCTGATCAAATTGTTACTGACAACGACCAGCAGATAAACAAGAATTCAACATTCAGAGGGCAACGGATTGACCACGTGGATGGCTCGCCAGTAATTCAGCTTGTCAGTCCTAAACTCACCCAGGAACAAGCAGCAGAAGAGAGGAACAAGGAGGAGAGAAAGGAGAAAAGCAAAAGCAGTGAGGATGAGGATAAGGAAGCTGATAAACAAATTGAAAATGGTGAAAACCAAGATGAAGGCATGCTAATGGGATCAACTGAACAAGAAAAAAAGGACATGGAGATCAAGAACAACAAAGACATGGAGAGTAATAAAAAAGAGTATGTGGAGCTTTATGCACAAATCCAGGTGTATGAAAGATCTGATGACACCAGGCTACCTGATTCCAATGAGGACAATGGAAAAGAGAACAGTGAGAGCCACAAGGAGAAGGAAGAAATACAAATCAATGAAGAACCTCAGGATGCTGATAAACAAAGCCATGGCTATGACAAAGACAATGCCCTCCAGCTCCAAGATCCACCCGAGGAAAACTTCCAGCTGGGCAGCAGATCCCCTCCTCATCCAGCTCAGGTCCTGTGTGAAGAACAGTGTACATGTGAGGACCTGCCTGCCTGTAAACCACCAGAAAATACAGAAGTCACCCAAGTCCCAGAGATGCCAGCGATGCTCCCAAAAGATGAACCAGCTGAGGTGAGCACAGAGCTGCCTCCCAGGAGAGGGTGGACAGGACCAGGATACGTGCTAGGTTAGACAGTGTTGGGTCAACACTGCCTTCTGTGAAGTAGGGCTGGACTCCAGGTGTCTGACAGGATCTGCAGGGGGAGGAAGACAGGAAAAAAAGGAGTCAGAGAGGAGATGTAGGGAAAACACCAAGAAGCACTGAAAGAGAGATGGAGGGTAGAAAGAAAGACAAAGGCAAATCATTATGCCCACAAACAAACAATAACAAAAAAAAGTTTTTGGAGGGTCTCTGCTTCAGTGTTGACTTTGAAACTGGCCATTTACAGTTGGGCTACTGCTAGTAAAAGGAACTGAGTTCCATAAGTGAGTAAACACTGGCTGCACTGCTGGGAGGTTAGACTTGTCTAACTCATCCTCCTTTTCTCGGCAGATGCTGAAGACCAGCACTGAGGGGTCCTCCTCGGTCTCCTCTGTGGAGGCAGAGGAGGACGACACTGGATCTGACACACAAACCACAACCTATGTGAACTGGAGGCAGGCCTTTCACTCGCTCTGGAAAAGAGTCCTCGCATGTCTGGGGAGGAGAGTGATGGTCAGCAGCCCACCATCAACCCCAACCGAGAAAAGTCTTCCCACCTCCAAGGAAACCCACCCTGAATAAACCCTCAGTGATTAGCACAACTCAGTGCACTAAGCACACTAAGCAGTGTAATGGCCTCACTTCTATAGTTTTACAGTTTTATTGTTTTTAATAAGAGGAAGGTTCTTGTTCTCTGTGTCTGCTTCCTCCAGCACATCTTCTCTATGCAGGTTGAAAGGAGCCAGGCTGTGCAGAGGACTGAAATGCATTCTCAGCAACTTGCAGGTAGCATGGTGCTTCCTGAAGAGAAAGTGTGCTGCTTCTCTCCCTTCTCTCCTGCTGCCCAGGTTTTCTTCAATCTTGACTTTATCCATTTCAGGGATTTCATCCTGTTCTGTCACTAACTCACGTCTCCAGGTTTACAAAACAGCAGCACAACCAAGGTGGCATGCTTTGGGGTGATCTTCCAGGGCCTGAGCAAGCAGCAGTGCAGATCCAGTCACTGAGGAGGGCGACTCCAGTTGACAGTGTTTGGGGCGTGCAGAAAGCAATTGTCATGGTCCTGGGGCACCAGGCTGCTTCTGGCATCTTGGTGACTCCTAAAAACAACAGAGATCTTCATCCATTTCTCCTTAAAATGAAGGAGGAGAAAGTCTTGGTGGAAGGGGTTGGTGGTGGCATGAGACACTCAGAGCCACAATAGGGAAAGACCACAGCCACAATCCTGGGCCCTTAACCCATTGCTCAGGATTTGTGTTTACTCTGAGGCAGATAGAATCAAAGGCTGCTTTGGCCAAAACATCGCAGTAACCCATCTCTTGGGCCTAGAGATGTCAAAGTATAAAAATCTTCACGTTTCTTCTGTTACTTTCCATACATAACAGAGATGAAGAACAAAATATTACACAAACCTATTAATAACGAAATGTCAGCCATGCTCAGTAGGACACTCCTGCAATTCCAGCTACTCTGGAGGATAAGGAGGGGGATCCAAGCTCAAGGCAAATTCGTGGCAACTCCTTTCTGATTAAAATAGAAAAGGGGCTGAGGATAGAGCTCAGTGATAGGGCAAGGTCTCTGACTCAATTCCACTGCCAAACACACACACACACACACACACACACACACACAAGTGCTGCTGCCTAAGGGTGGCTTTAGGATTCATTTTCCTACCTAATACCAAGTGGGCCTTAGTTTTTGTTGCCTTGGGTGACAATCACTAGATGGATGTAGAAACATTTATTTTCACTGTCCTGGAGGCTTGGAGACCACAATTAGGGTGCCAGCAAAATCTTAGGTTCAGAGTTTACATAGGAATTTCAGTGGTCCTGGAAGAAATCTTGAGGATTTGTCCTGAAACCGTATCTACAAATGGTTTCTTCTGAGGGTGTATCCTCACGTGAGCACTCCAGGAGATGCAGTTCATGGTAACAGACACACAGGCTACCCCTGGAGCAGCCACCGCTCTTAAAAAGACACATTATCTCTGACACATTTTTCATATTTATTTATTTAATTTATGTATTTATTATTTGATGGTGCTGGGGTTCAAAGCCACAGCCTCATGCATGCTGGGCAAATGCTTTATCACTGACCTATACCCCAGCCTCTATCTGCATCTTAGTTTTGACTTGTAAAAAGTGTGGATTTGGATGATGGACAAGTTCCTTTCACGTTTAATATTTTATGGGGTTTTTTTAACTATGAAACTGACCCTATCCTTTGACTATTGAAATTTTAAAACAACACTGCTTTTATCATTTCACTTGTAATGTTACATGCATTTAAGACAAAAATGGCGTCAGAATTCAAATTGTCTCTGCTGTCCTACAGCTTTCTGTATGATTGCACAGAACAACACAGGAAAGGAATTTCTATCAATCATTTGCTCCCCAAGATCAAAAACATCTGCTGGTCTCTCAGCACCTTCTCTGGGCCACCAATAAACTCTGGAAATAAGCTTCTACTTCTCTAGGGAAAACTTTCCTGCCTTGGGGAAAGAAGTGCAGCGCGCTCCTTGGGCCTTTCCCTGGCACAGCACCCAGCACAATGCACCACGGATATTTTCCTGCTGACTTCACTTCCACCTCCCTTATCCCCAGGGGTAGAACTTGCTGTCCCTACTGTAGCAGTGAGAAGCAGAAAAACCAACTGCCTTCTCAGACTGGGACAAATGCACAGGTGAAGGTCTCACTAACCATCTCCACTGCATCTTGCGGGAAGGGGTACCTTGCAGGGCTGGCCAGCACACCCTCGAGAGGGGACTCTTTCTAACACTGCCTGTCCTCCTCACCTGGCCAAGAGAAACCACACCACAAGGCTGCACCCTCCACAAGGACAGTGGATCATGGGTGCTCTACAGCTTTAGACAGATGCACGGGCTTACAGAAGGGCAAGCCCTCAAACAGGCGGAGCAGCTGGACACTCGCTTGTAGACAGAATTCATACAACAATTTGCAGAAATCATTACTATACCTTCGGGAGACACCAAAGGAATAAAGACATGACAGACCCAGTAAGCTTTCTTCCTGTCTAAAAGGCGATTGTTTTTCAAATTCAGACTGCTAACATTCCTTAAGAAGCTCAAAATAAAAACTGACCCAGTGGTTTACTCTTTCTGTGAAAATCAATCACCTCTCTCATAGATACTAAGTAGGAAGAACTTTTCAAATGGGAAGAGAACAAGAGATAAGGGGAAGAGGAGGGAAGGAAGGGGAAAGGGATTTAAAGAAAAACAGAAGAATTGAAGGGAAAAAGTGGAAATAGAGCTTTTGTAAATGAGGAGAGGAAGAAGGGTTGGAGGGAGTAGAGGGGAAGGGGACAAAAAATTAATTAAGATGTGTTATGTACACGAACAAGTCCCCAGTGATAAATGTGGTCGTTATATGCCTCAAATATGTACTAACAAAGTTAAATAAATTTTTAAAAATTAATTACTTCTCATATGCATGAAAATTAATTAACAGTAAAGCAGGAAAGAAATTTTTTTTTTTTTTTTGGTACCGGGGATCGAACTTGGGTCCTTGCTCTTGCAAGGCAGGCGCCAGAACCACTGAGCTAAATCCCTGGCCTGAGAAATGTTTTTAATGTAAGCCAAGGCTGGGATTTATTTTCATGCAATTTTCTAGTAACAACTCACCACCAGATGTGATTAAAGAAAAACTGAATTTGTCTTGATTTCGAGGTACTGGGGATGAAACCCAAAGCCTCAACTCATGCTAGGTACACACTCAACCACTGAGCTACACAGCACTGAGTTGTCAAAGTTAGGCAATGGGTGCCAATAAATAAGCTGTCGGATCTGCACGATATGAAGTGACTTGTACGTTCAAATAAAACAGGAAAGGCCAGAGAAGGCAAAGTGTGAAATGCATAGACACACCATCAACATAATTTAAATCATAATACATGCTTTTCAAGGTCTTTTTTCAAACTGTTATATAAGAGATAGGAATACAAGATGAAAAGATTAGAACTATTGTCCCACCAAATCCAGGGCTCCTTGGGGTTAGGAACCAGGATTTCCACCATTTATGCAGCTACTCCTTGCACAAGGCCTGAGACAAAGTAGGTCAGTAAATCCATCTGACTATACAACAATTATACAGCATTTGTCCCTGATATTTCCAGAGGGGAAATTTACCTTGTTCTCTCTTCTGGGGCAGTTTAGTAAAGGCTTCCTTTCAATTTCTTTCTTTTGGCTGGGCTTGGTGGTGCATGTCTCTAATCTCAGCCCATGGGAGGCCGAGGCAGAAGTATTGCAAACTGGCAGCCAGCCTGGACTACATAGTGATACCGTCTCAAAACAAACAAAATGGAGGCCAGAGATTTAGCTCAGTGGTTCCGCCACTTGTCTCACAAGCGTAAGGTCCCAGGTTCAATCCCCAGTACCAAAAACAAAAACCAAAAACAAAATGTTCTTTTAATTTATTCTTGAACCCAGGGGCCCCTACCACTGAACTACATCCCAGCCCTTTTTATTTTTCTTTTGAGACAAGTTTTTTTTTTTTTTTGAGACAAGCTCTTAAGAGAGAGCACAAATGACATTTTAAAAACCTGTTCACAGAAGTAATAGCAGAAAACTTCCCAAACAGGGAAAAAGAATTTGACGTACAGATAAGCGAGGCATATGGGACTCCAATTAGCCATGATAAAAAACAAAACTTCACCAAGGCATATAATAGTCAAGATTCCAGAAATCCAACACAAGAACAGAATATTAAAAGCTGTTAGAGAAAAGAAACAAATCACCTATAAAGGAAAGCCCATCAGAATCACAGCAGACTTCTCAACACAAAACTTCAAGTCAAACAGAGCTTGGAGTGAAGTATTTCAAGCCCTAAAAGAAAATAACCTCCAACCCAGATTGATGTACTCCACAAAACTATCTTCCAAAATTGATGGAGAAATAAGATACTTCCATGACAAAGAACACCTGAAAAAATTCACTACCACCAAACTAGCACTCCAAAGTGTTCTGAAGGATATTCTAGAAATAGATACAAGGATTACAACTCCATGAACCATAACAGAATGAATCCACAAAGAAAACAAGAAATTAAACAGAAAAGGAAAGAAGGAAGCCGACAGCAGGAACATAACATGACAGAGATAAGATAAGACAAGACATATCAGTTATAACAATCAATGTTAATGGTCTCAGGTCGCCAATCAAAAGTAAAAGACTGGAAGGCCAGGGATTTAGCTCAGTGGTTCCACCGCCTGCCTCGAAAGCAGAAGGATGTGAATTGGATCCCCAGTTCAAAAAAAACAAAAACAAAAAAGAAAAAGACTGGCAGAATGGATCAAGAAGCAAGCTCTAACAATATGCTGCATATAAGAAACACATTTAATTCAAAAAGAAATTCACAAACTGAAAGTCAAAGGATGGAAAACAATACTGCATGGAACAGGAGCCCAGAAAAAAGCAAAGGTAGCTATTCTATTTACAAAGTAGATTTCAAGCCAAGACTTATTAAGAGAGACAAAGAAGGACACTACATCCTTGAAAAGGGAACAATCCAAGAGGAAGACATAACAATCATAAATATATATGCACCAAATACCAGTGCACCCAACTATATAAAACAAATACTAATAAACATGAAAAATCAAAGAAGCACTAATGCAATTGTAATGGGGGACCTCAATAACCCACTACCACAAATAGACAGATCAACTAGACCAAAATACCCACAATTAAGGCTGGGGATTTAGCTCAGTGGTTCCTCCACCTGCCTCGCAAGTGCAAGGTCCAGAGTGCAATCCCCAGTACAAAAAAAAAAAAATTAAATATTAGAACAGAACCAAACTTTTGAACAAATGGACTTAGTAGATGTCTACAGAGTGTTCCACCCCGCATCAGAATACACATTCTTCTCAGCTGCACATGGGATGTTCTCCAAAGTAGAGCACATACTAGCACACAGAACATGCTTAAGTAAATGCAAAGGAATTAAAATTATCCCATGCATATTATCAGATCATAGTGCAATAAATTGGAAATCAATTCCTCATTGATTTTCTCTCAATCTCTCTCTCAACTTTATAAACACATGGAAATTAAACAACACCCTCCTGAACAACTAATGGGTCACAGATGAACTTAAAGAACAAATTAGACAGTTTCTACAATTAAATGATAATGTCAGTACAATATACCAGAATTTATGGGACATAATAAAAGCAGTCCTACGAGGGAAATTTATAGCAGTGAATACCCATATCAGGAAAACAGAGCAACCTCAAATAAACAACCTAATGTTGAACCTCAACCTCCTACAAAAAGAAGAACAAGTCAAGCCCAAAACTCATACAAGGGAGGAAATTATACCTATCAGAGCAGAAATTAACACAATGGAGAATAAAAAAAAATACAAAGAATCAATGAATTGAAGAGTTGGTTCTTTGAAAGAACAAATAAAATTGACAAACCCTTAGCCAACCTTATCAAAAAAAGGAAAGAAAAGGCCCAAACCCATGCAATTAGGAAGGAAAAGGGTGAAATCACAACAGATCCTGTAGAAATCCAGAACAACATCAATACCTACTTCAAAAACCTGTATTCTAATAAGATGGAAAACACAGAAGAAATGGACAGATTCTTGGATACATATGAATTACCAAAGCTGAACAAAGAAGATATAAAAATTCTAAATAAACCAATATCAGTCAATGAAATTGAAGATATAATTTAAAACCTACCAACAAAGAAAAGCCCAGGCCCTGATGGAGTCACTGCTGAATTCTAAAAGAAATTTAGAGACAATCTAATGCCACTACACGTTAAATTCTTTAATGAAATTGAAAGGGAAGCAATACTCCCAAATTCATTTCTGGAAGCAAGTATTACTCGGATTCCAAAACCAGAGAAGGATCCAACCAAAAAGGAGAACCACAGGCCAATCTCCCTAATGAACATAGATGCAAAAATCCTCAATAAGGTACTTGCAAACAGAATGGAGCAAATCATCAAGAAGGTTATACACCATGACCAAGTAGGATTCATCCCAGGGATGCAGGGATGATTCAACATATGCAAATCAATAAAAGTAATACACTATATTAACAGAGCTAAGGACCAAAACTATATAATCCTCTCAATAGATGCAGAAAAAGCGTTTGACAAGGTTCAACATCTATTCATATAAAAATCCTACAGAAAATTGGCACAGATGGTCTGTATCTCCATCTGATAAAAGCCATCTATGACATACCAACAGCCAACATCATACTAAATGGAGTAAAATTGAAAAGTTTTACTCTAAAATCAAGAACAAAACAAGGATGCCCACTGTCACCACTTTTGTTCAATATAGTTCTGGAAGCACTAGCCAGAGAAATTAGGCAAGAGAAAGAAATAAAAGGAATAAGGACAGGAAAGGAAGGGCCGGGGATTTAGCTCAGTGGTTCCACCACCTGCCTTGCAAGCAAAAGGTCCGGAGTTCAATCCCTGGTACCAAAAAAAAAAAAAAAAAAGAAAGCTGAGGCAAAGAAAGGAAGAAGTTAAATGATCATTATTTGCAATTGACATGATACTCTACATAGGAGATCCCCGCCCCCCCACAGGCCCACCAGCTGTGGCTTCGCTGCACCAAGGCCTGTAACAACAGACCCCCCCCCGCCCCCCACCCCCACCTCTGGCCTCTTGGCTGTGCAGCTACCTAGTTCCACACTACAGAGGCACAGGGGGACATAAAGCCCATTGTCCTGAGTTGCAGAAGTGAACAACAGAGAGAGGGCCTCTCTCAGGCTCCCTGATGAAAACTGAAGCCCCCTGCGAAAGTGAAGAGAATCTCTGCAATAAAGGCACACCAGACCACCGTGAGTTGGAGGGATCATCACCTCCCATCGGAACCTGGACTATCTTCAGGGGAAAGGCAGCTGGAACCTGCAGTAGAACCTGGCGGAGTTCAACACTGCAGGAGGTCAGGGAGCTCAACTTGGGCCTTACAGCCAGAAATCAGCCTGAATCTCAGGGGTCTGCTCCTGGCTTGTTGAGACTCATTGACTTATAACTGCACACTGCTGCCCATGTTGTCTAGTGTGACACCAGAGGCATATCCTGAAGGAGGCCCTTTATTTTTATCTTTTATTTGTTATTTTCAAAATTATCACTATTTTCTTTTGCTCTTATTTTTAATTTTTTTTATTTGCTACTCTTTTAAATTTTTTATTGTTCTCTTTTTCTTTCTTTTCTCTTTTCTTTCTCTCTCTGCCTTGCTCCCTTGCTGTCCCACATTGTTCTTCATCTCCTTTTGTGTTCCTGCTCTGCCTTTAATTTGTGTTTCTTCTTTATCTTTCTTTTCTTCTCTTTCCCTCTCTTGCCTGTGCTCTCTGGCCTCACTGATAGCCTTCCCCTATCCTTCTTACCTATTCCTCCCTCCCCAACTCCTTCTAACCCGCATCTCAAAGGGTAAAGTTGCTATATTGAAGAGTCTATTCACTATAAACATATGTTGGGTTGGTTCTTGATTTTGATTTAATTTACACAGTTAAAGGTGATAGATTAATAACTACCACAAACTGTCATTTTCTAAGAGGTACTTGATGCTACTGTGTTGCTGATTGTATCACTTGGGCTAAGGTGTTGTGATTGATCTAATCAGTTGTCCTTCCTGGTATAATGAACATGAAACAGCCTCAGAGCCATTAGAAAACCTAAAGATCAGCTGTATCTGGAAGACACCTCGGAGAAGCAACCATTCCCTAAGTGTTCTAAATACATCAACAAAGATACTTACAATAAACAACTTCAAAGTATCAACCCAGGAACTAAACCAAGGACAGTACCAAAAACAAAAATGAGAAGACATTTAAGTAAGGAACAAACTCAGACTTCCACCCCACAAAAGGCAAATTCTGGGGGAAACAAGGTAGAAAGTCTGATAATCAACCACTTGGACACCCTGAACTGATAGCACAGGAAGTAACAAAACAGATGAATGAGGCTCTAGAAAAATTCAAAACAGAAATAACTTCCCAGATAACTACAGAGATGGTGAGCAGAGTGAAAGACATGATTAGAGGCTCTAGAACAGAAACAGATAAAAAAAAAAAAAAAAAAAGGATGAGCTCAGAAACATGCTGGAAGCCAGGAATGCCCAGCATAAGAAAGAAATGGAAACCATGATCACCCAACGTAAGAAAGAGATGGAATCCATGAAACAGATTCAAACAGATATTCGGGAGATTAAAAACTCCACTGAAAGCATGCAGAGCAGATTAAGGGAATTTGAAGATAGAATATCAGATATAGAAGACAGAATTTCAGTTAAGGACCATGTAAAAAAGATCTCTTCAAAATAGTAAGGGACCACAAGAAATTAATCCAGCAGCTGCTAGATGATGCAAAGAAGAATAACATAAGACTGACAGGAGTCCACAAAAAAAACAGGAGAAAGTACAATTGATATTAAAAAAAAACTGTTCACAGAAGTAATAGTAGAAAACTTCCCAGACAGAGGTGGAGAATTGGACACATAGATAAGTGAGGCATATAGAACTCCAACTAGTCATGATAAAAAAAAAATCTACACATAGACAGATAATAGTCAAGATCCCAGAAACCCAACAGAAGAACAAAATCTTACAGGGAGTTAGAGAAAAGAAACAAATCACCTACAAAGGAAAGCCCATCAGAATCACAGCAGACTTCTCAACACAAACCCTCAAATCAAGGAGAGCCTGGAGTCAAGTATTTCAGGCCCTAAAAGAAAATAACTTCCGAAAGGAAAAATGATGAGAAATGGAAAAAATGGAAATAAAGTCTTTGTAAATAGGGAAGGGTGGAGGGGTTGAAGGGAGGGCTAGGAATGGGGAAAAAATAAGAACCAAGATGCATTATGTAAAGGTACAATTCCCAATGAGAAATGTAATTGTTTTGTATACCTACAATGTACCAATAAAAGAATTTAATAAAGTGCAAAAAAAAAAAAAAAAAAAGAAAATAACTTCCAACCTAGACTATTGTATCCTGCAAAATTATCTTTCAAAATCTATGGGGAAATTAGATACTTCCATGACAAAGAACACCTGAGAAATTTCATGAACACCAAACCAGCACTCCAAACAATTCTAAGCAATATCCTAGAAATAGACAATGAAGGTCACAACTCCATGAGGCCCAACAGAGGGAAGCCACCAAGCAAGGTAAGAAACTAAAGGGAAAGGGGGAAAAAATAAGAAATAAAAAAGCCAACAACAGCAAAACATCATGACAAGGATGAGTCAATATTTATCAATTATAACTCTCAATGTTAATTGCCTCAATTCACTAATCAAAAGAAGTAGACTGACAGAATGGATTAAGAAGCAAAATCCAGCAATATGCTGTATACAAGAAACACACCTAACTCCAAAAGAAATTCATAGACTAAAAATAAAAGGATATGGGCCTGGGATTTAGCTCAGTGGTTTCACCACCTGCTGTGCAAGGGCAAGGACCTGAGTTCGATCCCCGGTACCAAAAAAACAAACACAAACAAAAACAAACAAAAAAAACCCCCAAAAATAAAAGGATATAAAACAGTTCTCCATGAGACAGGAACCCAGAAAAAAGCAGGGGTAGCAATCTTATTTGCAGACAAAATAGATTTCAAACCAAAACTAATTAAGAGAGACAAAGATGGTCATACATCCTTGTGAAGGGAACAATCCAAGAGGAAGAGATGGCAATCATAAATATATATGCACCAAATACGAATGCCCCCAACTATACAAAACAAATATTGGGGCTGGGGATTTAGCTCAGCGGTTTCACTGCCTGCTGAATAAGCGCAAGGACCAGAGTTCGATCCCCGGTACCAAAAAAAAAAAACCCAAATATTAATGGACATGAAATATCAAATAAGCACTAATACAATTGCAGTGGGAGACTTCAATACCGAACTATCACAAATAGATAGATCATCTAGACAAAAAATTAACAACAAAATTCTAGAACTGAACCAAGCTACAGAGCAAATGGACTTAACAGATGTTTACAGAGTGTTCCACCCCACAAAATCAGAATACACATTCTTTTTGGCTGCACACGGGTCATTCTTCAAAATAGACCACATGCTAGCTCATAGGACATGTCTAAGTAAATGTAAAAGAATTGAAGTTACCCCCTGTACGTTATCAGACCACAGTGCACTAAAATTGGAGGTCAATAACATAAGAAACCGCAAAACTCCCACAAACACATGGAAATTAAATAACATCCTCCTGAACAACCAATGGGTCACAGAGGAAATTAAAGATGAAATTAGACAGTTTCTACAAGTAAATGATAATGCCAGTACAACATACAGGAATCTATGGGACACAATGAAAGCAGTTCTATGTGGGAAATTCATACCAGTGAATGCTCATATTAGGAAAACAGAGAGAACTCAGATAAATAATCTAATGCAGGCCCTCAAGCTCCTAGAAAAAGGAGAGCATGACAAACCCAAAGCTCATAAAATAGAGGAAATTATAAAGATCAGAGCAGAAATCAATGCAATGGAGACCAAGAGAACGATACAAAAAATTAACGAATCAAAGAGTTGGTTTTTCAAAAGAATAAGTAAAATCAATAAACCTTTAGCCAACTTTATCAAAACAAGGAAAGAAAAGGCTCAAATCCATGCAATTAAGAACGAAAAAGGTGAAGTCACACCAGAACCAGCAGAAATCCAGAGGATCATCAATACCTACTTCGAGAACCTGTACTCTAATAAAACAGAAGGGGCTGGGGATTTAGCTCAGTGGTTTTGCTGCCTGCTGTGCAAGCACAAGGACCTGAGTTCCATCCCCAGTACCAAAAGAAAAAAAAAAAAAAATTCAAAAAAAAAAGGAAAACACAGAAGAAATGGACAGATTCCTGGATACATATGAATTGCCAAAGTTGAATGAAGATGATATAGAAATTCTAAACACCCCAATTACAATGAGTGAAATTGAAAATGTAATACAAAATTTACCAACAAAGAAAAGCCCAGGTCCTGATGGCTTCACTGCTGAATTCTACAAGGCATTTAAAGAAGAACTATCGCCATTACTCTTTAAACTCATCAAGGAAACTGAAAAGGAAGCAAGGCATTCAAATTCACTCCTGGAAGGAAGTGTTACTTTGATTCCAAAACCAGGGAAAGACACAACCCAAAAAGAGAACTACAGCCCAATCTCCCTATGAACATAGATGCAAAAATCCTCAACAAGATACTAGCAAACAGAATACAGAGGGTCATCAAGAAGATCATACACCCTGACCAAGTCGGATTTATCCCAGGGATGCAAGGATGGTTCAACATTCGTAAATCAATAAATGTAATACAGTCTATTAACAGAGTCAAGGACAAAAACCATATGATCATCTCAATAGATGCAGAAAAGGCATTTGACAATATCCAACACTCATTCATGATAAAAACCCTACAGAAAATTGGAATAGAAGGTCTTTATCTCAACATGTTTAAGGCTATCTATGAAAAACCAACAGCCAACATCATATTAAATGGTCAAAAACAGAAAACTTTCATGCTAAAATCAGGAACAAGACAAGGATGCCCACTATCACCACTCCTGTTCAATATAGTTCTGGAAACATTACCCACAGCAATTAGAAAACAGAAAGAATGGCTGGGGATTTAGCTCAGTGGTTTCACCACCTGGTGCACAAGCGCAAGGACCTGAGTTCGATCCCTGGTACCAAAAAAAAAAAAAAAAGAAAAGAAAAGAGAAAGAAATAAAAGGAATAAAGATAGGAAAGGAAGAAGTTAAACTGTCATTATTTGCTGATGATATGATACTTTACATAGAAGACCCAAAGTACTTGCCCAAAAGACTTCTAGACCTAATTGACAGATTCAGTAGAGTAGCTGGATATAAGGTCAACACTCAAAAAACAATAGCCTTTGGGCTGGGGATTTAGCTCAGTGGTTTCGTTGCCTGCTGTGCAAGCGCAAGGACCCGAGTTCGATCCCTGGTACCAAAAAAACCCAAAAAAACAATAGCCTTCTTATACACAAATAGCAGACTCACTGAGAGAGAAATTGGGGAAACAATTCCCTTTACAATAGCATCCCAAAAAATGAAATATCTAGG
Source organism: Heterocephalus glaber (assembly GCF_053883595.1). Taxonomy (NCBI): domain Eukaryota; kingdom Metazoa; phylum Chordata; class Mammalia; order Rodentia; family Bathyergidae; genus Heterocephalus; species Heterocephalus glaber. Next base: position 40,000,906 of record NW_028258308.1, read on the forward strand.
AATCAACCTCACAAAGGAAGCAAAAGACCTCTACACTGAAAACTACAGCACTCTGAAAGAGGAGATCAAGGAGGATCTAAGAAAATGGAAAGACATCCTTTGTTCCTGGGTAGGAAGAACCAATACAGTGAAAATGGCCATAATTCCAAAACTACTATATAGATTTAATGCAATGCCGATTGAAATTCCAACAATATACTTCACAGAACTAGAGAAAACAATCCAAAAATTCATTTGGAACCAGAAGAGACCTAGAATAGCAAAAGCAATTCTAGGCAACAGGAGACATGGCTGGGGGTATCACAATCCCCAACTTGAAACTATACAACAAAGCTACTGTGATAAAAACAGCATGGTACTGGCAAAGAAACAGACTCGAGGATCGGTGGAATAGATTAGAAGATGCAGAAACAACTTCACACATACTCAGCCACCTCATCTTTGACAAAGGAGCCAACCACCCTCATTGGAGGAAAGATGGCCTATTTAATAAATGGTGTTGGAAAAACTGGATTTCAACCTGCCAAAGATTAAAACTAGACCCATACCTATCACCGTGCACTAAACTAAGATTGAAGTGGATTAAAGATTTAAATATTAAGACAGAAACACTAAACTTGCTGGAAGATAAGTTAGGTAGAATTCTTGAAGACATCAGCAAAGGAAAAGACTTTATGAACAAAACCTCAGTAGCACGGGAACTAGCACAAACATTCAACAACTGGGATCTCATCTTATTAAAAAGCTGGTGCACTGCAAGAGAAACCACCAACAGAGCTAACAGACAACCTACAATGTGGCAAAAAATTTTCAGCAGCTGTACCTCAGACAAAGGTCTACTATCTAGAATATATAACGAATTGAAAAAAATCAGACCCCCCAAATTCAAAGACCCAATTCAAAAATCGGCATCTGAAATGAACAGACATTTCTCAGACAAAGAAGTAAAAGAAGCAAATAAATACATGAAAAAATGTTCAACATCACTGGTTATTCGAGAGATGCAGATGAAAGCAACGCTGAGATCCCTCCTCACCCCAGAAAGAATGGCTGTTATCAAGAAATCAACAAATAACAAATGCTGGCGAGGGTGTGGGGAGAAAGGAACCCTTCTCCATCACTGGTGGGAGTGCAGGCTGGTGCAACCACTGTGGAAATAAGTATGGAGACACCTCAAAGAACTAGGGCTAGAGGTCCCATTTGACCCAGCTATTCCCCTGCTGGGTATCTTCCCAAAAGAAATAATAGAATCCTACCACAGTGATATATGTGCACCCATGTTTATAGCAGCAGAGTTTGTAATAGCTAAAACTTGGAAACAGCCCAAGTGCCCATCAACTGGAAACTGGATAAAGAAGATGTGGTTTTTCTATACAATTGAGTACTACTCTTCCACAAAGAAGGATGAGCTTCAGACATTTATAGCTAAATGGAGACCATACTCTTATGTGAAATAAATCAGACTCACATGTTTTAATACCACATTTTTTTCTCTAGGGTGAGAAAGCGAAAATGTAAATAAAGACTAAATTGTATAATAGATATTGGGAAATGGGAAATAGGAAGAAAATGTTCAAATGGGAAGGGGAACATGGGAGGAGAGAGGGAGAAAAGAAGGAAGTGACACGAAAAAAGTGAAAATGGAAAAAGTGGAAACAAAGCTTTTGTACATAAGGAGGGGAGGGAGTGTAAGGGCGAGAATGGGATAAAATATAAAATTTATTTAAAGTTTTTTTAAAATGGCACTTCCCAGGGCCCGGGATTTAGCTCAGTGGTTTCACTGCCTGCTGCGCAAGCCCAAGGACCCAAGTTCTATCGCCGGTACCAAAAAAAAAGGCATGTCTTAAAAAAAAGACATGGTGCCCTGCCCTCCAGCTGCAGGCTATACTTCTTTTCCTACTTTTACTGGGCCCAAAATCACTTGCAGAGCCTGTTTCTTTTCCTATCTTTAATAAAATTTTGCTACTATTTAAAAACAAACAAGCCAGGCATGGTGGTGCACACCTGTAATCCCAGCACTAGGGAGGCTGAAGTAGGAGGATCACTGTGAGTTTGAGGCCAACCAGGGCTACATAGTGAGTTCAAAGTCAGCCTGAACTATATAGCGAGACCTTGTCTCCAAAAAAAGAACACAAATATATATATATTCACACATACACATATATATGTATATGTTTTTTTCTTTCAAATTCAGTGCTTAGGTTCAATTTTGATCTAATGGGGAAATTTGATTCAGTTCTCATCTAATTCAGTTTGTGACCAGAATTGTGAAAACAATTAAGTTCAAACAAAAACAAAAAATCTTTTCAATTTTAATGAGGAAAGGGGTCCCATCAAATTGAGGAATAGTTGTTCACTGGTTGCTTTTTTAGCATTTCTGATTTCTTTCAGACATGTTAAATCACTTTAATTAGCCTTAGTGATTTCTTTGGTTGAGTAATCGCTACTTGAAATAAACATTTTTGTTTCCCTGTGTATGTATGAGAAAGGGAGAGAGTGTTTGTGAACATGTATATATTTTTTTAATGGAGTGTCGCCTTCGATGAATAACTGGGACACCAGCCATGCTAAGGGCTTGTGAGGTGGAAGAAAAAGGAAGAGCTTTGTGTTTCTCTGTTGTTTGGGCCCTGCTTGGCATGAAAAAGGAAGCTCGGTTCCAGTCCCTTGGATCAGTGAAAATCAAAGGATTCTGGAAAGGTAGCCAACAGGCTCCTCTTAGAAGGATCAAGGCAGGAAGAGATTGCAGCCTGCAGAGTAAAAGCTTGAAAAAGTCAGATGATTTTCAATAGTCTACTTGAGTCACTGTTTTCTAGACACCAAAATAGCTGTTTTAAAACTGAATTGCTTGGATAGCAATGTGCACTTTAAATAATTTGGGTATTGGAATGCAGCCTCTTAAACTGAATGATTTAGGTAGAACCACTGACCATGATTTTACAAATTATGTGAAGCTGATATCTCATTCAGCAGTCATTTATTGATTTTCAATGGTCAGTACTTTTATGAGTATTTAAACTTACCAAGAATGTTCCTGGAGGCAAAGTCTGCACCCACACCTGTCCCACTCTCCTGTGATCCAGGCAGCCCAGGAGCCCAGGACAGGCCTTTGCTGTGGACCATGGCCAGACGGGGTTACCTGGTGAGGTGCAGAGTCCCTCTAGTGGCCATTTCTCTTGGTAATTGCTAATGCAGAGTACCTTCCGTCTTGGGCTTAAATTAGACTTTTGGGGAAAACAATAATGCCTGTAATCAAACATGGACACTCTGTCCAGGAGAATAATCCGACTGGCATTTGTGGCAGTTTTTGAAATGTAAATGTATTCATGTGTGTTCTTGTAAATATGTGTCTCTCAAATGTCCTTTGAAGTGGGAGGGAATCAATCTGGGGATAATTTCAAATGGAATAGAGTATTTTGATATTGTTCATTCAGAGGGTGATGTGTGCATACCTATACTGTATATATGTGATGAAAATGCATTGGCTTTTTGTGCAAACGCAACCTGCTTTCTGTACTGATGTTGGACAGTCAGTGTTTTAATGTTTCTACAGTTTTGCTATTGCACGATTTCATATTCTGCCTCTATGATGAATGGCACCCATTCTTTGTAACTGTTTAGTGCTGTAAAAAAATATTCCAAGTGTCATTAGGATTGTTGCTGCCAGAACTGATATGCATGAATGGCACTTAAAATAAATATATTATGTTAACTCTAAAAAAAAAAGAAAAGAAAACAATTAAGTTCATGAACCAAGGCACACATTTATATATATTAGAAAAAGTGGTATATACACATAGATTACTACTCTGCCATGAAGAAAGATAAACTTAGTCATTTGTAGGAAAATGGATGCACCTTGAGGCCATAATGTTAAGTGAAATAAATCAGACACACAAGCTTAAATAACTCATGGATTCCCTTATATAAGAAACCCAAAATGTAAATAAAGAGCAAGATAAAAGACAGGTAATAGGCAAAACAGAGATAGACCTTTTGCAATAAGGAAGGAGACCAAAAGATTGAGGGAGGGAAGGTGGTGGGGAGGGGAAGCAGATGAAAAAAGAAGATGTGCTATATCCTTGTACCAGTTCCCCACAAGGAATATAATCTTTATGTACTGCAAACATGAACTAATAAAAAATAAAAATTGGCAAAAAAAATTGAAACTTTGTTGAACACCTGATATGGTGGACTTTTGAATGTAGATGGAATATTATTTGCACATTTACATTGTATTTATAATTTCTTGATATGGTTTTATTCAATTTTTGGTTATTTTTTGGATTGTTTGGTTTAGTTTTTTAGACAGGGTTTTGCTATGTAGCCCAGGCTGACATCCAACTCATGGTGATCCTCCTCCCTCAGCCTCCTGATAAGCCAGAAAGGCAGGGCACGGTGCAGCTGGTTGGGTGAGGAAGCATGACCAGATCTCAGAAGACACACACCAAATAATTTCTTGTTGTTTTTTTTCGGCCGGGGGCGGGGGGGGGGGCGCGGGTACCAGGGATGAACTCAGGACCTTCTGCTTTTGAGGCAGGTGGCGGAATCACTGAGCTAAATCCCCGGCCACACCAAATAATTCTAAGACACTTCTCACAGGTTCCCTCAATGTGTGGAAAGAGTAAAAGAACACAGACCCATGAAAAGCCCACTATTGTGGCGTTCCTCATGATGGGGTCCCTTGTGTCCCCTGTGTCTTTTACTTTGGTTTTTATTTTTTCCTCTTTCACTCAGTCCAAGTTTGCTCTGCAGAGCCAGTTTCTTCCTTACCCTTCGCTTTTTTTTTTTTTTTTTTGGTACCGGGGATCGAACTCGGGTCCTTGCGCTTGCGCAGCAGGGGGCGAAACCACTGAGCTAAATCCCCAGCCCTCGCCTTTAATTTTTCAAATAATTTTGCCGGCATTTTTTGCTTGTTTTGCTCAATTCTTTGTTCAAGACAGAAAGAACTTGGAGACCGCCCCTAGAAGGAGACTACCTGCTTACACAGAGGTGCTGGTATTATAGGCATGCAGCACCACACCTGGCTTCAATTTTCTACTATTTGAGAATTTTACCTCTAAATTCATGAGAGATATTGCTCTATAGTTTTCTTTTATAATATTGTTTGTCTGTCTGGGTTTTTTCATGACAATGCTGTCCCCATAAATGAGGTGGAAAGCATTGCATCCTCCTTTGTCTTCCAAAAGGGGCTATGTGAAATCAGTGTCTTGGTTGATGCCACTGGGCCTCGAGACCTGTCTTTGAAGAAGTAACTATTTTACCTTGACCTCGTTCTCCTTGTCCACTAGGTCATAGAGGCTTTGGCCACATTACAGAGGCTGAAGCTGCAGAAGACCCTGGAAACCCTCGTGTCCTTTCCCCTCTTCATACATGAAGCAGGAACTAGGTTTGGTCCAGGGTGCTCAGTCCAGCTTTCTTTGGTGCTAACATAAATGGCAGCAACTTTGGAAGTGGAGACTTCACTTTTCAGGCCTCCTTGGGATGATCCACTTGTTACCCACCCCTTGTTCCCCTAAGGGAGACAGAATGCTTCCCTGTGTACTTGCTCTAAATAAGACGCTTCCAGGAAGTCCCTTCTGGCCACAAGTTAGAACCAGAAAAGGCAAAGGGCGAGAGCAGAGCTGGCACCCAGGCCAAGGAGGCAGAAGGTCAAAGCTTTGGCAACCAAAATCTGCCAAGGAAGAGGGAACCACAAGGGGAGTAGAGTTGCCTCTCTGAACAGAGTTAGCCAAGGAGGAAGTTGGGTCTCCTGACTCACCCACCCTGTTTCCAGCCAGTGGCTGCTCTCCGAAGTGCAGCGAAGGAAGGTGTCGAGGAATCAGCTGCACAGGAGGCGTATGACCTTCCCACAGGTCCCCAAGCACTGCTGGCAGTGCCAGCCAATAGGACCTTCCAGGATGGAAATATTACACCATCCCATCCCCTGACATAGCCAGGAGTGCCCCGGTTACTGGGAACCGGAACTGTAAACAGTGTAACAAAGGAGCTGAATACTACATTTTATTTCAGTGGCATGAGCTTAAATGTAAAAGTGCTAAAGTGACTACCAGCTACTGTATCAGAGCGTGCAGAAGCAGAGGAACTCCTGGAGGCAGGGAAATGCACTCAACAACAAACCTTATAAAGCATATGAAAATCAAAAACATAATGTACATGGTCAAGGAAAGATCGCTATGCCACATTAAGGCATTTAAAACTGAGCCAAAAGTTCAGTCCCAAAGTTGCACCAATATTATGACATGTTCTGGTTTACATTATTTGGGCTGTGTGTGGTAGTTTAGAATTTCACTTTTGGCAATACACAGGCTTCAGGCATGTGACTGGGAGTTACTACCTGGGTACAGTATTCGTTTTTTAGTTAATTTGTTTTTCTGGGGTTGGGGATTGAATCTATGACCTTTTCACCGAGGTACATCCCTATCCTTATTTAAAATTTTTTTTAGGGGCTGGGGATTTAGCTCAGTGGCACCGTGCCTGCCTTGCAAGCGCAAGGCCTACCTCGAAAGCGCAAGGTCCTGAGTTTGATCCCAGGTACCGCAAAAAAAAATTTTTTGAGACAGGGTCTGGATAATTTATAAAGTTGCTCAGGCTGAGTTTGAACTTGCGATCCTTCTGCCTCAGCTTCCTAGAATGTTGGGACTCAGACATGCGCCACCATTCCAGGCTTCAGCATCAATTTAGAGACAGAATACCCCTGGGATTTTACTTGCTTTGTTCCTATCTCTGTTCGGGGTGACATCTCCTAGCAAATAACATCCTCAGTAAATATTTGAGTGAAAGAAAGGGACCGACTCAAGGTCAAATGAACTGGTTTTATTAAAAAGAAAAAGAAATCTCGGCCCGGGGACTTAGCTCAGTGGTTCCGCTGCCTGCCTCAAAAGCGCAAGGACCCCGGTGTTCAATACCCAGTACAAAACAAAAAGAAAGAAAGAAAGAAAAAAAGAAAAGAAATCGCAAAGCAAAGCCTACTAGCTGCGAGGCACAGCAGCTAGAGGGCGCTCCGCCTGCTAGCTAACAGGCTGCGGAGCTGCCTAGTCCAACCCGGACGACATGGACGCGTCCCGGGTTTTCTCACGCTTGCACGCAGCCCGCTGACCCAGAGGCTGGGGACGGAGGCTGTGCGGGTGCATCTTGCAGCCCAGGATGCTGTCACATCCTGCTCCTGGAGTAAGGGAATGACAAGCTTGCAGTAGAACCCCTGGGCACACAGGCGGAGGCCCACACACAGGACAAACCCGCGTTCAGGGAGCAGAAGTAGCTTTTGTCTTGTTTTTGCAGTGTTGGAGATTCGAGCTGAGAGCCTTGCACAAAGTAGGCAAATCCACATGCCAGCCCCTGACTATTAGATTTAGATGGGATGGTAAGGTAGGGGCCAATGATAAGATTCATGTCCTTGTAGGAAAACAAGAGGTCTGGCATAGTGCTGCACACCTCTACTTCTAGCACTCAGGCTGGGACTGGAGCATCTGAGTATGAAGCCAGCTTGAGCGCCACAAGATACTGTCTCAAAACATAAAACAGTGCCGAGTGTGGTGGCGTACGCCTGTGATCCCAGCACCTGGGAGGCTGAGGCAGGAGGATCACTGACAGTTTGAGGGCAGCCTGGGCTACATAATGAGTTCACGACCAGCCTGCATTCCACAGTGGAGACCCTGTCTGAAACAATCAATCAATCAATCAGTGGCTGAGCATAGTGGTACATGCCTGTAATCCCTGTGCTGGGGGGGGGGGGGCGGGTTTGAAGCAGGAGGATCACAAGTTTTTGGGTTGGTTTTTTTTTTTTTTTTTTTGCATCGGGGATCAAACTTGGGACCTTGCACTTGCAGGTGGTGGAACCACTGAGCTAAATCCCTGGCCTGAGGATCACAAGATTAAAGTGGGCCTGGGTAATTAGCAATTTAGGGAGACCCTGTCTGAAAAAAGAAAAAAGAAAAAGAATGGGGTGTAGCTCAGTGCGAAGGGCCTAGGTTTAACTCACAGCACCAGACACATGTCAAATCAGTCTGCTGCAGACAGGCAGGTCTGCCCACACCCTGCCGGGTCCCCAGTCGAGCGGAACACATGCCGAATCAGCCCGCTGCAGACAGGCAGGTCTGTGCACGCCCTACCGAGGTCCTGAGTCACGCAGAAGACACTGAATCACCCCACTGCAGACAGGCAGCCACCTGATTCCACATTACCAAGGCGCAGAGGACACCAGACCACCAGACCAAGGTACTGAGTCCCACTGTTCCCGGCCCAGAGGTAGGGGCTTCTGAGCCGTCGTCCCACTGCTCCTGGTCCAGAGGAAGGGGCTTCCCGGTCACCATCCCTCCCACTGCTCCCAGCCCAGAGGAAAGGGCGTTTGGGCCACCTTCTGTCCCGCTGCTCCTGGCCCAGAGGAAGGGGTTTCCCAGCCACCATCCCTCCGGCTGCTCCCAGCCCACAGGAAAGGGCTTTTGGGTCACCATCCCTACCGCTGCTCCCGGCCCCTGTCCCACCTCACCCAGCTCAGAGGAGGTAATCCGTGCAGGTGCTAACAGCCCCCCGCCCCAGTCGAAATGAGAAAACACATAAATAAGTCTCAAAGCCAGACTTCCAGATCACCTACAGCAACCCCAAAGGGAAATGAGATGGAACCCTCTGATACTCAACCACCTGGACCCACTGAACTGGCAACAAAAGGGGATCTGGAAAAAATGAAATCAGAAATAATTTCTCAGATAACAGGAGAAATTGTGCCCTTAGTGCAAGACATGATTAATAAAACTCACAGCACCAGTAAAGGGGGGAGAGGCTGGGGTTTGGTTCAGTGAAGAAGCCCTAGGCTCAATCCCCAGTATCACCATAAAAAATAAAGGGCCGGGGTGGTGGGGCTACAGTGAGTTTGAGGCCCACGTAGAATACATGGCAAGACTGTCTCAAAAAAAAATATGGAGGGAGAGCAGAAGAAAGTATGAGCCCTAGAGCCCACCCTCTCTCTCTGCCCCTGAGCACAGACTGCAGCCACTCAAGGTCAGGAAAAGGGTTGTCACGGGAGCCTAATCATCCAGCACCTTGGGCTTCCCTGCTCAGGCTCTGTCATGCTGACTGAACACTCCTGGCCTCCTCCATGTTCTTTGTTGTTCTGAGGATGGCTTCCCCGCTCAGGTCAAACCCCTCATCGAAAGCTCCCACCTGTTCCCAGCTCCCCCACTCACGGCCCCTGGAGCATGGGACTCACTGACATGGTGGGCGGGTGTGGGCTTTGGACCAAGCAGGAAGCAAACCTGTCCACGCCTGGGCCGGGAAGGGGCAGACTGACCCCAACCCAGCCTTCCTCTCCCTCTTGTGGGAAGGGGAGGTTCTGAAATGGTTGTGAGAACATTTCCATGATTCCATTCGAATGTGGCCTCTTACACAGCTGCAGGTGCCACCAGAGCTCTGTCAACATTCATACCATTTATTTTATGTTTTGAGACAAGGTCTCACTATGTAGCCCAGGATGGCCTTGAACTTGTGGCGATCCTCCTGCCTCAGGCTCCCAAATTCTGGGATTACAGGTGTGGGCCACCATGTCCAGAAACATTTCTTCCTTATTTGTAGTGTCAAGGTATTTGTCATGCTCATCATTTGCAGAGCCTTTAACTAAACAGAAAAACACTAGAAGAGAAGGGATTCGGGGGTGACAATGAGTATTTGGAACTAAAGATCTTGACTCTTCACTGGGTGCCCAAGAGGACTGTGGACTTGGTGAACTGTGATCACAGTGCGTTTAGGCCCAGGACCTGCTCTGGACTGCTCCACACAGCCTCTCCTTGTTGTCCTCTCTCCACTGTGCTAGAGACTTCTCTCGCCCAGGACGGCGGTCCCACTCCGAACCCTTTCCCTCCTCCTCTGGTCCTGGGGGGTTGACCTAAGGCTACGCATCAATGGGCTCCCTTGTCCTTTGTCTTCCTGCAGGATTAGGCTGTCGGGAACCCCAGAGGCAGGTGGCCGGTGAGCAGACTGTGACGGCCCTCAGCTGTCCTAGGGCAGAAGGGACAGCTCCTGTGTGCTGGCTTCCCCACTCAGACTACTTTCTCCTGCACCTCAGTAGCCACTCCCTTCCCAGGAAGGAAGGAAAGAAGGAAGGAAGGAAGGAAGGAGAGAGACAGGTAGACCCTCAAATGACTACAGGGTAAGAGATTTGAAAGAACTGAAAAGAGCTGGGCTTGGTGGTGCACACTTGTAATCCCAGCACTCCAGAGGCTGAGGCAAGAGAATTGTCATAAGTTCAAGGCCAACCTGGGCTTCGTAGTGAGCTCAAAACCAGCCTGAATTACAGAGCGAGACCCTGTCTCAAAAAAACTGGCTCTTACTGTGAGAAATAACCATGCTTAAAAAAAAGAAAGAAAGAAAGAACCATGCCTTTGAGTTTCTAGAGGCAAAGCAGAACTGAGACTCACAATGCCACTGCCAACGAGAACAAAGGGACTGCATGCTGGAACCGGAGACTCAGCATTAAGGTTTTCATCAGCCTTGGCTGGGATTGCAAATCAGGAGAAAAAGGAAGGGAGAGAAGGCAGACAGGCCACAGAGCATGCCAGCCATGCCCAGGATGGACAAGATCTGGGGAACCCTGGCCAAGGCCAAGAGCCCCACTCGGTCTGCTCTGTGCTCTTCGCCTTCATCCCCGTAGCTGCCACTTCCTCATCTCACACAGCAGCCCTTCCCAAAGCCGCAGGCCTGCACACCTGTCAGAAAAGAATGCACTACGTGTGATTCGTGAGTGTGTGAGAGGAGGGCTGGGATCCCTCCATGCTCTTCTTCTTTTTTGAAATTTTTTCAGTACCAAGGATCGAACTCAGGACCTTGTACTTGTGAGGCAGGCGTGGCGTCACTGAGCTACATCCTGGCCCCCTCAATGCTCTTCTTACAGTACACGTTTTCATTACATAATGATGGAATGTGGGAAGCAAATGTAAATTCTTACTAAGTAACATAATATGATTTTTATTTTGTTTGTGGGTTTTTGGTACCAGGGATCGAACTCAGGTCCTGTGAGGCAGGCAACGGAACCACTGAGCTAAATCCTGGACCCTAACACGATTTTTAAAAGGGAACAAAGGAAGCACACACCTGAATGGGTAACATGAAGTGGTACCTGTGATATTATTATCAATACTGTTATTAACAATAGCATTTATATTGTGTTTTGAAAAATAAAAGTGCATTCTAGTGTTAAAAAAAAAAGGAGCAAAAGAGAAAGTAAGCTCCATGAATAATTTTTGTTCCCCCCCTGTGTCTAAAATAATGCTTAGGCCCCAGTACCTACGAAATAGATAAGTGTCCCAGACCTGCTCAAGTATGTAAGGAAGTTACAAGCACTATAAAAATATGTTCTGGCCACAAGCATACTTAATACAACAGCAATAAAAAATACATTTCAAACAGTCCTATTTTAGGGGACTCAAGAGTTTAAAAGGAATTAAGGGATAGCATCCATTCTAATATCTATTTTTTCTAGGACTGTGTATTAACCTGTGGACTGTGACATATCTTTGCCTAAGACTGCTAATCTAAAAATTAAACATTCAGAACCAATACACAGTGGGCCTATATTTTCTCTGTAGCTTTTGTTACTTGTAGTCTTTATGCAGTCTAAGAACACGTTCTGCCTTCTCTCAAAATCCCTTGCTTTTGAGTAATTTGCTTTTGAATTTATAAGTACCTTACCTCATTATACACCATATTATTTCTATCAGATTAAACCCTGACTGACCCATAAGATGTTGAAGATATATTTCTTCATATACTAAACATTTAAAGGCACATACTTTTATACCCAGCTCTTGTAAAGCCATGGGTTGGAAAAGCTTTTAAACATAAACCAATATATCTAGTCCTAAGAACTTAGCAATGAATAAGTGCAACCACTACCCATTTACTGGTTTTTCAATAAGTTAACATGTTAAAGGAGAGGACAGTCCCTTAGAAGTGTGAAATTCTGCTGCTGCACAATCATCTTCTTTATTCAAGAAACCTGATATTGTCTTCAGAACTCACTCCAGAAACCACCTTCTTGGGACATCAGCAAACATTCAGGGCAAAAGACACACAAAGCAAACACAGGTCAAAGAGGGTGAAGAGCCAGAGGGCCAGCGCTGGGAGTGTCCTGGAAGCCCGTTGGTCCCAGAACCAGTGGCTGCACTGGTTCTGCTCGGCCACAACCACAACCAGGATACACGGGGACACCCGAGGCAGGGTCCTGAAAGCAGGGTGACTCCTCAGCCCCAGGAAATCCAGTAACCCTTACTGCACAGCCACCAAAGACCAAGGGACCATGGCCAGTGGGGAAGTAGGAGTGTCTTCGGCCACACACACACATTCACACGCCAAGGCTTTGGTCCCAGTCTCCCTCAGTCCCTCCCCAGCCGAGGCCTTCCCCATTCAGCCTCCATGACACAGAAGCCAGGCAGTTACTCAGAAGCGCTCTCTCGCTCTTGCTCTCTCGCTCGCTCACTCTCTCTCTCTCCCTCTCCCTCTTTTCCTCTCTCTCTCTCTCTCTCTCTCTCTCTGTCTCTCAGCACTTATGGATGCTTCATTACATAGGGGTGGTTTTTGTTTCGTTTCGTTTTTGGTTCCTTTGTTTTTGTGACAGTCTTACTATGTAGCCTCCGTTGGCCTCAAGCTCAAGATCCTCCTGCCTCAGCTTCTAGAATGCTGGGACTTCAGATGTTCTCCACTTCTCGAGGCTGGCACAACTGATGGCATCATTGGCCCCTGGAGATCCATTTAACCTTCAGCTTCGGTCCCCTCCTCTATCCAGAGGCTGGACATCCCAATCGTGTAAGCATGCCTCAGTCTTGCAGGTGACTGGCTCCCATCCCAAAGCAATCTAAAAATCCCCTCCCCCAGCCACCAGCTGTCTCATTAACACACAGAAGGAGGAGCTAAGGGGAGAGATTCCCAGTGGTGAACTTGTGTTTGGAAGGCTCTGAGTGTTCAAAGATTTAAGTAGGATTTTAGTGGCTCCAAGCACAATCTGCAGACTTTACTTCATCACTGTGTCCAAGACCAAATTCTTGGGGACCCCCCTCTCAGTACTTTGTCCCCATGTTCATCCAGCAGAACAAAACTGCACTAAGATGAACACTGAGTTCCCAGGCTGGGCTCAGATCTTCCATCCTCCTGCCTCAGCTTTCCTGAGTGCTGAGATTACATCCATTCGCCTCTACACCCAGCCTGTTTTCTTTCTTTTGACCTCTACAAGTACTGAAATAATCATGATAAATGAAATCAAAATAGGTTTTTTTAAAAGCCTCTTTGAGCAGCCAGAAACAAGTATGGTTTGCAGCTATGGCTGCAGCAGCCAGAGGGATTACCAACTGCCTCTCTGAGGTAGATGCGGTGACAGGGAGTCAGCACGAAGCCCTGCCCCATGGGAGCTGCAGTTCTGTGATGTGTGAAATACACACTGGTCTCTGTCATGTTGCCTCATGCTCTTCAACCCTTGGGTTTTTCCCAGTGATAAGCGTGTCTTTGGTATGTCAATGTATGTCAGTGAAATGGTTGTACTCCCAGCACTGGGGAGGCTGAGGCAGGAGGATTGCTGTGAGTTCAAGGCCAGCCTGGGCTACATGGTGAGTTCTGAACGGCATAGCAATACCCTGTCTTGAAGAAGAACTGGGGGGCGGGGGAGACCAAGACAATAAAACAGTTGGGACCTGCTTGGGGCTGCAGTTATATCTACTGGGCAACATTGTGATTAAACAGTCATGCATAATGAGACCTCCACAAAAACCCATCCCAGCTCTCTGGGAACCTGAGGCTGGAGGGTCACACATTTGAGCCCAGCCTGGGCAACTTGGCAAAATCCTGTCTCAAAATAAAAAAGGCTAGAACTGTAGCTCAGTGGTAAAGGAGGAAGATCACACACACAGGCACACGTAATCATAAAATGTTAATGCTCAGAGTCTTCAGAGATCTTTAGATCCATCCCTGTCCAACAGACACGACATCTTATGGGAGCCATTTCTCAGTGGCACAGGCTGGAACCCACAGCCCTCACCCCGGGTTAGGCCACTCTCACACCTTCTAGCTGTCTTATCTTTGGAAGGGAACAGCTATCTTTGCGTGAGGAGCAGTCTTCTAGTGGGCTGCCAAGGAGTCCCCAGTCTACTCTGGCCCCAACCCGCCAGCCCATTTTTGGCTTTTTGGGTTTTTTTGAGATAGGTCTGGCTCTGTAGTTCAAACTGGCCTTGAATTCACTATGTAACCCAGGCTGGCCTCAAACTCAAGGTTATCCTCCTGTTTCAGCCTCCCGAATGCTGGTATTACAGGCATGTGCCCATTTTATTTACATATTTACTTAGTGTTTTCTTTTGAGACAGCTATGTGATCCAGGGCAGGCTTGAACTTGCTATGTAACCCAACTGGGCTCTAACTTACAATACTTGTTCCCCAAAGGGAGAAGGGTAAACCACTTTGTTCTCCGTTGTGGTGAGAAAAGGGCTGGCCTGCATAGGAGAGGACACTGGGTTCTTCTCCTGCCTCAGATATTTAGCAGTTGTGTGTTCTTTTCCAAACCCTTGCTCCTCCTTGGGCTTCAGTTTTCTGCTGTTTGTTTTTTATTTTTTTAATAAAATGAGGTCCATGTTTATATACTGCATTGTTTCTCTGGTGTGAGAAACCAAAAGTGGAAATAAGGACTAAAATGTGTAATAGATGTTGGGAAATGGGAAGAAAATGTTCAAATGGGAAGGGGAACAAAGGAGTCGGGAGGGAGAAAGGAAGGAAGGGACAAGAAAGAAAGTAGAAAATAGAAGGAAAAAAAATGAAACAAAGCTTTTGTACACAGAAAGGGGGAAATGGGAAAAAAGAGGCGGGATGTATCACCTACAGGTGCAAATCCCCTATGATGAGTGTTATCATTAGGTAAGCCTAAAATGTACCAAGAAATGTTTTGCTATTAAGAAGAGAAATAAATAAAATGGGGTTAATAACCTACGATGTGCCTGCCAGAACAAAAATCTGATGATTCCATCATTTTGCAGGACCTCAGCTGGGCGAGCCCCGCCCGCAGGGAGGAAGGGTCTAAGAACTTTAGAACTGTTTTCACACAGTCAATTAGTAGACCAGTGTTATCTAACAGAAACACTGATTTTGCCGGGCTGGTGACTGAACCCAGGTCCTGGTGCATGCTAAGCAAGCACTCTATCACTTAACTATACTTCTAGCCCAAAATATAATATACCTGTAATCCTAGTATTCTGGGAGGCTGAGGCAGGACTGCAAGTTCAGGCTTAGCCTACGAAACACAATGAGACCCTGCCTCAAAATTTAAAAAGGGCTGAGGATGTAACTCAATGTGAATGTGAAGGCCCCGTGTTCAATCCCCAGTCACCACCACCACCACCCCACCCCACCCCGCCTACCACCACCAAAAAAATATTCCCAGTGTAAGGCTATTTGCCTAGTATGTGGCTACAGAGAGAAAAGAAAATCCTACCTTTGAAAGATCCTTTAACAATCTGGACTTTCATTTCCCTTTTCAGTTTTCTCCTCTCCCACTGAAAGATATGGCCACCTGGTGTAAACTCTTCTAACCCATAGGGCCTCTTCGTCCTTTCTGCATTTTTCCTTTCCACCGGAGAGCTCTTGAGGACAGTCTCACTCAGGCGTGCCCAGTGGACGCTCTGGGCACAGGACCGAACGCAGGGGCTCTGGGACCGTCAACCCAGCCCACTTCTCGGCCCTCCCCGCTCCTCAGCAGCGCTAGCCCGAACCCAGCGGCTGATCCTCACCGTCCCACCCTCCTCCAAGGCCGGGGACGAGCACTGTTGGGCCATTTCTTCATAGCTGGTCACTTCGTGAAAGGTGAAGAACACGCACGAGGGGACGGACCCGTCAATTCCTACTTCTCAACCGAGGACCTAACGCACAGAACCGGGGGCCTGGGAGTCACCTCCAGCTGGGTGTCCTGAGGTGCAAATCGAGCCTTCCCGAGAGCCGGCTCCGCTGAGATCCCCGCCAAAGAGGCGTTCACCTGGGAGAGCCGTCGACCCCGCCGGCCGTGCTCCTCCGCTTCGGGATCGCAGGGACTCCAGAGCCCGGAGGCGGGGCCGGGGCGGGGCCACCGCGGGGCCACCGCAAGTCCCAGGGCGCGGGGCGGAAGGGGCGGGACTGGCGGGAGGCGCGGGAGGCGAGCGGTCGAATATGTCCGGGGGCAGCAGCTGCAGTCAGACCCCGAGCCGGGCCATCCCCGCCACTCGCCGGGTGGTCCTCGGCGACGGCGTGCAGCTGCCGCCCGGGGACTACAGCACGACCCCCGGCGGGACGCTCTTCAGCACCACCCCGGGAGGTAGGCGCGGATCTGGGATCGCCGGTCGGCTGGGAAGAGCGGCCAAAGGCGTAGGGAGGCGGCGAGGGGCACGGGGTGGCCTCCTGCCTGCGGGGTGCATGGTCGGGAGCTTGGGCTGCACACTGCTCGCCTGGTTCCCGTGGCGTTGATCCGCGCTCCAGGTGCGACCGCCTGCCGAGCTGGGTTGGGTGGGGTCGGGATGGCCCGCGGTCCAAGAATGGCCAGGCCTGGAGTGTGCCTGCCATGGGCAGTCTCCGTTGCAGAAGACGCCCCTTGCCAGGGTCCTCTCTCCTCCCAGAGGCACCCTTGGTTTTGCGTGGGATGGAACCTGGGGACCGCACTCCTGCTCCAGCCGCGCGCCACGGCACCTGTGGCGCGTCACGTGTTTACGCGCGAGGGGTCCCCGTAGAGGGGCCGTGCGGACAAACACGTCCCTCTGTCAGAGAAGCGGCGCAGTGTGGCCGTGCTGGCGTGGCTGAGGAAGAGGAAGCCGGGCCAAGTGCATGATGAAATCCTCGTGGCGCGCCGCTTCCCTCCAACCTCGCTCTGGCCCCGCCCCGCCCCGCCCCGCCCCGCCCCGCGGCCGGACCCCAGCCGCTGTCTCCTAGCAGCGGGGACAGCCAGATCGGAGGTCCGCGGGCTGTCGGGGAGCGAAGAGATTCTCGTCCTCTTGTGCCTCCTACTCCACAGCGCGGGGCATTGAGGCCCCAAAGCTTGAGCACGTGGCCGTCGTACATTGTCACACCGCTTTCCCAGACTGAAAGAGAAGTGGCAGCCTGGTACTTTTATTAGAAATGACCCAAGGAAAAGTTGCCAGGGACCCATCTTGCCACCCTTAACTCGATTTCTGTTCTCCTTGCTCGGCCTTGTGTAGCCCACGTTGTTCCCTTTGTCTCGGTTATGATGTATTTATCGGAACCTTTCCCTGACAATTCTGGCGTTTTTCAAGTGAGGCTGTGAAGCAGCTGTCCAGGGTGGGTAGGGAGGTAGGCTTTGAAGGCCCAGATAGCTCCTGGTTTGTCCCCTTTGTTGTTGGGGTCGGGAGCGGGGCCTGGGTTGGTGTCAGGCCGTTTAGCGATAACCGGCAGTGTCTGTATAGGCATCTCTGGACGCTGCTTGCTTTGGCCTGGGAGGTGGGGGATTTGGCGGAGCACTGCAGATCCCCTTCCCTTTGAAAGTCTTTATTGAGAAGAGAGGGGAAGAGGCTTCTGCAGCAGAGCTAGAAGCTCAGTTCCAGCCTTTGTTGGATGTTCAGTGGGGCAGGCACAGTACAGGCCATAGCCTGAGGAAACCCAGCTTGCTCCTGCCAAAGTCGGAGAGCCTGGCCCACCTCAGTTCCCCAAGGTGGGGAACCCTCCAGAACCCGCTCACCCTCCCTTTGTCAGGGCAGGGAGCTTAACCTGGTGAGAAATGCTCTTGCCTGGCACCCTCCTCTTGCTCCATTGCTCAGTCCTGTTGGTCAGTCTTGAGTTAGCAAGGGAATTACCTGGGGCCCCTATTTAGATGTAGATTTGGATTGTGTGGGTTTGGGGTGTGCCTGAGATTCCTGCATTTCTTTTGGGTTTTTTGTTTTGGGTTGGCTGTTTTCAGACAGTGTCTCACTTTGTAGTGCAGGCTGGCCTTGAACTCAGTAAGTAGCCCAGGCTGGCATCAAAGCTGTGGATCCTCCTGCTTCAGCCTCTCGTGTGCTGGGATTACAGGGGTGCGCCACCATGCCCGGCTAGTTCCTGCATTTCTAACTAGCACCCACAGACCACATCCAGTACTCATGAATTCGTAGAATACTGTGTAACTCTCCTCACTTTTTCAGATCTCTGGCATCTGTGAAAAGTGATGATTGTGCAGGGAATAGTGGTGCACACCTGTAATCCCAGCACTCTGGGAGACTGAGGCAGGAAGATGACAAGTTTGACCCTAGCTTGGACAACTTAGCAACTTAGCAAGACTCCATCTCAGAATAAAAAAGGGCTGAGCATGTAGCTCAGTGCAGAGGCCCTGAGTTCAATCCCCAGACAACACACACACACACACACACACACACACACACAAAAAGACAAAAATGTGATGATTGTATCTGGGTAAACTTATCCATGAGGTTGGGTTTGGTGTCCATAAGCCTGGGTTTTGACAGAATGCCTGCCTGGCTTGCTTCCAGGGGCTGTCAGCTCCCCTGGAAGAGCTTTTAGAGTAAATCACTCCAGCTGAGAGTGTAGGAACCCTCCCCATTCCCTCTACAGGGATAGCTTCTTATGGTCGTTAACCCTTTGCAAGACAGGGTCTCGCTATGTAGTTCAGGCTGACCTCAAACTCGCAGTAATTTTCCTATCTCTGCCTCCCAAGTGCTGGGATTACAGGGTTGGGTGTATGCCATCCCTAGCCTGAAGCCAGTTTGTGTGAATATTTGTCTGCGGTGGGGGGGCTTGAAAATCTGCAGCAAAACCTTTGAATGGGTCAGAAGCCTTTTGCCCTCCCCTAGGAAGTCTGAACATTCGAAGCTCCAAGTTGGATGTCTGACCTCAGTCAGGCCTGTTCCTAGGCAGGGTTATCACAGGTGAGCAGGTAGGGCAGCAGGTGTTAATAACACCCTGTTTGGGTAGGCAAACAGAGGTCTGTGCTGGAAGCTTGCCCTGAGCAGCTGCCCAGTCTTACGGCTGTGAGCGGGGCCGGGCTGAGAAGAGGGAGGTGCGCTGGGCTTGAGGCCGTGGTCACGTGGCCCGGAGAAGTTACTGCTGAGGCCTCGCCTCGGGAGAGGCTAGAGAACTTGGACCTGAAGGCCGTGGAGGTCGAATGCTCCCTCCTCTCACACTGACTTGAGTTTCCCGTCAGTGTTTGGAACACACGTACTGCTGTGTCCCTCATTGGCTACTTTGTCGAGAGGGTGGAGAGTGCCCCAAAGACTGCTGTGGTGCTAGGGCTCCTTGTCTTCCCCCCTCCCCCTTCGGTACCGCGGATCGAACTCAAGACCTTGCGCCTGCCTCGGCGCCACTGAGCTAAATTCCCCGGACCTTTATCTTTGTTTTTGTATGGTGCTGAGGATTGAGCCCAGGAACTTCCCACTGAACTACATCTCCAGCCTGTTTGATTTTGTAGTTTGAGACAGTAAGCCCAGGCAGAGCTCAAACTTGTGATCCTCCTGCCTCAGGCTCCCAGAGTTCTGGGATTACAGACAAGGGCCCCATCTAGACTCGGAAGACAATGCCACTACTAGGGCTGGGGTTGCCACTTAGGAAGATGAAGCTGGAGGTGGAGCTAGGTGGTGGAGCACTTGTCTAGCATGGGTTCCATCACACCATCATCACGGAAAAAAGTGCAGGGCACGGTGGTAGCCTATGCCTTGTAATCCCAGCACTTGGGAGGCTGAAGCAGGAGTAGTCCAGGCTGGCCTTGAATTTGTTAGATTGCCCAAACTAGTCTTTTTTTTTTTTTTTTTAATAAATTTTGTTTTATCCCACCGCCCTCTCCTCAAGCCCCCTCACCTCCCTATGTATAAAAGCCTTGTTTCCATTTTTTCCTTCTATTTTCATTTTTTTGTCCCTTCCTTTCTCCCTCCCTCCTCCCTTGTTCCCCTTCCCATTTGAACATTTTCTTCCCTTTTCCCAATATTGATTATACATTTTAGTCCTTATTTCCACTTTTGGTTTCTCACACCAGAGAAACAATGCAATGTTTAAACATGTGTGTCTGATTTATTTCACTTAAGAGTATGGTCTCAGGGTGCATCTATTCAGTTATAAAAATCTGGAGCTCATCCTTCTTTATGGCAGAGTAGTACTCCATTGTATAGAAAAACCACATCTTTTTTATCCACTTGTCGATGGGCATTTGGGCAGTTTCCAAGATTTAGCTGTTATAAACTGTGCCGCTATAAACATGGCTGTGCGTGTATCACTGTAGTACAATGCTTTTAGTTCTTTCAGGCAGATACCAAGAAGGGGAATAGCTAGGTCAAATGGGATCTCTAGTTTTAGTTTTTTGAGAAATCTCTACACTGGTTGCCACAGTGATTGCACCAACAGTGGAGCAGGGTCCCTTTTTCCCCACAGCCCCTCCAGCATTTGTTATTAGTTGATTTCTTGATAGCAGCCATTCTTTCTGGAGTGAGATGGAATCTCAGAGTTGTTTTGATTTGCATTTCATGAATGACCAGGGATGTTGAACATGCCCAGGCTAGTTTTAAACTGACAATCTTCCTGCCTCAGCCTCCCCCATGGTGAGATGACAGGCCTGGGCCACCACACCCAGCATTGTGTGATATTTATGAGAACTCTTCCCTCTGTGTGTTCTCCGGGTAGGAATTTACAGTCTAATGATGCAAATACATCAGGTGGATTTTAATGGCCTTTAGAGGTATGATTGTTTTTTCCCTGTAATAGCAAAAAAGTCTGTCATTACTAAATTTGATGAAAGATGGCAGGTAGAACGGTACTGTGTCCATGAGCTGGATATGTGGGAGGCTGAGGCATTAGGATCACTGAGAGTTCAAGACCAGCCTGGACTACACAGTGAGTTCAAGGCCAGCCTGAACTCCATAGGGAGACCCTGTCTCCAAAAAAAAAAAAAAAAATGGGTCAGGGATGTAGCTCAGCAGAGCTGTGCCTACTTGGCAAGCGTAAGGTCCTGGGTTTGATCCCCAGTACTGACCCCCCCAAAAAATAAATAAATAAAATTTTTTTAAAAAACAATAGTGCAGGGTCTATTGATAGAAAGTAGCAAAGCATTTTCTCCTATGGATCTTTTTCTGATGTTGTAGAAAATGACTTTAGGGAGGAGTAGCAATGTTGAAAAAAAGGGGATTGTTTCTGAAGACAAAAGTTCTTACACATAAGTGTTCATTTGTAGGTGTGAATTCTCAAGTATTCAAACGAACAGGTGAAAAACCTATTACTTCATGATCTGAATGCCAGGACGCTATTCTTTCCTGCCATGATTCATAGTGCGTTCCGTGTGTTTGTTTATGTGAAGTTCTTTGAGAGCAGTCTTACTGGCCTTGGTGTCCCTTAGATCTGTCTTCAGAAGGTAAAGATTTAAGCTGGGGGTGGTGTCACAGACCTGCAATCCCAGCATTGGGAGGCTGAGGCAGGAGGATCACAAGCTGTAGTCCCACCTGGGCAATTTAGTGAGACCCAGTCTCAAAAAATAAAAGGGGTTGGGGATGTAGCTCCATAGAAGAGCATCCCTGGGTTTGATTCTCAGTACAAAGAAGAAAAAGGAAAAGAAAAAAATAGGTGGAGAGTTGGGCTGAGATGTAGCTCAGTGTACTTGCCCACCACAAGCAAGGCCCTGATTCTATCTCCAGCAGCACACATACATGCACACACATGTACACCCACACATGCACACACACACACAAAGCGATGGAGAGTTGGGAAGAATGCTGGAATGGAGCGAAACCACCCGCATGCCCAGCAGGATAACTTCTTTTCTATCAGGCTGGCCCCCCTGGGTTTGGCTTAATGCTGTTTCATTGTTTTGGGGTATGGTGGTTTATCTCAGGGTGCTCTCGGGCTCCCAGCTGACGGTAACTTCCCACTTGTTTCTGTAGCACAGAGAACAGTGTTGCTTGTATTATTTCCCGTATTGAGCATCAGAGCTGGAGCCGTGGACACTGGGACCCATGCTCCTTATTTGCTGGACCAAGAGTAGGTGACCTCTGCCCAACACTTGGATGCTCAGTGGCCTGGGCGGCGACACACTTTGTGACCCAGTGGCTGTGCCCATGGAAGCTCATTGAGAGAGCAAGGTTAGGGTCTCCTGGCTGCCCAGGGCTGCCCTTCTTGGTGACAATGGTTGTACCTGTTAGACCCAGCGAGAGAGAACCAACCAACCAGAGACCAATATTAAATCTACACAGGAGTTTATTACCGGCTGGGACCTGAGCTGAGCATCGGACTCGAGCCCCGACTGGGGGTTGACAAACATGTTTTATACACCTTTAAGGCCAACAGTTTCTAGGCCCCCCTATGGGATAGAACTAGCAAAGCAAGCAAAAGGTACAGAAGCGGAACGTCCTGCTGTTAGAACATTTGTAAAACAATAGTTGATTAATTGTTGCTTCTAAGAGACTTTCTAAGGGGAGGAGGTTTCTAAGCTTCCTCCTTCTGAGTTCATCTAAAGAGCAGGCAGGTGGGTCGTCCAGCAGCAATATGGAGTCTGTTTTGCTAACTAGGGTCCTTCAATACCAAGTTACCTTTTGCTGTATAATAAGCCATCTCACAACTCAGTAACTTAAATGACAACAGTTTGTTACTTTTGTGTTGGGCATTTTTTGTTTGTTTTTGGTTTTTGAGAGAGGGTCTGCTGTGTAGCCGAAACTGACCGAAAACTTACAACAAGCCTCCTGCCTCAACCTCCGTGTACTGATGGGCGCCACCACACCATGCCCTCATCAGGCATTTTTTACTGATCTTGCGTGAGCTGCCTCTTGTAGCCACATGGAGTCTGCAGCTGGATTACCTGGGCTGGAAGGGCGGGGAAGGCGTGTCGGACATGCCTGGGGCATTCCTGGGACAGCTGGAAGGAAGCCTAGAGCTCCATCTGGTCTCTGATGACTCGATGATGACTTCTAGTCTAGCCCAGACTCTCTAAACAACAGTCCCCAGGGCCACTTACAGCCTGAGCTCCCTCAGAAGTCCAATAGCATCACATAGGAAATCGTCTCTTGGGTGGAAGCAAGCCCCGGGGGTCTGGGGCAGCCAGATTACAGGAGAGGAGAAATGACTGCCTTCCACATGCAGGCAGACAGGGAGGGCAGGAATTACAGGTCCAGGTTTCCAGGCAGTTGTCCACAGGGCCACACCTCCAAGAAGGGTCCTGGGGGGGACTCACTGCCCATCCAGGCAGTTGTCCACAGGGCCACACCTCCAAGAAGGGTCCTGGGGGGACTCACTGCCCATCCTTAACTGTGTCCAGCAGGCCAGCTGGGCATAGCAGCAGCCAAGATGATAGACCTGTAACTCAGGACAGAGGCAGCCCTCCTGAAGACACTGAGTCACATATCCCAGGCCTAGTTTGCAAAGTCAGTGTCCAGTCCACAGAGTAGACCACACAGGTGGCCACGATGCTAGGCCACCAGGCAACACATTCCACGCATGCCGTTTCCCCTGCTAGTCCCCGCTCAGTCCACCTCCCCTACCTGCTGTCCAAGCTTTAGGAACACTCCTGGGACCCCTGCCTGCCCTGCCACCTCCCTCGTCCCATCCGAATATCTGGGTACTTGACCTGCCTGGATCAGCCATCCAGAAGTGGGTCCATGTGAGGATCCTAGAGGGTGTGGTCAGTTCAGAGCTTGGTTTAAAAGCATGCAGTGTGCAGGTTAAACACCAGGCCTCCCGTGTTTGTTTGTTGGTTGGTTGGTTGGTTGGTTGGGTTGGGTTTGGTTTTTTGAGACAGAGTCTCTATGTAGTTCAGGCTGGCCTTGACTCACTATGTAGCCTAGGCTGTCCTCGAACTCGTGGTGATTCTTACTGCCTCAGTCTCACAAGTGCTGGGATTACAGGCATGTGCCACCATCCCCAGCTCTTTTCTTTTTAATTTTGAGCAGGATTTCACTATGAAATAAGTTGTCCAGGCTGGACTAGCTTGCAATTATCTTGCCTCAGCCTCCCAGAATAATGGGATTATAGGCATGCACCACCTTGCTCAACTTCAAATTTTGCTTTACTGTTCTGGCTGGAATTCTGAGCTCCAAATGAGGTGTTTTTTTCTGAGGCCCATCTCCTTGCAGATAGCCACCTCCTTTGTCTTCACATGGTCCTCCCTCTGGGGGTCTCTGTCCAAATCTCTTCTTTCTCTGGGGACACCAGAAGGATTGGCTTAGGGCCCACCCTAATGGGCTCATTTTAAACCAGTCCCTTAAAGACCTTGTCCCATTCTGAAATATGGGGGCTGGGTTTCAACAAGAGTTTTGGAGGAGACAGTTCAGCTCATAGGAGGGAGGGTCATTCCTCTCCCCAGTGGAACAGCAGTTGTAGCCATTGCTAGCTGGAGTCATCAAAAAAGGGGACTCCCTCTTGGTAGTGAATTTAAGGGGCACCTTCACTGTGCTGTATGTGGAGCTCGTGGAGGCTGGGGCAAGAGGATCATGAATTCCAGCCCAGCAAAGGCACCTTAGTGACCTGTCTCAAAAAAAGTACCTGGTCCGGTTTGCTTTTGTAGTGCTGGGAATTAAACCCAGGCCTTGTGCATGCAAAGCAAGTACTACAACACAGAACTCCATCCTGAGCTCTTCATTTTCAAATCAGCTGGCCCATTCCATCTGGGGTCAGGAGAAAGCAGTCCACAGGGCCCTTTGTGCTGACTGAGTACCCTGTTTGGCCTCAGTTGTTCCATGAGATTCTGGCCCTCAAGAAACACTGGGGTGAAGACAGGCCTGAGACCGAGCATGCCCTGCTTCTGTGCCAAAGTCTCCCAGCTGTGTTGCACATTGCTTCCTGCCACTTAGGGAACTGGGGAGGGAGGGAGGGAAGGAAAGAGGGAAGAGACTGGCCTGGGAGACCCCTAGCAAGTCTGCATGTTTGCCCCCAGTTGACTGGGGGAATGGCTCTCCAGAGCTGAGTGGGACAGGTGGGGAGCACTCAGCTCACTCACCTTGCTCGACCTCATGAGATGCTCTCCCTTCCCCTGGAATGGGAACAGCAATTGTAGGAACACAGCTCCTGCTAAGCTTGTATTTGTAGAGTGCTTTAGCCAGGGAGCCCGGTGGAAAGTGAGTTTGACTTGGTCCCGGCCAGCCAGTGGCAGGTGGATGGACAGGAATTCAAGGCAGAACATCCTGTTCTGGGCACACTCCTGGTAGCCAGGCACAGTGCCACATGCCATAATCCCAGCTACTCTGAAGGCCAAGGGAGGAAGGTCACAAGTTCAAGCCTAGAAGGGACAAAAGTTTTTTGTTCATCTGTTTTGTTACTTCCTTTGTTATCAGTTCAGGGAGTCCAGGCTTTTGACTTTCTGATTGTTCCACCTTGTTGGGCCTTGGATTTCCCTTTGCTGAGACGGAAGTCTGGATTTGCATCTTGTTTAGGTGTCTTCTTATTTTTATTTTGTTGTGGTTGATGTTTTTGGTTTCATTCTTGGGTTGATCCTTGTATATTATTATTATTTCAAGTATCTTTATTGCTAGTATTTAGAACCCTTAGGGAATGGCTACTTCTCAGAGTTGTCTTCCAGGTATAGCTGGCCTTTGGGTTTCGAGTCTATAATGGCCCTTAGGCAATCTCAGTCTCAATATACCAGGAAGAACAACTGACTAGAACAATCATCTCACCTTGGCCCAAGTAATACAATCAGCATCAAACACACCTTAGAAAATGACAAATTGTGTTGACTATTATATTAATCTGTCACGTTTAACCACATGAATTAGACTCCTGGTTATATATCAGAATCCAGGACCAACCAGAAATATGTTTGCAGTATACGCCTTTCAGTGTAATGAATTTTCCCTCTGGGAAGAAGACTTAGAAGGAGTTGGGGGGTGGGGATAGAGAAATAGAAGAAGAGGGAAAGGTTAGAAGGAAGGCTAGAGGACACAGGAAGATCTTGGAAACTTTGGGAAACTGGTGAAGCCAGAAAGAAAACAGAAGGAAGGAACAAAAACAAGAACAGAACAGGGCCAGGGATTTAGCTCATCGCCACCGCCTGCCTCAAAAGTGCAAGGTCCTGAGTTTGATCCCCGGTACCAAAATACCCCAAAAAACAAAGAACAGAACAGAACAACTAGAAACTGTATCCATGCTCCTATAAAAATAAGAACAATCAAGAAAATACAAAACAGGACAAAAACAGGAACAAGAAAGGAGAGAAATGAAGAAGAAAAGAAAGAAAAAAAGTCTCCTTCAAGGAGTGTCTCTGCTGTCCCGGTAGACAATGTGGGCAGCAGCATGTACATCTGAGTCACTTACTCTGAGCAACCCAGCCATAGTCCACCGAGATTCAGGCTGGTTTCTGGCTGTGAGTCCAGTTTTGCTCCTTGACCTCCTGTGGGCTGGAACTCTGCATAGTTCTGCTGCAAGTTCGAAACACCTACAGCAAGTCTGGGTTTCGGTAGGAGGTGCTGATCCCAGCCACTCACCAAACAACTGCAGTCGGGTGTGTCTTCGCTACAGTGACTCTCTTTGCTCTCCCCGTGGGCTTCAATTCTCAACAAAAGCCTCAGAGAGATCCCCTGTCTGCTGCTCACCACTCCACCATCCTCCCAACCTCAGAACTATGGTCTTTCGGCTCTCCACTGTTGTCTGGATGTGGCTGCAGTTCCTTTGGGCAGGGAGCCACTGTGATGGCACACAAAAGTTTTTTGTTTTCCTCTCTGGTACTGGGGATTGATCTTGGAGCCTCTCCACTGAGCTACATGCCCAGCCCATTTTTTATTTTACACAGGGTCTCATAAAGTCGCTAAGCTGCCCCGGCTGGTCTCGAACTTGCTATCTGCCTGCCTCAGCCTCCCAAGTGCTGAGATTACAGGTGTGCACTCTGTGTCCAGCTCATACTTTATTGAGTACAATCTATTTTGTGTATGTGTGGTGCTGGGGATCAAACCCAGGGCCTTGTGCATGCTAGTAAGTGCCCTACTAGTGAGCTATACTCCTACCCTTCAAAAGAATCTTGACATTTGTTATTTAACCTTCATAATATTCCTTTGAGGTATGCATCCCTCCCCTCCCCTGCTCGCCTCTCACCTTCCCTCACGTCCCTTTTTCTCCCCTTTGCTCTCCTGCTGTGGTCCTTCCAGAGCTTTCACACTGAGATATGGTACATCCCTAGCCCTTTTTAAAAATTGTTTTATTTTGAGACAAAGCTGTCTGCACTGGGCTTGAACTTGGTGGTCTTCTTGCCTCAGCTTCCGGGAGCACTAGGATTACAGGCATGTCCCACTGAACCCAGCTTGGGGATTTCATTCTTTTGGGGTTTTGTTTTGTTTTGTTTGGTACCGGGGATCGAACTCGGACCTTTCGCTTGCAAGGCAGTGTTTTGTTTTTTGAGGCAGAGTCTCACTATGTAGTTCAGGCTGGCCTTGAACTTGCAGAGATCCTCCTGCCTCAGCCTCCCAAGTCCTGGGATCACAGGTGTGTGCCACCACAATCAGCATGGATTCCACTCTTCCTCTTGTAGTGGAGAATGAAACTGTGACTTGGAGTTGAGGGACTAGTCTGTGGTGACCCTAGTTTGAGCCCAGAACTTCTGCCTCCGAGGCTCCTGTTATTTATGCATTAAGCACCTGCCAACAAGATCCTAAAAATACAAGGGGCATGGCTGCTGCTTTAAAAATAGCCAGGAGGATTCTAGTACAAGACTCTTGTTTCATCGGTGAGTAAACTAGACCCTTGGGCAGTGGTGGCGAACCTTGTAGAGCTTTCAGTATTACAAGCCACCTGCTTGGAAATGTAGGTCTTCCATCACCGCTGTAGTGAATATGCGTGTTGCTTTATACAAACAAGCAAACTGTCATCAGCACAAAGCACCCCTTGAGAAAAATACTCTCCCTATGTTTGATGTACATCTAAGTTTGAAGTCCCAAAGGACACTGGCTGTAAAACATGGCCCAAGTTCAAGGTCCTGGTGGTTCTTGGATTTTGCAAGGCTAAAAAGGATGGAGGTGGGCTCACACTCCCTCCTGAAGTCTGTTGCCAGGGTTTTGGGTTTTGGGGTGCTTTTTTTGAGACGGGGTTTTGCTGTGTAGCCCAGGCGGGCCTTGAACTTATGTTCCTCGTGCCTCAGCCTCCCAAGTGCTAGGATCACAGACGTGCGGACCATGCCTGGCATTTTTCTTTCCTTTTTCTTTGTGTGGTACTAGCGTATTGCACCCAGAGCCTTTACACTGAGCTACATCCACAGGCCTTTTTTTATTTTGAGGCAGGGTCTTGCTGAGTTGCCTAGGCTGGGCTCAAATTTGTGATTCTCCTGCCTTATCCTCAGAGTGCTGGGGTAATGGGTGTGTTGTTTCCAGGATTTCTTTTTTTTTTTTTTTAATTTTTCTTGGTCCATGATGCAGCACATAATGATCACACTCATTGTGGGAGGTGGTGCATCTGGGAGGTGGCACATGCCTATAATCCTAGCACTTGGGAGGCTGAAGAAGGAGGAGCACCAGAAGTTCAAGGCTGGCCTGAACTACATAGCGAGGTCCTGTCTCCAAAAAAAAACCCCCAAACCCAAAAACCTAACGCATCTTATTTTTTCACCCCCTTCCTCTCCCCTCTTT
The DNA here is from genome assembly GCF_053883595.1 of Heterocephalus glaber. Lineage (NCBI taxonomy): Eukaryota > Metazoa > Chordata > Mammalia > Rodentia > Bathyergidae > Heterocephalus > Heterocephalus glaber. The sequence continues at coordinate 40,029,405 of NW_028258308.1, forward strand.
CCCACACTATCCAGCCCTGTAACTGACTCTCCTGTGGATGGGGTGTATAGGAGTGTAATATGTCACCCAAACCCATGGAGACAGCTGGCTTGTCTCTGCCGCTGTGCTGATCCACATGCCAACCCAATGGGCAGGCACATCTTGCCTTCACAGCCTCAGCCCTCCTGCCGCCCGGTGAGCAAAAGTACTGACTTCCCTGGGCTGGTAGCACTAGCAGAGGGGAAAGTTAGACTCAGTGAGGAATACTGTAGTGGGTTCAGGCTGGACATAGTGGTCCCAGCTCGGGGGCTGAGGCAGGGGGATCTTGAGAGTTTGAAGTCAGCGTGGACTACATAGTACATAGTAAGACCTTGTCTCAAAACAAACAAATAATAATTTTTAAAAATAGGCTCAGTTGTTCTTCACAGGTAGTTCAGGACTGAACCCCAGATCTAAGGGGGCTGGGGCCCAGCAGCACAGGTGCTCTGAGTTTTGGGGTGATTATCATGACCCCATCTCATGGGTACAAGGGTCTGGGTCCCCTGCAATGTTATGCATCCTCCACACACCCTTCAGGTCATGCAAGATTGGGGTGAGTAGCTGCTTCCATGGGTCAGGGGTGCTAGAAGCAGGAAGTGGAGAGCCGGGAGTCTCTGTCCCATGCCCACAGGCAGGTGGGCACCTTCTGTCCCTCTGGACCCACATGTGCCTCTGCTTTCCAACTTCACACACTGCCTAATCACTTGTTTATAGGTTTTGTTTTTGTTTTTTTTAAAGAAGGTTTCACTAGTTTTGGCTGGCTTTGAATTGGTTATGTAGCCCAAGCTGGCCTCAAACTCACAGCTATCCTCCTGCCTCAGCTGCCCGAGTGCTAGGATTACCTGCATGCACTACCACACCCAGCTTATCTGCATAATATTTATGATTTTTTTTCTATTTTCTGAGACAGGGTCTCGCTATATAGTTCAGGCTGGTCTTGAACTCACTATGTAGCTCAGCCATGGTCTCAAACTTGTGGAGATCCTCTTGCTTCAGCCTCCCTAGTGCTGAGATTACAGGCATGTGCCACCGTGTCCAGCTGATATTTTGGTTTTTGTTTTGTGGTGCTGGAGATCAAACCAAGGGCCTCATGCCTACTAGACAAGTGCTGTATCACTGAGCTACAACTCCAGCCCTTATCATACTTTGAATTCTACTTACACCTAGCTTTAATACCCCATCTCCCCCACTCCCCAATACTGGGGATTGACCTAGTGCCTTCTCACTGAACTACATGCCCAGCCCTTTTATTTTTATTTTACATTTTAATTTTTAAAATTTTAAAATAGGTTAAGTTGCCTGGGTTGGGCCTGGACCCCCTGAGTAGCTGAGATTACAGACATGCACCACTATTCCTAGCCTAGTATTTCTCTTTATATCATCTTTACTCTTTAATTTATATTTTATTGGGCCAGGGATTTACCTCAGTGGTTCCAGCACCTGCCTCAAAAGCACAAGGACCTGAATTCAATCCCTGGTACAAAAAAAAAAAATTTTTCATTATATATTATATAGCATAACTTACATAACTATTATAACATTAAATTGAATATTACTTTGGTGTTTTTGTCTGTGCCCCCCCTCCCGCCCACTGAGAAGTGAGCTCAGGACCTTTGCATTGAACTATATATACCCTCGGCCTCTTTTTCTTTTTTTTTAGATAAGGTCGCACTAAGTCATTAAATTGCCAGGGTAGTCTCACACATAGAATCATCCTGTCTCAGCCTCCAAAGTACTGGGATTACAGGCATGCACCATCACACCTCTCTTAAATTGGGAATTACTATACATTAAAAGGAAACTTGATAACGTATTATGTATGGAAAACAAAATTCACTTGCCACCATAGCAGGCAACTATAAAATGGAATACGAGGACATTTTTAACTTGGAGCAGGATGTGCTACCTGCCACAGGCCCTGCACGAGAGACCCACCAGGTACTGCAGGCTGTGCCCCGCACAAGCAGCCTCTGCCCTGCAGGTGGCAGCAGAGCCTCCTGAGGACTCGCTCTTCACCCGTGAGCTCCCTCTGCTATTCTCCTGTGGCTACCCCGGGAGGCCTGGGTGTGGTTGGAGGACGGTGAAGAATTCTGAGGCCTGTCCTCACCCCAGCATGACTGCGTGTGGGAGGAGAGAAGAGAACAGGAAAAGAGCACGGACTTCCCGGGCTCTGGTTCTAATGTGGTGCAGCATGGTGGGAACACACAAGAGAAGGGCTTTGAGTGAGGGCTTTTTTTTTCTGTGCTGGAGATCGAACCCAGGCCTTCACGCTGAGCTACCACTGTCAGCTAAAGGTTTCATTTTTACCAGTTTGAATGAATCACTTGGTTTTCTGTTCGCTGTTTTTGTTACTGTTGTTTTGAGACAGGGTCTCAATGTAGTCCAGGCTCGCCCTGAACTCACTATGTAGCCTGGGCTGGTCTTGAGCTCATGACGATCCTCCTGTCTCACCCTTACCAAATGCTGGCTACTATACTTGGCCTGTTCACTAATTTGTAAAATGGGATTAAAGATGCCTGTTCTGGCCAGGAGTGGTGGCACATGCCTGTAATCCAAGCTCTCCAGAGGCTGATGCAGTAAGATCAAAAGTTCAAGCCTAGCCTGGGCAATTTAGCAACTTGGTGAGGCCCTGCCTCAAAATAAAAAAATGAAAGGCTGGGGATCTGGGGATCTATCTCAGTGCAAAGGCCATTCATTCAATCTTCAGTACCCCTTACCACACAGAAAAGGAATACCTGTTTTGGACAGGAATGGTAGTGCATATCTGTCATACCAACTGCTCAGGAGGCTGAAGCAGGAAGATTGCAAGTTTGAGACTAGTCTGGGCAACTTAGCAAGATCTTATCTCATAGAATACAGAGGGCTGGGGATGTAGCTCAGTGCCTCCTGGGTTTGGCCAGCCCTCCGAGTTGACGAAAGAAAAGTTGTTCTGGGCATACCATGAAGTACTGTTAGGACAGCAATGAATACTGATGGGAAATCACTTTCCCTGTGGGATGCAGTCATCCTAGGTCCTGAACACTGAGCCAGTGGGCACGGCAAGGGGCTCTCAGGACCCAGCCCTATGGGGGTGCAGAGCTCTGAGCAGACAACAGCTCAGTTGGCACTGGCATGCCCCTTTGGGGTACCCCAAGTTTGGGGTATAAGCAGAGCCCTGCGCTGTTGCAGACCCCTGAGTGAACCTCGGTCAGATTTTATAAAAGTACCATGACCTCTGCTGTAGCCACCCCTCTAAGAGGTGGGAAAACCGGCAGCAGGAGCTTCACCAAGCTCCCTGTGCCCCTGCAGGGACCAGGATCATCTATGACCGGAAATTCCTGATGGAGTGTCGGAACTCCCCTGTGGCCAAAACGCCCCCCAGGGACCTGCCCACCATCCCTGGAGTCACCAGCCCTAGCAGTGATGAGCCCTCCATGGAAGCCAGCCAGAGCCACCTTCGCAGTAGTCTGGAAGACAAGCCAGCGGGCAGTGAGTAGCGGGAAGGGGACTAGCTCGAGGGAGGGGGAACACTAGTGACTTCGACCCTCAGAGTCCAGAAAGCAGTAGTAGGGTGGGAGGGTGGAACCCTCAGTGGTACCAGCTTGCCTTCTTCAAGGGCCCATGAACCACAGGGAGGGTGATTGTGTGCTGTCAGGTAACATAAGTTAGTGAGGAGCTGATCTCAAATGGCAGGGGTGGGCTGGGGATTTAGCTCAGTGGTTCCATCGCCTGCCTCACAAGCGCAAGGTCCCATGTTCAATCCCCGGTACCAAAATAAATAAATAAATAACTACAAATAAAATGGCAGGGGCAAGCTGGGTGTAATCCTGGCATTCAGGAGGCTGGGGCAGGAGGATGGACTGTTTGAGCCCAGGTGGAGCTACATAGGGAATTTGAGGTCAGCCTAGGCTACATAGGGAGATAGTGTAGATAGATTGATAGAGAGAGAGACAGACAGACAGACATGAAGTGCCAGAGGCTCTGGCTAAGTGCCCCTAAATTATTCACGAGCTGTGCTAGGAACACACCCGTGATGTTTGTGGTGCAGGAGACAACTTGTTAAAGACAAGGTGTGCTTGCCCACTCAGGAGTTAGATGTCCACAAAATAGGAAGTACATCCTGAAGCCTCCTGGCAGACGTGCGTTGGCTCCTTGATGGACCCTGTGTGAAGCAGACAGAAACAGTGCTGCCAGTTGTCTCTGCAGCTTGGACATTTGGTAGCAAGGCCCTTCCTGGTGTCCCCACATTCCAAGCCAGCAGCAGCCACCCTGGCCACGGTGTGTGTAAATGTGCTGTTTGTGCCCTTGAGCCTGGTTTGCAGGAGCCCCTGAGCTCCCTGCTACAGCAGCGCCCCATGCCCAGACAGCAAGCGCCTGGGGCTGGGCTGGGCCTGCTCTGTTGACAAATGCAGCAGCAGAAGCCACCTTCCTGGACCTGCGAGACAGGACTCAGCCGCACCTTGAGAGTCCCAGCACCAAGGGGGGCCAGTGGTGGACTCATCTCAGCCTAGAGGAAGTGGTGAAAGCAGGGTGGGTTCAGGCGCATGCATAGAGTAGCCTGGCAGATGCTGAAAGGCAGCATGGTTTCGGGCCATTAGTTGCTTGCGAGGCAGCCATCGGCACCACTGAGCTAAATCCCTGGCCCTAAGGGACATTTTTTGATGTAGTTGCTTTTTTATAAGGCCACAAATAGCTGTTCACCCGTTTTGCTTTTTGGTTTTTTGAGGCAGGGTCTCCTTTTGTAGTTCAAGCTGGCCCTGAACTCACTATGTAGCCCAGGCTGGCCGCTCCTTCTTCCTTAGCCTCCTGATTGCTGGGATTACAGACATGGCCACCACACTGGGTTTTGTTTTATTTTGTTTTGAGGCAGGCTCTCACTATGTATGTAGTTCAGGTTGGCATGGCGATCCTCCCACCTCAGCCTCTCAAATACAGGGATTACAGGAGAGCACCACCACACCTGGCTATCACCCTTATTAAAAATAAAAATTATAGGGCCGAGGATTTAGCTCATTGGCACTGCACCTGCCTCGAAAGCACAAGGTTCTGAGTTCAATCCCTGGTAAAATAAATGAATGAATGAATGAAAATTCCTATGAGGATACCTAGTCTCTGCTGTTTTATTTAGGATTGAGAAAGCGCACAGCTTGACACGGAAGGTCAGGCCTGTGTCCAGGAACTCCTAGCCTGTCCTGCCTTTCTGCTTCTCCCCGGCACATTATCCCACCCTGTGCTCTTGGAGGAAGGAGAATGGAAGAGCAGGGCCTCAGCACCCTCATCTGCCCATTGCTTGCTTAGTCTGTCCCTTCTCTCCTAGGTGAAGAGTCACAGTTTGAGATGGACATTTAAGGGACCAGCCATCGGATGGAGCGGTCCTTCCAGGCTCCTCAGGCCTTCTCGGGAACAACAGCCAGCCTCAGGAACACTCGCATCCCGGGCAGGGGTTGGGTGTGGGGCTGGCCACCTGCCCTTGCCTCACTCAGGGCTCCTGCCCCTCCTCTGAACACCAGCACAGACCTCCTCGTGCCTCTAATGTGAGAGCTGCTACCCAAGGGGTCTCTCTTGTCCTTACCCTGCAACCAAGTGCCAGCAAGTGGACAATGGAAGCCTTTCTGAATGATCTTCGGGCTCACTCACCCCTTCCTTAGGTTGGGGAGCCTGGGAAAGCTCCCCTTCTCTTCCTTCTCCAAGAGGAAATAAAAGCCACACTCACCCTAGGGCCACAACATGGCCCTGTCTGAGCTCTTTATAGCTCCCTTCCGTCTGTTCACTCAGGGGTGTGGTGCGCTTCCCTTTACGTTATCTCACTCTGTCTCACACTGATCCTTAAAGTATGGAGAGCAAGCTCAGCCGGTAAGATGAGTAATGCCCCTCGGGACCAGGTTTCAGCCTTGTATCTCTTGTTTTTCAGCTTCTGTGCTTTCTCCCTTGCCCCCCCAAAGCCTGTCAAGTCCCTTTCCCCCTCAGGCCCATTCCACGAAAGTGGGAAAGGGAAAAATCCACACCTTGGCTGGTATAGTTTTCTTGATTCACGTGCACCTGATCTTTGTCAAAGGATCCTTTCCTGTGAGTTGTCATGGGGTACACAAAGAGACAAGCTCCCTACCGGGAGTGTTTTTTTGAAATGTAGAAATGTCAGATAAGAAAAGGTAACATAAGCCTGGCACAGTGACATGTGCCTGTAAACCCAGGACTCTGGGGGGCTGAGGCAGGATAATCATAAATTCAAGCCCAACTTGGGCCGCTTATTGACTCAGTAAGAGCCTGTCACAAAAATTACAAGATGGAGGGCCGGGGATTTAGCTCAGTGGTTCCGGTGCCTGCTGCGCAAGCACAAGGTTCCATGTTCGATCCCCAATACCAAAAAAAAATTACAAAATGGGCTGGAGGTATAGCCCACTGTGAAGGTCTTGAGTTCAATCCCCAGTACTGCCCCCCAAAAAGAAGCATAAAAAATCATACAGGGCTGGGGATGTAGGGATGTAGCTCAGTGCCAGAGCATGTGCCTAGCAGGGAACAAGCCCCGGGTTTGATCTCCAGAAAAAAAAAAAAAAAGTATAGGACTAGGCACCAGTGAGTGGTCTGTATAAGTGTAAAGTCCATGGAGGAGAGGCTTCTTGGAGGTTTTGCTAAGATGAGTGGGAGGAGGTGGGTGCCCAGTGCTAGGTGGTCAGGTGGTCTTGGGGAACCAAGATGTATAAGGATGGTGCATCAAGGAGCCCACTTTGAGCTGGGCATGGTGGTGCACACCTGTACTCCCAGCACTCTGGAGCCTGAGGCAAAGGATTGTTGAGTTTGGGGCCAGCCTGGACTGCATAGTGAGACCCTGTCTCAAAAAACAGCAGCCCACTCTGAATAGAGCAGGCAGTTTTGTGAATAGGGGGTGATTAGGCAGAAATCTTGGCTGAGAAACAGCAGTTTCTCAAAGGACATGCTGGGCATGGGGGGCTTGGTGCTGACTGGGAAACCACAGACCTTCAGTGGCTGAGTCCTTTGCCTGGCCTTTCTGTAGCTTAGAGCCCCCTCCACTCAAGGGTGGCAGCTGGAATCCATGTCTGGTAAAAGGGCCAACCCTCTTCCTATGCATGGAAAGGTGGGGGTGGAATTGGCACAGAACAAAAAAGGCAATGACCTCCAACTAGGAAAGACATCTGTCAGCTTTCTAGTCCCTTAGCTTTCCAGCAAAAGCGTTTTATTCCTGACATCCCACCACAGGTAGAAGTCTCACTCACCAGTTTACATGACCAGATCTAGTTCTCTTCTAGGTCCTACATCCCTAAATCAGTTTAAGGATTTTCAAAAAATGAACTGCTGTGGTATTTTGGGGACCACAATAAAATTGTCCAGAAGTAGGCACCTTTGCTAGCAAGCAAAAGTATTCCCTAAAAGATCCAGGTTTTCCTTGCACATCAGCTCTGGCCGGTTGCTGCAGAGTGGCAAAGATGTATAGTCCAGCCCCTGTTCTGGAGCAGATGAAATTGGATGGGACCACTGTGGTCTAGTTTAACATCCTGTGTACCAGGCCGTGGTACTTTGTGGAGATGCTCATTTCAGGAGATCATGCTTTGGCCTCTGCTTTCTAGTGTCACGAAAGCACTGTGTATCTGAAGAACCCATTGACAACTGTCGGACGGGTGCCACTGGCCATGAACCAGGAGAGGCAGTGTTTGAAGCTACAGTGTCTGTTCCCCAAGGAGCTTTCAACCTAGTTAACGGCACTGTGAACAGCAAAGGGTCACCTAGCAGAGTCACAAGCAAGACCCACGTGACCATCCAGTGAATGGAGGCAGTGTCACTAGTGCTGTAAGGTAAAGCAATGTGAGATTTGAGGAGCCTTCCCAGAGACAGCACTTGATAGGACTGGAAGAATTCAAACTCTGGGCCTTCCTGGGTCCTGACTGGTGCACAGTACTGGCTGTGAGAGCAGGTTAGTTGCCATCTTGGTATTCAGTTTTCCATACAGGAATGAAGAGGCCTAACCAGATGAGGACATGGGAATAGGCTATGTTAGGAACTGAGGCTTGGAAGCTCCTGGTCTGAGTGACCCAGAGGAGATATTGGAAAGGAAATGCTGGTTGAAGAATTATAGGGAGTGACTGGCAAGAGAGGTTTCAAACCTTGGAGAATGTTCCTGGTGAACAGTGGGGCATGGGGAGAATTTTGTGACTATCTAAACTCCAGGTGGCCAGACAGCCCAACTGAAGAGTCCTACAGCCAGTGCTATTTGAAAACAATACTTGAGGAAGGGTGGGATTCATCAGTGAATTCAGCAAGTGCTCTTTCACAGCTAAGTACTAACCATCTCATCCCAATGTGGTGCCAGACTCAGGCAATACAAGAGAACTGTAAGATGCTGAGAAAAAGTCAAATAATCCAAAGAAGCATGACTAGGTGCAAAAAGGATAAATGTGACAGGTCAGCAGAGCAGGGATAACCAGTAGAGGCTGGGGAGGAAAGTGCCTGAACAAAGGTGCATCTGGAACAAATTGAATGTGATATAGTATATGCTTTGCTTTAGTGGCTTGGGTAGTAGATGGTAAGTTTAGGTAGCCTAGAATTCAGTTGTTGGAACAAAGCACTGGTGGATGTCTTCTGTGTATGTGGAGCTTTATCACAATCTTACCTATAAGCCCCCAAATTTAGAAGGTATTTTTAGTTTTATACCTGCCCATGGCTAGTGACTTCCGGTTCCTATCTAGTTCAAAGCTTTGGGCTACTCTTGACAGTTGGAGTCATTAGAATAAGGCAGTGACTGGTTTTAAGACAAACTAGGGGGAAGAGGGACCTAGAGCCAAGAGGCCATTCAGGTGTTTGTTGGGTGCTTCGTGGTTTGGAGCTGAGGGGAATGAGGATTACACACCTGTAATCCCAGAATTTGGGAGGCTGAGGCAGAAAGTGCCAAATTTGAGCCCAGCCTTGGCAATTTAACAACTTAGCAAGGCCCTATCTCAAAAAATTAAAAAGGTCTAGAAATATATCTCAGTGTGAAGGCCCTGGGTTAAGTCGCCAGCAATGCTCCCCACCCCACCAGGAATGAAAAAGATTTTGACCATTATTGAGTCCCTGTGTGTCAGGCACTGACCTAATACTAGGGATAGTTCAGTGGACAAAAACCCCTGCCTTCAAGGAGCTAGGCTTCCAGTAGATGTCACATGACTTTAAGGACTGATGTCACATGTGATTGTTTATGCTCTTGGTTTTTATTGCTGAAGTCAGACCTGCTCTCCTGGAAATAAAGTCTAGGCTTTAGCATGGTGAGGCTCTCTGCCCCCCTAAGCAGAGGACGCGTGTCCTTTTAATTGGAAACAGTTGGTCGTGTGTGGAAAAACCAGCACCGCAGGCAAGGCAGCAAGCACTTCCGTTTCTGGAAGCAGAACAAAGCCCGTGGTCATCTGCAGGAGGAACATGAGATGCTAAGGACTTTCCCACAGGTGAGAGGGAAGAAAGCACCATCCCAAAAGATGGTTTGCTTGGACCTCATATACTTCCAAGTCATGTGTTGATTGTGTCCCAAAGCCACCACGAGAGGACAAGAGGGCCCCCATGGGCCACAGCATAGGAAGGCATTCTGTAAAGTGCCCTAACCTGTCCCTTAGGATCTGGAGAGGGACTAAGGATTGATTTCATTATAATTTTCAGTTTTGTGCTGCCCTCTGCTGGAGGTGTATGCTGGATGAAGGAAGGCATTATACTTCCTGGAAATGGTTATTTCATTGGATTCCACTGGGGAGAAAAGAGAAGATGCCCTATGTACACAAAAGGAGGAGTCTCCACTAAAACTTCTTCCTGAGCCTCTAGCACGGATTCAGGCTTGGGTTGGAATCACGAATATGGATGTAGCTACTCGAGCACCTCCCCAACTCTTGGAACAGTTTCATCTTCTAAGCTGTTTTAAAACTACACATGCAGCACGCCTGTAGTCCCAGCACTCAGGAGGCTGAGGCAGGAGGATCGCTGCAAGTTTGAGAATGGCCTGGGCTACATAGTGAGTTCAAGCCCAGCCTGAACTATATGAGACCCTGTCAAAAAACAAAACAAAAAAACCTATGCATGCTGAGGAGGGAGGATTGCAAGTTCAAGGCCAGCTTGGATTCTATAGTAAGACCTTGTCTCAGAAACAAATATCATTTCTCGGCCTTTTGGCTAAGATCAGAAAACAAGAACCACCCAGGAAGCCCATCCATAGTTGTTTCCAATGGACACCTATAGCATACTAAAAAGCTCTAACATCCCACATAGAAGCACAGACACACACATTTTTTAACTTTAAAAATTTTTATAAATCCACAAATTGTACACATTTATGGAGTATATGATATGATCTATGTATACAATGTAGAATGATTAAATGAAACCAATTAACATTTTCATTGCCTCAGATGCTTATCATTTTTTATGGTGAGAACACTTGAAATTTCAGCAGTTTTGAAATACACCTTTAGTTTTCATTTTTGGTTTTCAGTGTGGTATCCATTGCATGACAGAGCCACCTCTTTTTTTTATGAAACGTGGTCTCACTGTGTAGTTATGGCTGGCCTTGAACACATGACAATCCTCCTGCCTCCTGAGTGCTGGGATTACAGGTGTGCACCACCAGACCTGGTTTAAAATATACTTTTTATTTTTATAGTGCTAGGGGTTGAACCCAGGGCTTCACACATGGTACACATGCTAGGCAAGTGCTCTTCCACTGAACTACACCTTCAGCCCCCAATGTGCTATTGTAACTACAGGGCACCCAAATATTCTTTAAGCCTGATGAACTAAAGTTCAGGATCACTCATGGTGCTGGTCTGATTTGGGGAAAAAGTAACAGGTCTTTCCCTTTTCCTCCAGAAATGGCACCTACACCAGATCTGCCTTTGCTATGCAGGGAGCCATTCCACTGCCTGGGGGCAGAGAGACTTGGGGGAAGCACTTTTGTGTGTATATATAAAGTACTCCTCCAGCTCATCCCTGGGTTAGGAGATCTCAAGCCACAGAGGAACAAGATGGCACTGCCATTTTCTGCTGTATTCAATATACAATTGGAAATCCGATTCACTCATGAATGGATAGCTCCTCTGTAGACAGGATGTCCTATTTACTACCTCAAACAAAACCTTCAGCCACTGCCTCTCCCTCCTGGAGATTCCAGGTGTTTCTTCTGTTTGTTGAGCTTGAAGCTTCCTTCATACTCTTCAGGGTTGAGCATGGCCATCCCAAAGAAGGACTACTGGGGCCAGGGATTTAGCTCAGTAGTTCCACCACCTGTCTCGAAAGCACAAGGTCCCGAGTTCAATCCCTGGTACCAAAAAAAACAAAAAAAAAACAGGACTGCGGATCTCAACCTTGACTATGGTGTGTAGGTCTCACAGGCTGGTATGTTGCAGACATAGCTGCTCCAGCAGAGGTTTTGTGTGACTGAATCCTGAAAGCTTAAACCCCTCAGTAGTAGTCACACAATTACAGTACAGTCAGGACCTTCCTTTGGTTAGGGAAAAAGAGGTCATCAACTGTCTTCCCCAGTCCGTCTACCCCTCAATGAAAGAAACTCAATCTTGAATTTCCCCTACTTCAGGTCTCTGCTAACTCCCAGATGTGTTTCTCTACTGTATAGCTTCATTTTCACTCAGCTCTGTCGGGTTAGCCTCCCATTACTGCGGCAGACACCCGAGATAATAAATTATAAAGAGACTGGGGGTCACTTTTAGGGTTTTACTCCATGACCACTTAGGCACATCTTGGCAGGAGCACAGGGGAAAGCAAAGTCACACACAGTAGCGAAGCAAAAGAGGAAGGGTCTGGGCCAGGGATTTGGCTCAGTGGTGCCACTGCGTGCCTTGAAAGCACAAGGTCCTGAGTTCAATCCCTGGTACCAAAAAAAAAGAGGAAGGGTCAGAGACAAGACCAGCAGACCAGCCAGCCAAAGGCCTCCCACAGCCCTTCCCATAGTGCTATGGGCTGGTGACAGAGCCTCTTCAGCACAGGGACCTCAGGAGGACATGCCAGATCCAAGCTGGCAATCCCTGTGCCTCAGCCACCTCCCACCTCCACATTCAGGGAGGAAGTGGGTATGACCACAAGAAGATCATTAGTCTCACTCCCTGGCTCCCTTTCTGGCCTCCAAAACTCTGCAGGGGTCCTAAGGAAATTCTCTGCTGCAAATCTCAGGCCGCACCCCAGACCTACATCAATCTGCTGAGTACCACTACCCTCCTGTAAGACAGTGACTACATCAAGAGATGGTCTCAAGGCTCTGATTCTCCTGGAATCATCTGAGGTGACTGGGGCATAGAATAATGACTGGAGAATTTTTTGTAGTGCCGGGGATCAAACTCTGGACCTTGCGCTTACCAGGCGGAGGTACCACTGAGCTAAATCCCCGGCCCTAGAGACCATTTTTTTAATTTAAGACAGTCTTGCTTTGTAGTTCAGGACAGGCTTGAACTCACTATGTAGCCCAGGCTGACCTCAAACTTGCATCAATCCTCCTGCCTCAGCCTCCCAAGTGCTGGAATTACAGGCCCATGCCACTACACTGAGCGTGTCCATAGAAATCTTGCAAATGCCTTTGTTACTCTTATCTCAGTGTCCTCAGTCTTAAAAGGGGACAAAGATAGGTTAGGTCAATTTAGATCTAACAAACACTGTATTGCCATTTGATCCAAAGTTTTAAGGTAATAAGGAAGACATATAAAATAAAGGAAAAGCCTGGCATCAAGGTACATGCTTATAATCTCAGCTCTCAGGAAGGTAAGGTAGGAGGTTTGTGTGTTCAAGGTCTGCTTGGACAACATAGCAAGACTCTGCCTCAAAGGGTGGGGGGAGCACCACCAAGCTTTATCCTTTTAGTTACCCACTGGAGATCTCCAGGCCCAGCTTCTAACTGTTATAATTGCACTTAAAATTATACTTAAATAACAAACTGCTATTGAGGCAAAGCAAGGAAGATAAAAATTGATGACATCATATGTGCATTCTCTAGGCTCTCACTGCCAGCCATTGGTATTTTTCCTTGGTCCCCTGTTCCTGTCTGGGGATATGAAAGAGATCCCTTCCTTAGGGTCAAGTCTACCTCTCTACCTTCATCAGCTGACTCACTCACTGCAAACACTTTCTTTGGAAAGCTTCTCCATCAACCACTCTCTCTCCTGGGGGAGGGGGCAGAATCTCGCTATGTAGCCCAGGCTGGCCTCAAATTTTCAGGGATCCTCCTGCCCCTGCCTCCTGAGGGGTGGGATTACAGGTGACTCTTGCATTTTTAACCTTTGACCTCTTATTGGTGAGAGAAAGTTTCATTAGCTTTCTCCCCAGTAGTTGTTTCCAGAGTGCCTCCTCTCCTTCAGAGCCAGTATTTATCTAGGGACCATGTGTGTGTATGTGTGTATATGAGTATCTATGTGTATGTGTATATGTGTGTGTTAGGGAGGACAGAGCCCAGCGCCTTGTGCATGTTAGGCAAGCACTCTACCACTGAGTTACTTCTCCACACACACCCACCCCCTTTTTACATTTTTGAGAGGTCTTGAAGTAGTTAGAATTACGAGTGTGTGCCACCACACCTGCCTTGATAGTTTGAAGGGTACTGGATACATTTTTTATTTTAATCTACTAAAGATTATGCTTTGAGAAATAAAAGGCACAATGCTAGGAGTCACTGAGCCAGGGCCCTTGTCCCGCTTGGTAACTGAAAGCTTGTGTGATCTCTGGATGTTTCAGTGTCTTTATCTGCATAGCGAGGTGAGCATTGCGTATGGTGTCCCAAGCTGTCTATGGACCTCAGCTTTCTTGGAGCTTCACTTCTGGTAGTAAAGCATAAAAATGTATTTGCAATCTCCAATCACATTTTACATCTTCACAGGGAGTTTTATGAGGTTGGATACATACTTTTTAGAATGATTGTCAATTTGGAGTCCATTGATGTTTTCCCACAATTAGATCTGGAGTTGTGGATCTGCAGGAAGAATACCACAGAAATGATGAGAATACCACAGAAATGACACAGCCTTCTCATGCCATCGTATCAGGGAATATGTGATGTCAATGTGACATTACTAACAGTGTTAACTTGGACCATTTGGTTAAAATGGTGTCTGTCTGCCAGTTTCTACACTGTAAAAAAACTATTTGGCAGAGGAGTCTGGGGATGTAGTTCAGTGGTAGAGTGCATGATGCCCTGTATTTTATCCCCAGCACCACACACAGCCAGAAATTACTCTTTTCCTTTCCCTCATTCTACTGGTTAGAAGAAAGTCACTTAGTCCAGTCTACATGTGCAAGGGAAAGGAGGAGTATCAAAGAAGTTGTGCCATGTTCAAAGATTTTTTTTGATAGGACCCTGAAGGCACAGGCAACAGAAGTAAAACTAGACAAATTGCACTCTATCAAACTAACAAGCTCCTGCACAGCAAATGAAACAATCATTGGAGTGAAGAGACAAGCTATAAAATGGGAGGAAACATCTGCCAACTACTCAGCCAACAAAGGATTAGAATCCAGAATATATAAAGGAATTTAAAAAACCGAACAGCAAAAACTCAAGTAATCCAATTAAAATATGGGCTCAAGTTCTGAACAGAAATTTCTCAAAAGATGACATACAAATGGTCAACAAGTGTATGAAAAACTGCTCCGTATCATCATCAGGGGAATGCAAACTAAAACCACAATGAGATATCATTGTGTTAGAATGGCTATTATCAAAAAGACAAAAGTCGTAAGTGCTGGCAAGGATTCAGACAGGGGAACTCTACACTGTTAGTGGGAATGTAAGTATAGTCATCATGGAAACATTATGGAGATCCTTTAAAAACTAATAGGAGGGCTGGGGATTTCCTGCCTGGAAAATGCAAGGTCCCGAGTTCGAACCCTAATACCAAAAAAAAAAAAAAAAAAAGAACTAATAGGAGCCAGGCGTGGTGGCACATTCCTGTAATCCCAGCACTTGGGAGGCTGAGGCAGGAGGATCACCATGAGCTGGAAACCAGTCTGGGCTACACAGTGAGTTTAAGACAAGCCTGGTCTATATAGCAAGATCCTGTCTCAAACAACAAACAAAAACAAAACAAAAAAACTGGAATGAAGTTTAGTGGTAGAGCATCTGCCTAGCAAGCACAAGGCCCTGGGTTCACATCTCAGCACTGCAAAAATAAAACAAAAAACTAAAAATATAACTACCATACAATCTAGCAATACCACTACTGAGAATGTATTCAAAGATAAAGTCGTTATACCAAAAAGATACTTGCATGCCCATCTATTCACTGTAGCCAACACATGGATCAAGCAAGATGTCCATCAATGATGAACGAGTAAAGAAAATGTAAATAATACACAGAATGGAATATTATTCAGCCATAGAAAGAATGAGATCCTGCCATTTGCAGCAACACAGATGGAACTGGAGATAATTATGTTAAATAAAATAGGCTAGACACAGAAAGACAAGCACATGTTCTCACTTGATTCTGGAAAATAAATAGTCAATGACATAAAAGAACAGAGGGTCATAGTGGTCACTAGAATGGAAGGGTTAGAGAAAAGGAAGCACAGAAAGAAATGAGGTAAGAGGTACCAAAACAAAGAGGAAAAATTAGTTCTGGTTTTCTAGAGCACAAAATGCCAACTGCTGGTTAAAACAATCTATGATATATTTCAAAATGACTAGACTATGAAATTCTCAAGACATAAAAATGATGAAAGTTGCTGAGCACAGGGACCCACCTATGTAATCCCAACTATTCAGTAGGCCGAGGCAAAAGGATGGCAAGTTTGAGGCCAGGCTGAGCTAAAAGTGAATTTAAGACCAGCCCGAACAACACAGTGAGACCGTCTCAAAAATAAAGGAAAAAAGTGGAGCTGTAAAATAGTAGCTCAGTGAGAGAACAACCCTTGGATCAATTCCCAGGAAGGAGGAATGGGAAGAGCTTTAAAGCTAGAGCCAGGGGTGTAGCTTGTGTAACCAGGCAAGGCTCAGGTTCAATCTTAAGCACTGAAAAAAAATAAATAAATAAAGCTGGCATGGCATACATCTGCAATCCTAGCACTCTGGAAGGCTGGGGCAGGAGGATCACAAATTCACGCCCAGCCTGGGCAATTTAGTGACTTAGTAAGACCCTATCTCAAAATTTAAAAAGCCTGAAAAATAAGAACCAAGATACATCATGTAAAGGTACAAGTTCCCAATGATGAATGTAAATATATTGTATAGCTAAAATGTACCAATAAGCTTAATGAAGAAAGTAATTTAAAAAGCCTGAAGATATAGCTCAGTGCAAAGATCCTAGATTCAACCCCCAGTACCACTTTTTTTAAAAATTGAAGTTTGAAAAGATATAACTGCTTATTACCTGGATTTGATTACTTCACATTTTATACATATATCAAATTATCATAATGTGCCCATAATGTATCTCATGATGTGTATATATTATGTCTCTATTTTTTAAAAAAAGAACTTGTCCATATTAAAACTGCCACAATAATTAAACATTTTGGGGGAGACATTTTGAGCAAGTATCCCGTTTCTCCTTAAACTATCACCCAGTAATATCAGGATTTAGCATCCACATCTATCATCTATCGTCTGGTAATTTTATTAGACCTTCCTTCAGTTTTGTTAAAAACCTATTGTGAAATCAAAATATATTATTTCCAATTGTGTCAGCTGCCCCAGTTTTCCAGATGGAGAATTGGAGACATGCCCTTCTTTTGTGAGGACAGTGCATTCTTTGGCAATGTTTTAGAAATAAAGATCTTCTAAACACTGATATCTAAATAATACCCCCAAATTCCTAGAGGTTTGTATCCTCGAATTTGGAGACCATAGTTGCGAAAGCTTCCATTCACTCCAGTGATTTCACCTACCAGCTCTTGGTGATGACTTCTCAAATCCTACCTTTAATGGAGCCTCTTTCTTTTCCTAAGTACAAAACTTCAAGTCCGCCAGCCCCAAGTTTCCTGACTCTGGGGCTTCATTTTCCTCCTTTCACAATAAGCCGCTAGGAAACGCACCCTTCGTTTCTCACCTACTTCTAGCCTGGACACTCCCCTTACCACCCCTCCCCTCTCCGCTGCGCCTATCTAATTTGGGCTCTGGAATCAGATTCTAGATTCTCATTTCCAAAGGCCTTTTGGAAAGGGCCCCAAAGCGGCAGACCCCTCCGCAGCAAGGCAAATTACACCAGGGGCCGAGTGGTGAGGACTGGAAGACATTTCTTGCACTTAAGGGCGAAGAACGTTTGTTTGTAAGGCAACCGCACCATACAAAGTCAAGGCGCAGCCCGCGCCTCTTATGCGCGATCTTAGCCACAAAACTAGGCAGCATTCATCCAAGAGGGTAGCGAATCCTAAAGGAAACCCAACTAACAGTCTTCACCAGGCGTAGCCTTTGGTCGTCTCCGTGGCCGCGACGCGCCCAACCGGTTTAAAGCGGGGCGTTATGAAGCATATTCCTCAAACCAGGGGCGGGTCCATCAGAGGCCTTTACTACTTGAAGAGTACAACACCAGCCAGCAACGCGCGCGAGACAAGAGGTTGTATTCTCGCGAGACTTCTGGGAGGCGGCCGTGATGGCGGCGGCGGGAACCGGCCTTGGCTCTGGAGCGGGTGCAGGACCTGGTTCAGGAGCGGCCGCAAATGCAATAACGGCGGAAGACGGGGAGACGAAACCGGTGGCAGCGATAGCAGCCGCTCCGGCCGGAGAGGGGGCATCTACTGCGCCGACGCCTGCGGAGCCCAGTTCTGGGGAGGCCGAAAGCAGGTAAGACGACAGCGGCCTAGGGAGGGCAGTGAAGGGAGGCCCGCCCTTTGGAATCCTGCGGCCCCGGCGCGTTCCAACCGCCCCTCTTCGGGACCCAGCCCGCGGCCAACTGCTGAGCTCGCCGGGCACTCCTGCCGCGTATCTCCGTCCGCCCATCGCGCTTGGCGCGTTTTTCTGAACTGCAACGCAGGCCACGCCCCTTCCCCTATCTTTTTGGAGAGGTGCGAGCCCAGCTACTGTTTCTATCTGTGGCTCTTGCATCTGGTACGGAGCTGGTACCTCACTCTTCTTGCTCTGACATCCATTTTTGGAGCCGGCCCAGCTGAAAAAGCCTTAGGAATGTGAAGTTCAGCTGTATTTGACCATCATCTTTGCAAGTTGACATTTTGAGGTTTTTCTTAAACATTCTTACTTGAGTACTTTCATTACCTTACAGGGATGCAAACTTGGTTGATGTAAGTGGCGGTTTGGAGACAGAATCCTCTAATGGAAAAGAGACACTAGTAAGTATTTCTTTTTGGATGTTTGCAAAGGAAAATATTGTATTTTATATTTATGTACTTATATATTTACAGTATTGGAAACTAAATACTGGGGCGCTGTAGAACTGAGCTATAGCCTCAGGGGTTTTTTGGACACAAACTTAGGTGGGACTTGAACTTGCCAATCTTCTTGCCTCAGCCTCCCTTGGTGCTGGATCACAGCTTGTGCCACTGTGCCAGGTTTTATTTGCTTTTTATGTTTTCTCTTTGTTTGAGACAGGATGTTCCTAGGTAGTCCAGGTTGGCCTTGAACTCACAGTGTAGCACAGGCTGGCCTCAACCTAGTGGTGGTCCTCCTCCTCAGCCTCCCGAGTGCTGGGATTACAGGTGTGCTCCACCATGCCCAGATAATATTTTGTTTTGTTTTGGTTCCAGGGACCGAACTCTGGACCTTGCACTTGTGAGGCAGGCTCGGTGCCACTGAGCTAAATCCCCGGGCCCCGCCCCCCCCCCTTTTTTTTTTGATACCGGAGATCGAACTCGGGTCCTTGCGCTTGCACAGCAGGCGGCGAAACCACTGAGCTAAATCCCCAGCCCCCTTGTTTTGTTTTTTGAGACAAAGTTTTGCCATGTAGTTCAGGCTGGCCTTGAACTCATGGTGATCCTATTGCCTCAGCCTCCCTGGTGCTGGGACTACAGGCATGTACCAACCACCACACCCAGCTCTCCTGCTAATTTGCTTTTTATTTTATTTTTATTTTAGTTTATTACTATGTGTGTAGTACATAATGTTTATATTCCTTGTGGGAAGTTGGTACATGTGCATAACTTTTTTTCACCCCCTTTCCCTTCTGTCTCTAATTTGCTTTTTAAATTTATTTTTCCAGTGCAGGGAGCTGAACCCAGGGCTTTGTGCATGCTGTGCAAATGCTATACCACTGAGCTACATCTTCAGCCTGTTCTTAACCAAATGAAAAATGCATTATATTTGGTTCTCTAATTGCTCTTGGTCACAGGAAGGTGCAGGGGATACTTCAGAGGCAATGGATACTCAAGCTGGTTCTGTGGATGAAGAGAATGGCCGACAGTTGGGAGAGGTAGAATTGCAGTGTGGGATATGCACAAAGTGGTTCACAGCAGATACCTTTGGCATAGATACCTCGTGAGTACTTTTATAAGAATTGGATTCTAAAATCAATCAGAGCATGTTTAACAATTGGATGGTTTGTAAGCAAAAGAAGTCTTCTGCTTCCTGTGTGTCTAGTAGACTAAGGAATTGTTTTAACTCCAGTGATGGTGAATCTTACCGCAGCAGCAAGCTGTTGTATCATTAAAAGCTCTAAAAGGTTCGCCATTACTGCCTTAACCTGTTTTCTATTTACTATGGGAATAGCATTAATAGTATCAATGGTGGGTATTGCCTCTCCTTAGAGCTTGTGACCTGGTTGGGAAATAGAACTGTGCAACTAGAAAGCATTATATAAACAAATTTGAGATGGTATCATTTAAGCTTTGTATTAGGCATTTTGGATTTTTAAGGAGGGATTTGATGTGTGTGATGGAGAAAGCCTCTTGCTGAAATTTGAGCATCTGGGGTGTAGCTTGGTAGAAGAGCAATACTGATCATGTGCAAGGCTTCAGGTTCAGTCTCCAGCACTGAAAAAAAATTGAAGATGACCTGTGCTCTTCATGCCTGAGTCATCCTTTTTTTTCCTTTCTCATTGCTTTTGACTTTTATCCTGTGTTCTCCTCAGCAAAACTTTTTTTTTTTTGTACCGGCGATTGAACTCAGGACCTTGTGCTTTTGAGGCAGGTGTGGTGCCACTGTTCCCCGGCCCAGCAAAACTTATTTCTAAACATGGCATTTCTTCTAGTGACTTAAAAATCATAATTAGGAGTGAAAATGAAAAACTTCTTATTCTGGGGATCTTCCCAGCAGCTAGCAGGTGAGCATTACTGACTCCCTCTCTGTGACAGAACTATTCCGCTGGCTCTGTAATGTTCTTTTTTTTTTGGTACCGGGGATCGAACTCGGGTCCTTGCGCTTGCGCAGCAGGCAGTGAAGCCACTGAGCTAAATCCCCGGCCCTCTAATGTTCTTTATGGTCCATATTATCCTAATATATTTTTTAAGGAGGAATGGCTTATCTCAAAATAAGGCTGCTTTATTCTGAAATTAATTGCCCTTAAGTATGGTAATAAAGACATATCTTCCTTATTGATTGATTGATGGGTTGATTGGTTTTATTGAGACAGGGTCTCACTGTGAGGTTCAGGCTAGCCTTGAACTCACTATGTAGGCCCAAGCTGGCCTCAATCTTGTGGGAATCCTGCCTCAGCCTCCTAGTGCTGGGATTACAGGCTCCTTTATGATTTATTTTTTATATTTGTTAAACTTGTTAAAAAGTTAAAGTAGATTTTAGAAATGCTGATGTACCAATTAACACATGACTGATGACCTGGGAAAGAGTGTTTAAGGGGAAGAAAAATACTGAGGGTTCAGGAAGAAAGAATTGGTCTTGGTAAAAAGGTCTGTGGGGAAAACACACTGGCTAAGTAAGGCCTAAAATTGAACCACTTTAGCAAGAAAAATGTATTTGGATAGACAGTTTAGGAATGGAAATTTACCAGAGATAGCCAAGGGCAATTCAGGGACAAACTAAGCTACAGTTCAGAATTTGGGCAGCTTTTGAGAGACCAGCTTGTACCTGAATTTGAGAAATCACACTGGAAGCCCAGCTACATGGTGCTGTGGGAGGCCAGTACCACGAGTGGGAAAGAGAAATTACCAATACTCAAGGAATGTAGAAGAGTTGAGAGCTTGTTGATGCACGGCAATACTGCAGCAAGCAAGTCCAAGAGAGGGCTGTGCCATCAGGGCTGAGACTTTTATATTTGATTTTAACACAAAGAGGGAGTCTAGAAGCATCATCCCAGGAGCAATTATCAGATCATGGTGGTTCTGCGGCCCACCCATCTCAGTTCTTAGGACAGCCAGGTGTAGTTTGAAGGCTGACATAATGTTCAGTGTCCTGGAGTAGCTAGGAACAGTCCTTCCCAGTAAAATTAAAAAACTTGTAAAGATTGGCTAACACCTGTACTTGAAAGGGACTTTTGACATTATATTGGAATAGGGGAAGAAACGGTACCCTTTAAGATAAAGACAAGCAGTTAGATCATCTGGTGATGGATGCATAGTTTTTGTGGGTAGCTTACAATGTTCTACTACAGGCTCATCACACAGCGCATTGGGGCCTTTAAAGAACGAATGGCAAGAATAACCTTGATTTCCCAAATGAGGGATGAATTATCTTTATGGCTGAGAGAATGTGAGCTAGCAGGGTAGGAAAGAAGCTGCTCTTTTCATTTTGTATTCATATTGTATTTGAATTAAAATAATTGGCTATTTGATCCCCGGTACCAATAAATAAATAAATAAATAACTGTGGCTGTTGATTAGTGTCTGTAATGAAGTGTGTATCAAGTTCACTGATTTGTACACTTTGGCTGATCCACAGATCCTGTCTACCTTTCATGACCAACTACAGTTTTCATTGCAATATATGCCATCATAGTGGGAATACCTATTTCCTCCGAAAGCAAGCAAGTAAGAACAACTCTGCCATATTTCAAAATAATTGTCCACTGAAAAAGAAAAGGGACCTGAGGTTAGACTCAGAAGACCTTTGCTTCATAGCTGATAGAAGTTGAGTTGCAATTGCCATTCCAGATCAAATATGACTCCACTTTGGCTGTGCTGCTTGGTATTTTGTGGGCTATCTTGTGTTGAATATTCCCTTGGTGATAGAAATGTAGTAATCATAGATAAAACTTTTTTCTTTTTGTTTTTGACAGACTTGAAGGAAATGTGCCTTAGTGCTTTGGCCAACCTGACGTGGCAGTCCCGAACACAGGATGAACATCCAAAAACCATGTTTTCCAAAGACAAGGTAGAGATGGAATTAACTTAATTGCAATTATGAGAAACAATCAGGTGGAAAGCCAGGTGTGGTGGTACATACCTATAATCACAGCTCTTGGGAGGCTGAGGCAAGAGAATTGCCACAAGTTTGAGGCCAGCCTGGGCTCCATAGTGGGTTCAATCCAAGCCTGGACTGAATAGCAAGACCCTGTCTCCAAAAAAAAAAGAATCAGGTGGAACATCCAATATACTTGGGGAGGGGAGGGGTACTTGCACATACTAGACAACCCTGTACCATTGAGCGGCACCCCCATTCCTCTTATCTTTTATGTTGAGACAAGGTCTTGCTAAGTTGCTCAGGCTGTCCTTGAACTCACTATGATGTAAGGCATGTGTTGCATAGTGACATTTTGGTCAGTAGCAGATTGCATGTACAGCAGTGATCCCAAATCCTAAAAGAGCTGAAGGTTTCTGTTGCTCAGCAGCGTTATAGCCACCACTGACAGGAGTGCAGAGTGGTGCTCACACGCACTGCCAGCCATGGGAAAGGACAGCACAAACACTGTATGTGGCATTTAGTACTCCATCACAGATGAGTTGCCAATTTAGGTGTTCGCTTTGCTCTTTAGCATTCTTTTAGACTGTACTCCTAAGAAAGTTTACTGTAAAACAGTAAGTTATGTTATATCAGCTGCAGCCTCATATAGCTCATGGTCACCACAAGATTGCATTATTTTGTTTTTGCCTCTTTCTTTCTTTCTTTCTTTCTTTCTTTCTTTTCAGTACTGGAACTTGAACCCAGGGGTGCTCTACCACTGACCTATGTACCCAACCCTTTTTATTTTTTATTCTGAGACAGGGACTTGCCAAGTTATTAAATTGCCCAAGCTGTGGTCAGACTTGAGGTTCTCCTGCCTCAGCCTCCCAGAGTGCTGGGGATATAGTTCAGGGTGTAAACACTGAGTTTAATCCCTGATACCACCAAAGGAAAAACAGGTTTAAGGTACCTGTAGGATGTCTACAAGGAAATGTCTCAAGTAGGTAAAAATAATTATCTCAGGAGATGATAATTAGGAGTCATCTTCCAGTTGACAACCAAAAGGATGTGACATCTTTTCCCTCCAATTGGATTATAAACTGAATAGCTAAAATTTTTATATAATTGTTTGTAATTTCCATAATCTCTTTCTAAGCCATTAAGTATTTGTTCAAGTGATTAAAAGACTAAACATGGATTTTTCCTTTGATTCTAACAAGGCCTATGAAAATGCCAGTTTTCTTTCTTTGTGACCAAACCTTTGAAAATAAGTATGAGTCTTAATATATTTTATTTTAAACATTAGGATATTACACACACACACCCCTTTTTTTTTAGGATATTATACCCTTTATTGATAAATACTGGGAGTGCATGACAACCAGACAGAGACCTGGAAAGATGACTTGGCCAAATAACATTGTCAAAACAATGGTAAGTAGACATGACATTTAGAAAGCAGTGTTCTCTTTAATAATTAAATGCTGTTTAGTCTCAGTGTTGAAATAATGTGATGACTAAGAAAATGTAAATAATTTGATTTAAATCTCTGGGAGTATGAGATACAAGTTTAATAGTTTTCACACACAAATTCAGTGAGTTGCATATCTTTTTTTTTTTTTTTTTTTGTACCGGGGATTGAACTCAGGGACCTTGCTCTTGCAAGACAGGTGCTGGAACCACTGAGCTAAATCCCCAGCCCATGTTTATCATTTTTAAGTGCACACCATTCACACCCACAGTTTCATGCACAGAAACTTCTGACCACTGCACTTTGCATTGAAATTGGAGGCCAGGGAGGGATGTAGCTCATCGTTAGAATGCAAGCTTAGCAGATGCAAGGCTATGGGTTCAATTCTCAGAACCACAAGTAAAGTTTATACATTAAAACAAAACAAACCAGGCATGGTGTGCACACGTCTAATCCCAGCACTCAGGAGGCTGAGACATGAGGATTTCTGTGAGTTCAAGGCCAGCCTGGACTACATAGTGAGTGCAAGTCTGGCCTGAGCTATATAGTAAGACCCTGTCTCAAAAAAAAATGTTTTTTTCTTTGATTTAAAACAAATGAGAAGCAGGCATTGTGGCACAGGCCTATAATCTCAGCATTTCAAAAGCTGAGGCAAGATATTGCTTCAAGTTCAAGACCAACCTAGGCTACATAGTGAGTTCAAATGCCAGCCTGAACTATGTAGAGAGACTATCTTAAAGCAGCAGACAAAAAATAAAACAAATGAGAACATGGGGAGAAGTCAACAGCCAGCTATTAGTGCTAATCTGTGGGGTGGGAGGATAGGTGAGGGTTATGAAAGGCTGCTTCTCTTTGTTTCTCTTTTGTTTTAGTCACTTTCTTGTCATTGGGATGCAAAATACCTAACAGGTAAAGAAAGAAAGATTTATTTTGGCTTACAGTTTGTAGCCAAACTGTAGCCAGGTTTTGGCTGGCTCCAATGCAGGGTGGCATTGCAGAGGAGAAATAGCTCATGGCATGACAGGCAGAAAGCAATGAGGAGTTCAAGGGAAGGGGAGGGATTTATACCTTGCCAGGCCATGCCCACAGTGACCCACCTCTTTCCACCGAGCTTCACCTCCCAACATTACACCCAGGTATAAACCCATCCATGGACTGATTCTTGGACTGATCCTGTCCAAGAATGAAGATCACACACCCATGATCCAGTCACCTTCCAAAAGTTCCCCATGAGTGCATGAGCCTTTGGGTGAACATCTAGATATAGACCGTAATAGTCATGTATTAATTTTCTAATGAAAGGGAAATTAACACTGTCTTTGGAGATTACACTGAAGAATTGACTTTTAGAGTTAGTGGTTGATCATCTATCTGTTCTTTACTTCTGAGTGTAAGATTTCCATTAATAGGGCCAGGCATTTAGCTCAGTGGTACCTCACCTGCCTGGCAAGCATAAGGTCCTGAGTTTGATTCCTGATACGGGGAGGGAGGGAGATTTCCATTAATTCTAAGATGCTGGGGCCAGGGATTTAGCTCAGTGGTTTCACTGCCTGCTGCACAAGCGCAAGGACCCAAGTTCAATCCCTGGCACCAAAAAAAAAAAGACTGCTAAGATCCTGTTTCCTTTTAGAGTAAAGAAAGAGATGTGTTCTTGGTAAAGGAGCACCCTGATCCAGGGAGCAAAGACCCTGAAGAAGATTACCCCAAATTTGGGCTTTTGGATCAGGTACATTAATATGCTTCATATTTTCTTTTTCACTTTAAGCCACTTGATAAGATATTAGATTTTGTTTACATTTGCATAATTGCCAACACGACATGGTGAACTAAAAATAAATGCTTATTGGGCTGGGGATTTAATTCAGTGGCACCGCACCTGCCTTGCAAACACAAGGTCCTGAGTTCAATCCCCTTGTACTGCAAATTTTAAAAAAGCTTTTTTTTTTTTGGTACCCGGAATTGAACTCGGGTCCTTCCGCTTTCAAGGCGGGCAGCGGAACCACTAAGCTAAATCCCTGGCCCAAAAAAAGTTTATTAATGTGTGTGGAAAGAATATATTGAAGTAGGAAGCTAGTGTTTTAGTTCTGGCTCTTCCCCAAAATGTTAAGGATTTTTGCAAGTGATTTTTTTTTTTAATATTAGTTTTCTTACTTGTATAAATACATGGTTCTAAATTATTTCTAATCTTCCTGCCGTCTCAAATTTTGCTCTTAAAAATGTTCTTGTGAAGACAAAATTATTGGGGAGAACAATTTGTGTTGCTTATGTAGCATAACAAGAAAAAGAAAATTTCCACTCTTGTTCAGTGGCAGGGCTCACAGTTGGCAACTGAGAAGGTCAGTTCCAGCCAGGCATGGTGGAGCAAAACTGTGGGAGGCTGAGGCAGGAGGATCACAAGTTTGAATCCAGCCTGGGCAACTTAGTGATTTAGTGAGACCCTGTCTCAACATTAAATTTTTTAAAAAGTACTGGAGATTTAGCTCAGTGTACCACAAAAAAAAAGAGTCAGATCCTTCAGCTGTGCCTTAAAGTGTTAGATTTGATTTTTTTGAGACAGGGTCTCACTATGTAGCCCAGGCTGGCCTCAAGCTCCTGTTCCTAAGTGATTCTCTGCCTCAGCCTCCCAAGTGGCTGGGATTGCAGGCTGATTTGTCATCTTTGAAAATTTGAGATTTCCCACAGAAATTCAGATTTCTGCCTCTTGTAAAATGTGATCTGTCCACACTAGGCCAGAGTTCCACTGGGAGCTGCATCAGTGGGGCTTAGGCACTCCCATTTACCATGCACCTGCCGCCTGCTTGGTTGGCTGATTTCCATTCGTCAACCACTTGGCCTGCAGTGCACGTGCTAGCTGCTCCTGAACCACCCAAGACTGCTGCAAATTTCAGGCTCTTTAGGATTTAGTTCCTATGTAGTTAAAATTCCTCCTATTTTCAGTGCTGCCAGATTAACCTGTTTATGTAGCCTCTCCCCCCACCCTTTGCTGTGGTAGGAATTGAACCCAGGGCCTTCATTCTGAGCTACCGCCCAGCTTTTTTTTTCAGATAGGATCTTGCTGAATTGCATAGGCTGGACTTAACTTGCAACCCTCTTGCCTCAGCCTCCCAGAGTGCTGGGATCACAAGCATGGGCCTGCACACCCAGTTTAGCCTCCTTTTTTTACTTAGATTTTTTTTTTCCTTCCAGGATCTTAGTAACATTGGTCCTGCTTATGACAACCAAAAACAAAGCAGTGCTGTATCTACCAGTGGGAATCTAAATGGTAAGTGTTCACACGTCTAATTGCTGAAATATTTTTAAGCTGTTGAAACCATATGTGCCTGGAATTGAGCATTCTTTAGGTGGTCCCTTAACTTGGCTATTTACTAATGTTTTAAAGTTTAAAACTCAGTTTTTAGGAGTTAGCCAAGAATTTGGCAGATGGTAATGGAGGAGAACTTTTGTCACTTTGCAACACAATTTGGTCTTAAGTGAAAGTATAAATACAAGGTACAATTTATGGTTAGATTTACAATGTTTATATTAGACTTCCCACTCATATCTTTATAACAAATTCAGAAAGATTCAGTTGCTCTCCACTCTTTCTAATTCAGCTGTTACTTAAGCTTCCTGGGTCCATCTTCTAATTTTTCTTGCCCTGATACTTGAACGTTTCTGTATGGATCTGCTGTGGCTTTTCTGTTTGGTAACCCATCCAACGGGAAATGCTGCTCACTAGTGATGGTAATTTAATGAGAGCTCAGGGTGGCTGGGAGGTGGGTAGCAGTTCATTTGGCACACGGCATCATTGACATATCTTGTGAAGTGGGAGCATCTTAAATATTTCGTCTTTTCCACAGTTAATTCAAGATGGGTTAGAAATAGTTAAGTGTATTATTTGTCTTTTTACACCATGTTTTCCCTGTTTGATTGTTACAATTTGACAAATACATGGTGCCACTTCTGTTCTTACAGGTGGAGCCACTTTTGGAGGTGAATTCCTCCTCTGTCTTCTTTCAGCCTCTCAGACTTAAGTATTTTGTGGCTTGGAAAATGCTTTTTGCTGAGTTGTGGTAGAAGCTAAAACTATATAATTTTAAAGCATTGTGACAGCGGTGGCAATAGCATTTACTATGAAATGGTAGTTCCAGTTTAATGTTAGTAATTAAAAGCTTATGTGTTGTCATATTCTGCCTAACATGACCAGCAGTCTCCTTAGTACTGTTTGTTCTGTTGAAGATGGATCTAAAACTTCTAAATGGAAATAACAGGAAAAAAAAAAACTTAATGAAGTCTAGGAATATATACCTTGGTGATAAGAGTGCTTGCCTAGCATCTGGTAAGGTCCTGGGTTTGATCCCCAACATCACCCCCCAAAAATGAAATAATTTTCATGATTGATAATGACATTGCAACAATGTAAAGTCTTATGAGAAACAGGAATAACATGTGATGTGTTCATAGAAAGAAATTCTGTAAAATTCTGGTCCTGTGTATGCAGAATATGACCTACCCTCAATGTCTGGATCCTTCTTATTGCAGCAGAATTGCTGATGATTTCCAAGCTTGGCCCACATTGACATATACTATTCTATGCAGTTGTTTACGTAAAGGTGTTTTCCTGCAGTTCAAGGATGATTTCTCAGAGGGGTAAAAAATAGAGATGAGTAATAAAACTGGACAAAAATTTGAAAGTGCCTATTTCAGAAATATACAAGGTACTATTTCTTTTGGCCTCAGTATGTAACTAAATTGTTTTATATAAAATATTTAAATTATCTGTTGATATTATTTTGACCTTAATTCCACAGGCCAGATTAGTGTAACTTGAATTTGATGTACTGGCGCACTCTTAGTAAGTGTTGTACTGAGGAATGCATATCCAGTAAAAATTTGCCTGCTGAATTTAAAGCCTTCCTTACTTGCATCATGTATGACCATGATGGATGTAGCAGCACTGGAGAGAAACACCTTTTTTAGTACTTCTGTTTTTGTTTTCCATGTTTGATGTACTTTTGTCTTGTTGGATCTTCAAGTTAAGTGCTTTAGCAGATATTGTGCCTTTATTATGTTTATGGACTATACTGTGCAGTTCAAGCAAGTGATGACCTACAGTGAGGTTATTTCCATTACGGGTGTTTGTTTGACTTGGGTGGGAAAGCCCATCTCCACGCAGTTGTTTTCTTCTTTCAGCTGTGTGTGCTTGGAGTCTGAATGAGTGCAAATGCATTTGTGTCACATCCTCAGTAAGTGGTTGTGCTTCCTGAGGAAAGGAAAGCTGAAACTAGCACAGCTGTTGATACTGCTAGCTTCATTTGCACCTGCTGCTGGATCCCATGCTCTCAGAGCCAGGGTGACATTTGATGCCTTTGGGAAGGAATTCCTGCTGTGGTGTCACACAAATGCACGTTGGGTATGTGAGTCCTTACAGAATCTCAGTGTCCACAAGGTGCTTTTATCACAGTTCATTGAAAGTCATCCACCTTCTCTTAAAAGGAGGAATCACAGCAGGAAGCAGTGGGAAAGGAAGAGGAGCTAAACGCAAACAGCAAGATGGAGGGACCACAGGAACCACCAAGAAGGCCCGGAGGTGGGGAGAACACCCACCCCACCTACCACTATTTTCATATTTGGTACCAGCAAAGTCCACTGGAAGGGAACATATTCTTTAGTAGCTCTTATCGCTTCTCAGCCTTTTGGCTAAGATCAAATGTAGCATCTTTAGTAGCTCTGGTGCAGTGGTGATGAACCTATGGCACACGTGCCACAATGGGCTGTTTGTTATCATTGAAAGTTCTAAAAGGTTTGCCTTCACTGCTCTAGTTTCTGAAGCTACAAAGCCTTCCCTCCCTCCCTTTCTGTTTTTTTTGGTTTTGTTTTTGTTTGTTTCTTGAGTCAGGGTCTCATTATATAGCCCAGATAGGCCTTGAACTCATGACAATCCTCCTGCTTCAGCCTGCTGAGTACTGAGATTACAGGCGTGTGCCACCATGCCCAGCTCATGAGTACTTTAGGGGGCAAAATTATCCCAGGCTCGATGTCCAAGTTTATGAACTTGATGCTGCCAAAGGACCCTAGACCAGCATCTTTTGTATAACCCTGGAGAGTGAAGTTCCAAGGCATTCTGAGAAAGGATAGATAGGGCAGAAGGCAGCAAAGCCTACTGAATATTAGCTCTTTAACTTTTTTTTTTTTGAAAGAGAGGGTCTCACTATGCAGTTCAGGCTGGCCTAGAACTCTAGGCAATCAGCCTCCTGAGTGCTGGAATTACAGGCATATGCCACCACAGCCATGTGCCTGCCTCTTTAACTTTCTGCCTCTCTTCTCTTGGGCTACTTCCATTATCTTTGTTTCATACTGAGGTGATGAAATCCAGGTTACTTTTTTACTTAAACTGAAGTGCTCCTATTTTTAAGCTTCTGCTTATTAGTTAGGAAAGCACCCTAACTACCTTTATTCCTCTCCTCCCTTTCCCCTTTAGTATGTACCAGCTCCATTTCATGGACAGCAGTATCCATAGGTGTGGTCTGTCCCTGGCAAATAACTTGTCAATCCCTACAAAAACGAATTTTAACCCAAACTGCTTTGCCAGGAAAGCTTAATCTCGTTCATTTTCCTGTCTTGCCTGCAGAGGGCAGGATGGTCTGAGTTACGGAAAACATTTGTTAAGAAGTTGCGTGTGGGGCCAGGGATTTGCTCAGTGGTTTCTCCACCTGCTGCACAAGCACAAGGACCTGAGTTCAATCCCTGGTGCCAAAAAAAAAAAAAAAAAGAAGGGAAAGTTGTATGTGTTCCTGCTGAACTCTAATAAATCAGAGGCCTTACACAATAGAATGTGGTTGAGCCAGAGGGAGTTTTAATTACTTGATTTTCCTTTTTTCTCTCTGCAGTGACCCTTTGTTTTCTGCTCAGCGTCTTCCCCCTCACGGCTACCCCTTGGAACACCCATTCAACAAAGATGGCTATCGATACATTCTTGCTGAGCCTGATCCACACGCCCCTGACCCTGAGAAGCTTGAACTTGACTGCTGGGCAGGAAAGCCCATTCCTGGAGACCTCTATAGAGCCTGCTTGTATGAACGGGTTTTGTTGGCCTTGCATGATCGAGGTATGCAAGTAACCCAGGTGACTTTGAGCTGCCCTCATCATCTTTGTGCCCTAGGATTACACATACATCTCAGTCTGTCACTACTGCCAAACCTGACAGCTAGCCTTAGCCAGGCTGTGCAAGAGATCATTTCCATCTCTATTTTTCTTGTAAATCTTAAGCCATTTTATACATATATGTATGGGGTTTTTTTTTTGGTACTGGGGATCGAAGTCGGGTCCTTGAGCTTGCTAGGCAGGCGGCGAAACCACTGAGCTAAATCCCCGGCCCATGTGTATGTTTTTTAAGACTTACAGGAAAGTTATAAAAATGATACATCCAGAGACTTAGTATCAAGTTTCTCCTAATGATAACATTTTATATAATCATAATACAGTTCATCAAAACTAGGAAATTAACGTTGATAAATACTATTACATTGGTTAAGCATCCCCAGTCTGAAAATCTGAAATGCTCTGAAATCCAAATCCTTTTGAGTGCCACAATGATGCCCAAAAGGTTTTAGATTTCATAGTGGCGCTTACCTATAATCCCAGCACTCAGGGCAGCTGAGGCAGAAAGATTGTGAGTTCAAGCCCAGCCTGGGCAACTTAGTCAGACCCTGTCTCAAAATTTAAAAAGTGCTGGGATTGCAGCTCAATGTGAAGGCCCTGGGTTCCATCTCTAGTACCACACAAAAAGAAAAATTTGAGATTTCAGAGCCTTTTAGATTTAGGATTTTTGAATTAGGGTGCGTGCCCAAGTGAAGTCTATACCAGTATTCCAAAATCCAAAAAGTTTCGAAATCTAAAATACTTCTAAAGGGCTGGGGATTTAGCTCAGTGGTTTCGCCGCTTGCTGCGTAAGCGCAAGGACCCGAGTTCGATCCCCAGTACCAAAAATAAAAAAAAATAAATAAAATAAAATACTTCTAGGACTGGGGATTTTAGCTCAGTGGTGCCTCACCTGCCTGGCAAGCTTGAGGTCCAATTATAGTCACTTAGGTAATATGGATCCAATGGGAAATCACAAGGTGGGACAAAACTATGATCAGCCAATAAGATTACAACAAGTATAGTTGCTTAGGTAATATAGATTAAATGGGGAAGCTAGTCACACAGCAAGCATATGTGAACTGAACCAGAAAGTAAATGGGCTAGGGAGGTTTTGGTCCCCACTTACAGTGACTGATGTCTATTTAGAATATCAATCACTGCTGTTCATCTCTAGGGCAAGTATGTGAGTGTAGTATTTTTTCTTTTTGAGTCTTGGCCTTGAGTAGATGGGCCTCAGTTGTCTTTTGTATTGACTCCCTGAGGGCCCAATCTAACTGCCTACAATGCGTGTAATTAGCTTAGCCATCTACAATATTTCCTTTTATAGTTAGTAAATATTTTGAGGAAAATACTTTGAGACTATACAGGTATACTGTTTCTCCATAAAGTTTTATTCACTGATTCAGCATTCATCAGTGGATCGTGCTTGAAGCAATTATTACTTTGATATTTGCTTTATGATTTTCTATTTTTCTTTTCCTTCTCCCTTTATTTGATTATTTATATCAGTAGGGACGCATAGATGTTTATTTTATTTTGTAAGCCCCATTTGTTATGCCTCATTTTTTAAAAAGTACTTTGTAGCATCTCAAGATATTCATGCCCTGGCCTAGTAATTGCTAATTTTTCATGAAAGGCTGAATTTTTCTAATTGAAAAGTGGTATTTAGAAGTTAAGATCTGGGCATTGGGTATTGTCTTCATTTGGTGTGGTTACTGTGTTTCGCTGACAGTTTTGGAGGTCCGATTGAGTGGCACAGATACCTGCTCGGCTCTGGTGAGGGCTTTATGGCCACATCACAGATGGTAGATGGCAGTGTGGTGGGGCATAGGAGATGCAGTGTCACAGGGAGGCAGGAAGCAGCCAGAGAAGGGGCCAAGGCAACGGTCCTTGGCCAGTAATCACTCATTCACTTCAGAACTAATCTAATCCTGTGAGACTTGCGCGAATCTTTTTTTGTTTTGGTTTTTGTTTTTTGGGGATGAGGTCTTGCTATGTAGTTCAGGTTGGCCTTGAACTCCCTATGTGGCCCAGACTGGCCTTGATTGCAGTGATCCTCCTGCCTCAGCCTCCCAAGTGCTAACTCACTATGGTACAGAGTGACCTTGAATTTGCAGTGATCCTCCTGCCTCAGCCTCTCAAGTGCTGAGATTACAGGCATGCACTACCATGCCAGGCCTTATTTGTTTATTTCTAATATGCATAGAAAGTAGATTGAGAAAATACGTTCTGTGATGCCAGACAGTAAGGATGTACTTTAAAGGAGGGGTGGGGCTGGAGTGAAGTTCAGGAGTACTGTGCTCACCTGGTATGCGTGAGGTGAGGCCCGGGGCTGTCTCTGTACCACACACACGCATGCATACACACACATGCACATATACATAAACATACACAGAGACTCAGGAAAGAATACAGCTCTCGTGGGAATCATTTACTGATCAGTCTATGGGATTTCTATAAAGCTCATGTTGACCTCAGCCTGGCAGTGTCCAGCCAAGACACTGTTCCTTCAGATAAGTTCTTTCCCTCCTCACCTCTGTCAGTGTGGCTATGTTCAGTTAGGTTCATTTATTGGTGTTTGATGCCATTTTGGGTGTACTTGCCCCGTGTGTGTGTGTGTGTGTGTGTGTGTGTGTGTGTGTGTGTGTGTGTGTGTGTGTGTGTGTGTGTGTGTGTGTTAGGGGAAGTATGTGAAACATTACTGTAATTTTAAGGGTCAGAATTGTACAAAAACTTTCATTCCCTCTCATCCTTGCTATGCATTCTCATTCTCTTTTTTATCCAGTGTTTACTTACCAATTCCCTGGTTTCTGGTTTATCTCCTACATTTCTTCTTCTTGTGTTTTCTTGTTGTTTTTCAGTACTGGGGATTGAATTTAGGACCTTACCCTTGTAAGGCAGGCATGGTGCCACTGAGCTAATTCCCCAGTCCTTCTCGTGTAGCTTTTATCTCTTTTATACGGGAAGGACCAGCATACTTTTTTCTTTTTCTTTTTTTTTCTAGTACCAGGGATTGACCTTATCCTTGCCAGGCAGGTGCTGTGCCTGCTGAGCTACATCCCTGGCCCGAGGACAGCACAGTTTTGCATTTACTCCATACCAGTTCAAAGAGCTGGTGCCCTTGTTTTCCTTTTAATAGCTTTCTGGTAGACTCTCCATCGTATGGATGTTCCATAGCTGGTCCAGCCATTCTGTGTGTGCGCATGAACATGTTTTCAGTATTTCAAAGCCACAAACACAGCAATAGGGACTTGCCTGGGGCATATTATTAGTATTGGTGAGGTATATTTTCAGGGTAGATCCCTAGAAGTGGGATTGTTGGGCGAAAACCCAAGAGAGAGAATATGTAGTTTTGATAGCTGTTGCCAGTTTCTCCTTCAGAAGGGTCGTGCCAATTTGCATTTCCACCCCCTATGTAGAGAATATTTACTTCTCTTCTCCATACCCTCTTAAACAGTATGTGTTGTTCTATATTTAAGACTTTTTTTTTTATTATGGCGCTGAGAATTGAACCCAAGGCCTTATAAATGCTAGGCAAGTACTCCGCCACTGAGCTTTATCTCCAGCCCCTGTGTGTCTTACTGTTTTGTTTTGGGTTTTTGTGATACTGGAGATTGAACCCAGGGATTTCCACATACTACCCAAGTGCTTTACTACTGAGCTACATCCCCAGCCCTTATGGCTGTTTTAAAAACAATATTGCTGGACATGGTGGTGCACACCTGTAGTTCCAGCACTCAGGAGGCTGAAGCAGGAGATCTTCACAATTATGAGGCCAGCATCAGCTACATAGTGAGTTCAAGGCCAGCCTCAACTATATAATGAGACCCTATATTTTAAGAAAATGTACAAATTAATGGGTTTCACGTGTATATATGAATTTGTGGGGGGGAGGTTGTTTTGTTTTTTGTACTGGCATTAGAACCCAGGCCATTCACACTGAGTTATAGTCTATCTTTTTTTATTTATTTGGGTGGGGGTGGCAATCCTCCTGCCTCAGCCTCCCAGTGCTAGGATCACAGGCATGCACCACCACACCCAGCTTTTTTTTTTTTGACAGAGTCTCATTAAGTTGATGAGTTGCCCAGGCTGGACTTAACCTTGTGGTCTTCTTGCCTCAGCCACCCAGAGTGCTGGGATTACAGGAGTGCACCTCTACTATCTATCTAGCTATCTCTACAGCTATCCAGCTAGCTGTTTATCTAGCTGTTCCTGTTAAGTTACTTTTCTCCTGTTGCTGAGAAAAAATACCAGACACCCAAAGTTAAAGGGGAAGGGATTTATTTGGCTTACAGTTCATAGAGGTTTCAGTCCATAATCAGTCAGCTCCAAGGCAGGGACGACAAACAGGCATGGCAGAGCAGAAACAACATGGCACACACAAGGCAGCAAAGGTAACAAGGGAACTAACAGGTCTCCCTGCCCCTTTTATCTTATTCAGACTACTTAGGGCAAGTAGCACTCATACCCTTAATTCCTAGTGCCCTTGAGCCTGGAATTGCATCATGAATCAATTCCAACTTCACACCCTCTAGATCAAGCCTATGACCACATGAAGCTTTGGGGGGACATCTAGGCCCAAACCATAACACTTTACTTATTTTGTGGTGCTGGGGATTAAACACAGAGGGCCCCCGCCCCCCGGCCGCTAAGTACACATATTACCAATAAGCTACACCCCTAGCTACCAACATGATCTTATTTGGCCGAAATGTGTCACTAAGTCCATGTGGAGGGAAATGGAGCTCTATCTCATGAAGGAAGGTGTATCAAAGAATTTTTGGATATTTTATAAAACTTTGCATTCTTGCAGAACCAGCATATAACTATCAAAATTAGGAGATTAGTATCTCATTACTGCTGTCTGACCCTGGGTTCTACCCGGGTTTCTCCAGTTTGTCCTGTAATCTCTAGAAAAGATCCACTTGAGTCACTTGCTGCACAGTCATGTTTCCTAAGACTTCTTCAATCCCAGCATTTCCTTCATCTTCTTGACTTGGGTGCTTTTGAAAATTACAAGCTAATTATTTTATAGTACACTACTCAGTTTCAATTTGTGATTCAAGTTACACCGCTTTGGCAGGAATGTCACCAAATTGAGCTGTCTTCTGCGTGTTGCATCCTGTCGAGTGTTGTTTATTCCGGAACTGGTGACAGTTGTTCACCTGACTGAGGTGATGTCTGTCAGGCTTAGCCACTGTACAGTTACTCTTTTTCCTTGTGTAATTCAGTGTTTTGAGAGGAGGTGAGCTCATCAGTATCCTGTTAATATTGACTGTGTTGTAGTGATCCAACATTTAACAATGTTGAATTAGGTCCTGAATAAGAAAAAAGGGTATTATTTGATAATTGGCTTTTCTGTAATTAATAGTATTATGTCAGTGTTAATTTTGGAGGGAGTTTTTGTTTGTTTTTTATAAGGATTCTTGCTTTTTTGCCCAGGGTAGCTTTGAACTCCTGGGCTCTAGTGATTCTTCTAAGTAGCAGTCGTCTGGGTTTGTGTATGTTTTATTTTAATTTGTTCTTTTTGTACTGGGAATTGAACTCAGGCCCTTCACACTGAGCTATATCTCCAGCACTTTTTCTTATTTTTTAAATTTGAGACAGGGTTTTGCTAAGTTGTCCAGACTGGATTCAGACTTGTGATTCTGCTGCCTCAGCCTCCCAGAATGTTGGGATTACAGGCATGTGCCGCTATGCCTGGATAATTAGCTGGTTTGGTATTTCTTCCATGGTTGTAACTCTACTTTTGTTTTTAGATGTAATCTCACTATATTACCTAGGCTGGCCTGATCTTCCTGGTTTAGCCTCCCAAGTATCTGGGATTATAGGCTTGTACCAGCACAACTGGCTTGTTATTTTAATTTTTTAAATTTTATTTTTATTTTTTATTTTTGGTACCAGGGATCAAACTTGGGACCTTGCGCTTACGAGGCAGGTTCCAGAACCACTAAGCTAAATCCCTGACCCTGGCTTCTTATTTTAAAAGTCTGAAATTATTGTTCAATTTTTATAGGCCTAGGTGAGGTGGTACACACCTGTAATCTCAGCACTTGCACTTAGGAAGCTGAGGCAGGAGGATCATGGCAAATTCAAGGACAGCCTGGGCAACATAGTGAGTTCAAAGCCAGCCTGAACTATATAGTGAGGTCCTCTCTCAAAAAACACAAACACTGGGGCCGGGGATTTACTTAGTGGGTCCAACGCCTGCCTCGCAAGTGCAAGGTTCCAAGTTCAATCCCCAGTACCGGGGAAAAAAAAAAAAACCACACACACACACACACCAAAAAAGTTAATTTATTTTTATTTATTTATTTTGCAGTTCTAGGTATTGAACCCAGGCCTGATGCATGCTGGGAAAATGTTCTACCACTGAGCTACATCCAAGCTTAAAAAGTTAAATGTTTTAACCAGGTATGGTGGTATATGGCTGTAATTCCAGCTACTCAAGAGGCTAAGAGAATTGAAAGTTCAAGGCTAGCCTGGACAACTTAGTGAGAATGCCTCAAAAAATAAAAAGAATAGTTGGGCATGGTGTCTCATACCTCTAATCAGGAGGCTGAGGCAGGAGGATTGTGACTTAAAAGCCAGCAATTCAATGCCTTAGTACCTAGCGAGTTCAGGGCCAGCCTGGAGTATATAGCAGGACCCTGTCTCAAAAATCAGTAAAGGGCAGAGTAGCTTAGTGCTAAAGAGCCCCTGGGCTGTATCCCCAGTACTGCACACACACACACACACATACACACACACTTAAATCTTTTAAAGGTTAGTTTACTCAAAATAGTGACTAAACACGTTACAATTGGTTCATTAAATTTAGGGACTATGCATATGCAGTACAATTAATTTTAACCTATCATCTGAAATAATTGCATTTAATAGACAGTAGATGACAGCTTTCTTCCTCTCTCCCCTCTCCTTTTTGTCAGTACCTCACACTGGTATTCTTAGGCCCCTGCGCTAACACTCTGCCTTTCTGTGCTGTCTCACTGGCATGTAAGGGCTCTTGTCCAAGTGTCTCAGGTGAGTTGCAGCCTCTGTTTGCATCTCTGCCGCTGCAGCTCCCCAGCTGAAGATCTCTGACGACCGGCTGACCGTGGTGGGTGAGAAGGGCTACTCCATGGTGCGGGCCTCCCATGGGGTCCGGAAAGGCACCTGGTACTTTGAAATCACTGTGGACGAGATGCCGCCGGATACCGCTGCCAGGCTGGGATGGTCCCAGCCCTTAGGTGAGCTGGAAGGCTCATGTGGCCACCACAGTGACTGGGTTTACCTCATGGGGCATCACAGTCTATGTCTGAAGGGTTAGCTCATTTGCAGTTTCCAGAATACTTGTGAGAACTACCAAATTACCAAAAGATTATAAAATAAAGAGCAGTAGAATCTGTTTGCTTGGGAAACCAGAGTTGACCTGCAGTCATCCAGTTTCTTACTTTTTGTTGGGACAGGTAACCTTCAAGCTCCCTTAGGTTACGATAAATTTAGCTATTCTTGGCGGAGCAAAAAGGGAACCAAATTTCACCAGTCCATTGGCAAACACTACTCTTCCGGATATGGACAGGGAGATGTCCTGGGCTTTTATATCAATCTTCCCGAAGATACAGAGACAGCCAAGTCACTGCCTGATACTTACAAAGACAAGGTGAGTTTGTCCCCTCCTGGGTGCCTGCCCACGAAGGCTGGGCAGCCAGCGCCTGCATCTGCGGCCTATGTGTTAATCCATGTTCTTCCCACACTCTCAATACACTTTCAGACAGAGTGACAGAGTGGAAAGAATTTAAGTCAGTGGCCAAACACCCATGATTCTACCATTCAGATGTTTAGATCCCTTCTTCCACCCATCTGTCCATTCACCCTTCTTACACACGACAGAGAAAATTGCAAATATGAGTACATTTCCACCCCTTCAGTGTGTGTTTCACTAGCTAGTATTCAGCCTTGTTTAGTTTTGTCCTTTTTGGGGGGGAGGGTAGGGGTTGAGACAAGGTCTCGATATGTAGTTCAGGCTGGCCTTGACCTCATCATGGAGCCCAGGCTGGTCTCAAACTTGCATCGATACTCCTGCCTCAGCCTCCCAAGTACTGGGATTACAGGCATGCACCACCATGCCTGGCTAGTTTTGTCTTTTGATTCAAAATGTATGTAAAATGAAATATACATGGGGCCAGGGATTTAGCAGCGTCCCGGCGCCTGCTGGTCTAGCACAAGGTCCTGAGTTCAATCTCTGATACCAAAAAAAAAAAGAAATACATTGTATGTGACCATTTGTTGAGTTATAAATTTGATCTTACCCTCCACTGAGATGTATACTGTTAGCAGTTTCCTCTTGTCTTTTCCCAGTTGGTTCCGATCCTCAAGCCCATATAGACAGCTACTGTTTTAATTTTTTCTACTGTAGTTTAGTTTTTACCTCTTCTTTTTTTTTTGGTTTTTTTGAGACAGGATCTCACTATACAGTTCAAGCTGGACTTGAACTCTCAGTGATCCTCCTGCCTCAGCCTCCCAAGTGCTGGAATTACAGGCGTGTGCCACCATGCCCGGCCTACTTTTTGCCTATTCTTGAACTTAATGTAATCATACAATATGTAGTCTTCTGTATCTGGCTTTTATCATTTGCTCTAATGCTCTTGGGATTCATCCATGTTGTTCATTATGTCTAGTTCCGCCTTAATGCAAGGTTATATCCCATTGCATGACCATCACAGCACAACCTAAGCTTATATCATAGTGTGTGCCTGGATGATGGCCTGGAAGCCAGCCTGGCCAATCTAAGGAGACCCTCAAAAAGAATATAAAAAAGGCTGAAGGTATAGCTAGTGGTAGAGCAACCTTTGGGTTCAATCCCCAGTACTGAAAAACATAAAAGGACTACAAGATGTTTATTCATTTTCCTGTTAATGGACACTTGGGTGTTTTAAGTTGGGGACTACTGTGAGTAAGGATGCCATGAACATTCTTTTTTTTTTGGTACCGGGGATCGAACTCGGATCCTTGCGCTACTGCAGCAGGCAGCGAACCCACTGAGCTAAATCCCCAGCCCTATGCCATGAACATTCTTATGCATCTCTTTATAAATGTTTTAATTATGAGGAATTATTGAGTCATGGGGTACTTAAATTTAGTTTTCCAAGAAATAACTGGATTTCATCACCAGCAACCCATATATATGAGTTTTAGATGGGCCAGGGATTTAGCTCAGTGGTTCCACCGCCCGCCTCCAAGCACAAGGTCCCGAATTTGATCCCTGGTACCAAAAAAAAAAAAAAACCTTGGAAAGAGTTTTAGATGTTAGCATTTACTGTCGTCTTAATTTTAGCCGTTTTGATGGTTGCTTAGTGATATTTCATTTTGGCTTAAATTGGCATTTCTTGGATTATAGTAATACCATTTTCTTGTGCTTATTGCCCATTCATGTATCTTTTGTGAAGTTTCTATTCAAATATCTTTTTTCTTGCTTTGGGTTTTTTTGGTACAGGGGATTGAACTCAGGACCTTGCACTTGGGAGCAGGTGGAGGGCAGCACCACTGAGCTAAATCCCCAGCCCACTTGTTTTGGTTTTTTGAGACAGAGTCTTGGTATGCAGTTCAGGCTGGCCTTGAACTTGTGGCAGTCCTGTTGCCTGGCTGGTTTATTTTTTGACTGGGCTATCTTATTTATTTGTAGGGGTTCTCTATGTGTTCTAAATTATGGTCATTTGTCAGGTATGGTATATTTCTCCTCTGTCACTTATCTGTTCACTTTCTTAATAGTGTCTTCTGGTTCACACAAGTTTTAGGTTTTTTTTCAAGTTTTAATTTTTGCGAAGTCTAATTTACCACATTTTAGCCTGGCATGGTGGCACACACCTGTAACCCCAGCACTTGGGAGTCTGAGGCAGGAGGATCACCCTGAGTTGAAGGCCAGCCTGGGCTACATAACAAGACCTTGTCTTTAAAAAACAATAAAAAAGGGGGCCAGGGATTTAGCTCAGTGGTTCTGCCGCCTGCCTTGCAAGCGCAAGGTCCCGAGTTTGATCCCTGGTACCAAAACAATAAAAAAAAAGAGAGAGAGGAAGGAAGGAAGCATACTTTTAGCTTCTACGCTTTAGTCTCTGATCCACCTTGAATTAGTTTTTGTGGTGTGGAAGTCAAGGTTATTTTTCTCCACAGGGCTCCCCAGCTTTCCAAAACCACTTGTTAATGTCTCCTGGCTCCACTGGTTTTCTGTCATGTCTGTCATGAAAACCAAATGACCACCTAAACAGATTTAATTTTGGACTCTGCCACCTGTCTGTTCATCATCCTGGATCATTGTTGCTTCAGAGTACACCTCTACATTGGCTAGTAGGGGCTGGGGATAGAGCTCGA
Organism: Heterocephalus glaber; assembly: GCF_053883595.1. Lineage (NCBI taxonomy): Eukaryota > Metazoa > Chordata > Mammalia > Rodentia > Bathyergidae > Heterocephalus > Heterocephalus glaber. The sequence goes on from NW_028258308.1 coordinate 40,070,525, forward strand.
GGTAGGGATTTGCCTAACATATACCCAGTACTGCCAAAGTAACACATAAACATAAATAAATAAATTGAGTAGTGGATGTCCTCTAAATTTGTTCGGAAAAGGAGCAGCCCCAGATCTCATTTTACGAACAGTACCACACTCTGGACTCTCGGCTCACACCCTGCCGTCCTGCCATCCAGGACCCTGATGTGCAGCACATGAGTGCCTGTGGTACAGAAGCAGAGTCTGCAGCTCCCTGAGAGAGTACACTAGGGATCTTTCCAATGGTTTATTTTTTACCCAGTGTGGTGGCACATGGCTGTAGCTCCAGCCAAAAATTAATTAAAATGTAAAAATTTTACTTTTTAATTATATTATGAATATTTGTTTTTAATTTGTTAATAAGATATACATAAGACAATACAATGGATCTGTTCAAAAGCTACATATATACTGATATAAAATGATCTCTACTGTATATTGCTGAGTGAAATACTCAAGATGCAAAGCAGAACTTGTATGCTTTTGCCATGCATGTTCCTTGTATGTCTATCTGGTGTGTACTCACGTTTGCAAGGGAGACTGTTGGTGAGACATGGGGTGGAGAAAGATACTCTGCATTTTATTTATTTATATGTCTTGTGAATGTTCTAAAACCATGCCTAACACATGTATCTACTAAGAAGTTCAGTGTTAAAATGTAATGAATGTCATATGTTCTCTTGGGAATGCATAGCTAAATAGGCTCTTGGGATTCAAGGGTCACCTGTGAGGGAATCAAGAAGCCCGAAGGGAAGGAAGTGTTACCTCAGAATAGTGCTACCCAGTATGGGGCTTTGGGCTCTGGAGAGTCGTTACTTTTTCCTCTGAGATTATTAAAAATGTATGAATTAATGTAGCCTGGTTATTTTGAGACAGTAGTTAAGGCTGGCCTCGAGCTTGTGGTGATCCTCCTGCCTCAGCCTCCTGAGTACTGGGATCGCAGGCATGAGCCATCACATGCAGCTCATTTAGCCTCTTTTATGGGGATTTTTTTGTTAAGATGAGAATGTGTACTTAAATGTATGTATTTCTTTAATTTTCTTACTAAGCACCTTTAAAAAATGTTTAACAAGTATGACTGGCTGGTAGTTTTGTTTGTTTTGGTGGGGGTTACCCAGGGGTTGAACTCAGGACCTTGTGCTTTATGAGGCAGGCATGGTGCCACTGAGCTAAATCCCCAGCCCTGCTGGTAGTTTTTAAGAAGTACATAGTAAGCCAAATATGGTGATAGACACTTGTTATCTCAGCTACTCCAGAGACTGAGGCAGGAGGATCACATGTTTGAGGGCAGCATGGACAACTTAGTGAGACCCTGTCTCAAAATAAGATAAAAGAGCCGGGGATTTAGCTCAGTGGTTCTGCCGCCTGCCTCAAAAGTGCAAGGACCTGAGTTCGATCCCCTGTACAAAAAAAAGCTAAAAAGAAGGGATGGGGATGTAGCAGTAGTAGAATCGTTGCCTAGCATGTGAGAGCCCCTAGGTTCCACCCCTAGTACCAAGATGGAGTAAACACATAGTAGTTCAAAATCTGACAGAACTCCACGGCAAGGATTTCTGTCTTCTGTCGTGAATACAAGGACTCTGTACTTTGTGTGAGTCTGACTTGGTTATCTCCATGATGCAGCTGATGCTTCAATATGCCTGTTTTTCCTCTCGGTTTTTAAGGCTTTGATAAAATTCAAGAGTTACTTGTATTTTGAGGAGAAAGATTTTGTGGATAAAGCCGAGAAGAGCCTGAAGCAGACTCCTCATAGTGAGGTGAGTGAGTCATGGTCATAAAATCCTCAGAATTACAAGCAAGAAAAATGCAGAGGGAGGGAAAACGGGGGTTGTCAGGCAGCACAGCCAGCCAGCAGTGGTGCTACAGCACAGCCAGGAGCAGGGCTGTGGTGCCTCAGTGCTACAGCTCAAGGGTGCAGTGTCTGTCATGAGCACTGTAGAGAACAGGTAGGATGAGCAGCCTGCTGAGGAGATTGCGGAGGCAAATCTGCTGCCCTTACCCCGTCCAAGGCGGTGGTTGAGCAGAGGGAACAGCACACCTAGGGGAGGGGACCTCACAGTGTGGCCCAGTGGAAGTAGAGCTGTAAGGGCCCCCTGCCTTCCTCCCAGGGCACAGTACCATCCAAGAAGGGTGACATATCTGGGCCAGCCTCAAAGGCCAAAGCCCAAGGGGAAGGAGTATAGGGAGGGAGAAAGTTCTGCAGAGAGCTGGAAATGTTTATGTAAAAATGCTGTGACATGCCAGGCATGGTCATGGTGCACTCAGGAAAAAATGCATAAAGAAAATGAGGATTCAGCTGGTCATGGTGGCACATACCTTTGATCCCAGTACTTGCAGGGCTGAGTCAGGAGAATCTGCAAGTTGGAGGCCAGCCTGGGCTACACAGTGAGTTCAAGGCCAGTCTGAACTACATAGTGAGACCCTGACTCAAACAGAAAAAAAGATGAGGCTCAGGCCAGGGATTTAGCTCAGTGGTTCCACCACCTGCCACTGAGCTAGATCCCCAGCCCTGAGGCTTCATCTTCTACAACTGAAGACTCAAGTAAACTTCAAAGTTTGAAAAAGAAATGAGAGGTCGGGGATTTTGCTCAGTGGCACCACATCTGCCTCGCAGGTGCCAGGTCCTGAGTTCAATACCCGGTACCAAAAAAAAAAAGAAAAAAGAAATGAGAACTTAATGAAAGGAAAAAGAATAGAAAAATAACTAAGAATCAGTAGGTTTAGTTCCAGGGGATCTGGAAGGCTGGCTTGCTGCTTTTAGATAAAATATGATAACTAGTGTAATGTAGAACCATTTAGTATATGTCACATAGGAATTCAGAAAGCAAGTAAAAAAGCTAAAATCAATTGGATTGGTACATATTTACATTAATTTTACTTTGAGAAATCAAGGGTATCATGTAAATTTAGGATACTGTTACTACATAAACAATACACTGTTCCTGCAATATACTATATTGTCAGTCTGCCAGCAGCACTTCTTATATGTTCTCTAAGTCAGTTCTTTTGTTCTTTTTTAAAATTCTGAAGTAAAGCCATGATTTTTGTTTCAGATTATATTTTATAAAAATGGTGTCAATCAAGGTGTGGCTTACAAAGATATTTTTGAGGGGGTTTACTTTCCTGCTATCTCACTGTACAAGAGCTGCACGGTATGTATCCTGTGTTCATCCTGTAACAAAACGTATGACTGAATTCTGAGCACTTGGAGGCTGAGGGTTAGGGCAGGATTGTGGTGAGTTCGAGGCCAGCCTGGGATACACACTGAGTTTAAGGCCAGCCTGGACTACATGGCAAGACCCTACCTTAAAAACAACAAAACAAAACACTATGACTGGGTTGCTGAAGAGCCACTGACTGAGCCCTGGAAAGAAGCCTGAGCAGCTTCAGAGTTATCCATGAATCTGCTTCCCTTGTCACTTTACTTTCTAGTGGAGTTTAGGACGTGATTATGCAATTAGAGTACATGTGCTTTTCCTCCAAACACACTGTGGGGTGTCTCTGTCCAGTTCAGACTGGACACACCCTTCATGGGATTCAGAGTACAGGCACAGTATGCGTTTGTGTGTACAATTCCCGTTAGGGTTGTGTGTCATGATGACCTGCCATTATTAGGAGCTGTTAGTGGCTGTACACAGACTGCTAAAGAATATGATACAAAGCCAGGCATGTGGCCCATGCTTATGATCCCAGTACTCTGGAGCCTGAGACAGGAGGATCGCTGTGAATTTGAGGCCATTGTGGGCTACATAGTGAGTTGAAGGCCAGCCTGAACTACATAGTGAGACTCTGTCTCAAAAAAAAAAAAAAAAAAAAAGGTCCAGGGATAGCTCAGTGTTTCTGGCACCTGCCTCACAAGCCCAAGGTCCTGAGTTCCATCCCCAGTACCAAAAAAAAGAGAGAAAGGAATAGTCACGGCCTATTTGCCTTTAAAAAAAAAAAGTTTAACACATGGGGATTTCTATATATATTTAGTCTGTCCAGTAGCATCATTGAAGAAGGTAAAATAAATCTTTAGTCTTTAACAGAATTTAATACAGGTCTGTCTCTACCCAATTCTTGGTGGGCATTAGGATTTTGATCAGTTTTGGCAACAATAATCCATTATCTCCTTTGTTAAATTTATACCCCAGGTATCATAGCTACATTGAAAGTGAAAATTTTCACGTCAGATTAACTTCTCAATTTTTTTGTTTCATTTTGTGTTGTTTTTCCATGTCTGCCTGAACTGACTTAACGCCAGGTTTCCATTAACTTTGGCCCATGCTTCAAGTACCCTCCGAAGGACCTCACTTACCGCCCTGTGAGTATTGCATGTGTCTGTGCCCTCGGACGCCTCCTTCCCACGTGGCTCTGCTTGACGCCTTCCCTGTTTCTGCTCCTCCTGCAGATGAGCGACATGGGCTGGGGTGCTGTGGTCGAGCACACGCTGGCCGACGTCCTGTATCACGTGGAGACAGAAGTGGATGGGAGGCGCAGTCCCCCCTGGGAACCCTGATGGGTCTGAGCTCTTTTCAGACTTGAACTTCCTGGAGAATAAGGCTGAGGTTTTCGTTTTTAACTCTCAAATGTTCTCCCAAAGATGCTGCAGGGCACTGCTCTCCTTCAGCCCGTTGAAAGGCTGGGTGGGACTGCCTGACATTCCCTCACCGCTCCCTGTGACGCTCCCGTGTTATGTGCCATCAACCAACAACTGCCAACCCCAGGCCCCATAAACTCCCTGTGAAATGGTGCTGTGTCCCATCCCTGCCAGTGGGGACTTGTTACCTTGCTGCATTTTCTAAGGAGTGGTACTCTGCACAACAGCTAATTTATCTAAAATATATTTCCTTCTGCAAGCATTGACTCTGCCTGCCTGGTCTCCGGGGCTGTGGGACTGTTTCTGAGAACTGAAATCTGGCAGTACATTCTTGGCTCATCTAAAACTGCTTTCCTTTTAGTGTGGGTTTGGCTGTTGATTTTAAAATACACCTTTGAACCCTGGAATCTCTGAAACTATTAGGTCTCTAGAACTGGAATTATGAAAGACTTGCTCCGCTTTAGCAGAATTAGATCTCTCCAAATAAAACTTGGGTTTGTGTGGTACTTGGTTTGCCTCAGAGTGGTTTTCTCTTAGCGACGGTGTCAGAAATGTGGGTGGTGTGAGGAAGGGGGGCCAGCTTGGAAGGAGAGACAGGTTTCTTATTTACAGCTCACCCCCTCCACTTGTTCCCATTCTCACTGCCAAATCAAGCTCCCTGGGGAAATTGGAATCTCATGGTGAACAGGAGTTTAGAAGGGCTAACAGCTTCCTTCCACTTTCTGTGAATGTGGTATTGATGTGTGCAGGCTGTTTCCTGCCGCGTGTGTCTTCCCTTATATTAGCTGATGATGAAAGTGCAGTTTGCAGGGCTGGGGATGTCACTCACTGAGAGAGTTTACCCAGCCTGTGCAAAGACCCTCAGTTCAGCCCCCAGAACTGCCAAAGGAAAACAGGGGCCATTTTCAGAATCCCAGAAACCACAAGGTTAGAGTAAGCTTCCTTTGAGATCTCTTATCAGCTCCCCATCTCCCTTTTTTTTTTTTCTTTGGTACTGGGGATCAAACTCAGGACCTTGCGCTTGCAAGGCCTCCCGGTCCCCCATCTCCCTTCTTAAATACACAAGACTTGGGTCTGGGGTGCCGGGGACTTAGCTCAGTGGTTTTGCCGCCTGCTGCGCAAGTGCAAGAACCTGAGTTCGATCCCCAGTACCAAAAAAAAAAAGAAAATACAGAAGACTGGAGGCAAATGCAGTGTCTCAGGATTGCCCAAAGACACATGTAACTGTCTACCAGGTCAGTAAGCAGACTGGTTTAACAGGTGTTATGCTGACACACAAACACTAATATCATGCCTGTGGCTCTTCAGAGTAGCTTATTTTTGTTTTTCTGTTGAAAATTTTTCCCAAGTTCAAGTAGTTTGTGGCATCGTAACACAGTAGCATTGACAACTTTGTCTTTTATTGAATTGTCCAGACTCCTTGTTTTGTCCATTCCACTTTTTTGCTTTGTTTTGTTTTAGGAGACATTCTCACTATGTAGTCCAGGCTGGCCTTGAATTCACTATGTAGCCCAGGTTGGTCTTGAACTCATGGCCATCCTCCTTCCTCAGCCTCCTGAGTGCTGGGATTATAGGTGTGCACCACCATACCCAGCTGTTGTCCATTCTACATCTTTTTTTTCTTTTTTTTTTGGTACCAGGGATCGAACTTGGGTCATTGCTCTTGCACAGCAGGCAGCGAAACCACTGAGCTAAATCCCCAGCCCATCCATTCTACATCTTGACAGGAAACCAAACACAGTTAATATGACTGTAGGCCGAGGACTCAACCTATCAGATAATAGACACCTACTAATGCATGGACTGATTTTAGAAGACAGACTTGGCCAGGCATGGTGGCACATGCCCAATACTCAGGAGCCTAAGGCGGGAAGATTGCCGAAAATTCAAGCCAAATTAGCGAGATCTTGTCTCAAAACAATAAAGACTTCTTTATTCTAACCTACTAGAGTTTGAAGGACTCCAAGAAAAAGTGGGTAATATTTTATAAAATTAGGTTTATGTATTTGTCCTTCATAAATTAGTTACACAAAGTGATTTTGTTGTTAATACTTTATATTCAAGAGAGTATGTGTGTCCAAGCTCCTGCATTAATCCAGGTCTGTTTGAAGATCTTCATCTAATTATACATATTTTCTGTAATCAGATTATTAGTGACAACTTGTTTTATTCAAATGTAAAATTAAGTTGGAAAATACCTCCCCACACATCAAAAAGACATAGTTACAGTTACATAGTTTGAAAGAGTAAATTACAACCCAGCCTAAAACCATGGTGTTTGTTGAAATCTCTCTTCTTTGCCATCAGCCCATTCTTGAACTAGTGTACAGGTTGCTTTAGCAACTTTTAAGCAAATAACTTCTCTTGGCTAGCAGTGGGCTATGATTCTGCTGTAGAAGTACTTCTCCACAACCATCCTCTCTTAGAGGCTCCCAGATAAGTAATAATTTCACCTGTGCTAAAAATAGACTAAGAAATAACCAGAATAAGTTATAAATATTTCTATCATCTGTTATATTTTAACATCTCAATAAATACTTAACCTAATAGTAGGGCTCCTGCAACTAATTTGTTTATTAAGCTAGAACCCTCTTTCCAAATGGTGCAAGTCATCAGAGCTCTTAAAACTAGAATGGAAAAGCTTCAGGTATAATTGATTTTGTATCCTACATAAATTTAGCAAAGTAATCCCATTCTATGTATCTGTGTTGTTGTTTTATTGGTTTTTTGGGGCACCAGGGATCAAACTCGGGACCTTGCACTTGCAAGGCAGGCGGCGGAACCACTGAGCTAAATCCCCAGCCCTGCATCTGTGTGTTATGAGACTTGCTGTGTAGCCCATGCTGGCCTGGGGCTCATTGTGTAGCCCAGGCTACCTTCCTGCCTCAGCCTCCCAAGTGCTGGGATTACAGCATGCACCATCACATCAGCTCTAATTTATATTTTTAAAGTCTAACTTCTCTGTATCCTGAAAAAGGGAACTTGCTATTACCGTATTACCCCTTCTTCCAGCCACTTCCGGTCCCAAAATGGTACAATTTTAACCTTTCAAGCAGAGAAGTTGGCAGCTCTGAGCCAAGTTGACAGCTGTGTAATTCTTTTACTACTATACTATTTGGCATTAAATAATAAAAATGTTAACTTTATCTTAGTATTGTTTATTATATTTGGTACTATCCTTCCTTTTAATTAGATAAAAAGCTGCAGTTATAATCGTCTTCCAGGGCCATTCATTAATCAGCTGTCAGTTACAGAGTTCCTTAAGAGCTGATTTAGGTTTGTGCTTACTATGAAAATTAATTTTATGTGGGCCGGGGATTTAGCTCAGTGGTTCCAGCGCCTGCCTCTCAAGTGCAAGGTCCCAAGTTCGATCCCCAGTACCAAAAAAGAAAAAAAAAAATTAATTTTTATGAAAGATTTTTAGTAAACATTCTAAATATTTGAATGATATAAATCTGCAGTATTTCTTTTAGTGAGATTTAGTTTAAATCTTTTTTGGGATGAGGTTATAATGTTAGATTTTTTTTTTTTTAATAACAGAACTTTGTTGGGGTTTTTGTTTTGTTTTTTGATAGTATCGGAGATCGAACTCAGGACCTTCCGCTTGTGAGGCAGGCGCGATGCCACTGAGCTAAATCCCCAGCCCTAATAACAGAACTTTAAAACAAGTACAGACTGAGGTTCTTGTGTTAGTTATGACTTTATTCTGACTGGTGCTTGTGGGATGAGTAATGAGGCCAGCCTGATCCTCTTGTGTGTCCCTGATCCTTCTTGGTGCAGGAGCCAAAGTCTGCTGAGCCCCTGGGAAAGGCCCTGCATGGTCTGAGCCCTGCCTGCAGGGAGAGGTTCTTGAGACCGCTTCTTAGGTTTAGCAGCCCCTGCGCCTAGATCAGCCACTAGCATTCTAAAGATGGCTTTAGTGGGGGCATATAAGGGCCCAGAAAAATGTCTGACCAATATCTTAGGAGCTTAGTCTACATTCAGAGCTACTCAGTGGGTGAAGGTAGAGGTCTTCTCTTTGAGAGCCTGCTTGCTGTTTCCTTGGTGCTGAGGCTGTTAATAGTCCCGGCCCTATCCTCACACCCTAAACTTCCCACCCCTCCCTCCCTGTCTCCGGATGAAGATCTTAGACTTGCAGGCTTCCAGGGCAGGGTGGGGGTGGGGGGTGGACGGCCCTGATGCACATGCAGGTCAGTTCAAGAGGCTCAGGGAACAGCAGGCTGGTGTTTAACAGCGGGCTTCTGAGGCGGGGCTGGACTCCAGGTGCTTGCGCAGGTGGTTGGCAAATTCCATCTGGGTCTGTGACAAGACCTGGTTGATGATGCTCTTTGGCAGCCACCCCTGCAGTGCAGACAGGAGAAGGTGTCCATCACTGGTGCCGCTCTGCTCTGGACATCTCTACCCTGTCACAGACACGGCCTGCCTGGGACACCAGATTTGCTCTCAAGACAAAATCCAGCCCTGTGTTCACAGCCGTGTGACCCTGAACAATCTATGTTTACATCACCTTTCTCACACTAAGATTTCAGGCCCTAAGTTACCTTTTTTTTGAGACTGGGTCTTGCTCTATAATTCAAACTGTCCTTGAACTCACCATGTAGCCCAAGCTGGCCTCAAACTCACTCCAATCTTCCTGTCTTGGCCTCCTGAGTGCTAATGTTACAAGTTTGTGCCACCAAACCCAGCTACTTTTTTTTTTTTTTTTTTTTGAGACAGGGTCTTGCTATGTAGCTAATGATACAACTCACAATCCTTCTACCTTAGCCTCCCAAAGCTGGGATTAAGATGTGGACCTGGCTCCTAAACTTCCTTTTTTCTGAAATGATAGCATAGACTAGAAATTTGGTATGAGTGCTAAGGGAGCCACTCTAGGCTTTGGAGGTGGTGGGATAGCATCCTGCCATCATCACTTCTCCACCCCGCAGCCTGTGACTGTGGTGTGTGTGAGGAGGACAGGCCTGCTTTTCTCATTGCCATCCACCGTGCCTCACCTTGAGGTCAATACTGAGCAGCCAGGTGAGTTTGGTCTTGGTGGGGCTCCCAGCCAGAGGATGAAGCACCATGCAGGTGGGGCGCTGCTCGGCTCTGGTGGAGAAGTAGAAGGCAAGTCAGGAACACAAATCAGAGTTCCCTTTGATGCTGACTCCAGCAGTTACTCCAGACACATTTCTGGAGTACCTTGTCCTTTATCCAAACCTCATGGGCAGTCCCCTTTGCCAGTGGTGATACCTGATGGTTGGGATGGTTACCAGCTCTTCAGAATAAATGGTGTAGCTACAGTGGAACCTGAACCCTGCTGTTGGGCCCTTTGGTTGCTAGGTGGCAGGGAGTCAGGAACAGATCCTCCTGCCTCAGTATCAGGAGTGCTGGGACTACAGGTATGCACCATCACACCAAGCCAGAAAAGGAGAATCTTTTGTAGAAGAAATCTGGGGATGGGCCAAGAATTCATTTTTTGGAGCTGGGGACTCTGACCCATGATATACTTGGATGCATACCATGGCCTGTTCAGAGAAGGGGTCTCCAAGCCTGCTGCCATCTTACCTGATGACTCCTTTCTGCTCAGGCATGTCCCTGAAGTGTGTAGCCATGCCTGCCAGCACGCAGGTGGATCCTCGGCGCTTGGCACAGCGCACACTCACAAAGTCTCGGGGGCCCACAAGATTTCCTGCTGCTTCTGCAGCCAACTCATGGGTGATGACAGTGTCTTTTCCAATCTTCTGCAGGACCTGCCAGGCCACAGGGGAACCAGATCACTCCTCAGCCAGTGCTGGGGCTAAGGACCATCCACAGCTTGGGTCCTTTGTTGGCCTGCCTTTCACACTGGACTCTGCTGGGCACCTACCACTCACACGTGGGCTTTCCTCACCTTGAGCTCCTTGATGTTTGGGTTCCACTCTCCCATTGTCTCCATCCGATCCACAAGCTCTTCGTAGAGCCTGTTCATGGGCTGTTCCACCACCACCTCCAGCCGGAACACCTTGCCCACATCTGGAACTACCTTACTCAGCACTTTGTCCCCATTTGCCTGCCAGGGAGAAAAAAGACCCCTAGAGTAATGGCTAGAGGAAAATATTCCAAGCCTAGGTCTCAAGCCAGTGCTAGGCAAGGTTGAGAGGGGTCCAGTAAAAGGAAATCCAAGCTGAGCATGAAGACATCTCAACCTGTCTTGTTATGACAGAGTAGTGATGATCTTTCCTGCCACAGGTGTGGACATCTACTGAAGACTTGAAGAGGAACCCACGAACCCCAGACCCTTCTTGGTGGCAGATGATGATGGAGATAGGTCCAGTTGAAAAAACCAGTATGTGACTGCAAGAGCTCAAAGATCCTGGGAGTGGGAAAAGCCTGGTTTATAATCAGCTAATTATATCGTATAAGCAGAATTTGGAGTGGAATCTTTAGGAGTTTGTGGGAGTTTTTTTGTTGTTTGATTGTTTGTTTTTCCAGCAGTTAAATACCTCATACCAGAAGGACTTCAGGCCAGAAAAGTTCACTGAGCCCTTAGCAAAGAGCAGTGCTCGGCCTAGGTCCCAGGTTTCTAAAACTCCCAAACTTACTCTGTTATTTCCATTAGTCAGAAAACTTGAGGAGAGGTTTTGCTAGAACTTTGGAATAGGACAGCATGTAAGCTGTTGCTGAAGATAAAGCCACCACAAGTCTCCGATAAGAGCCCCTGGCTTTTGGGACAGGCCTTGTTACTGTTCCCCAGTGAGTGCCCCAGACAGCTTTGGGCCCTCTCCCACCCCCCTGTTCAGGGTGGCTGAGCACAATGCACTTTGGAGCTCGGGTTTGATACTCTAATGCACATGGAGCCCATTTCAGGTTTTCTGCTTAATGGGTATACACTGTTCTGAGAGTAGCTAAAGATACAAGAACAGAGTTTCTCCAACAAGACTCTCCCAGGGAGAAGAGTTACCTGAGAGAATGTATTCTTGGGAAGTCAAAACCCCATGCTTCTTACTGCAGGAGGCCAGCCCCCTGGGAGCGCTGAGGATGCACTGTGACAGTGGCAAGCTGCAGGTTTCTCACCCCATCCTTACCTGCTGGCTCTCCTTTTTCCAGCCCTCCTGGTCACTGAGGATGCCCAGGGCCTTCTGCATGGCCTCCTCTCCCTGCTGGATGTAGGCCAGCTCCTGGTCACTGTAGAGTGACTCCTCCAGCCGAGAACCTGGACACCCAGCCAAGGAGAGACAGCGTTCTTCCCTGTCCTGATCCCACACCAGCTACCATGCTTCAGATCTCAATGTGCTCCTCCCTCAGAAGAGCCGAGACCGGTACCACAGGATCCTGCCTGTGGGTCCAGGTAGACATGGGACTTGGCCTTGAGGAGCTCGAGGGTGAGAACACAGTGTCAGAACAGGTGGGGAAGGGTCGAGGCTGTCAGAGCCTCATGCACCTACTGGTATCCTGAGAGCCTCCCCTGGCAGAAGCCCAGAAACCACAGGACGTACCAAGCAGTGAGCTCCGACGCCGGACCTGGTTAACCCACACACTGGGGGCCGGCTCCCTCAGCGCTCTCCGGGTCAGCTCCTGGCTGATGGCCAGCACAGCCTGGTGCCTCAGCCCTGCAGGGAGGAAGGAAGACTGTTTCCAAGGAGCTAGAAAATGGCTTAGAGAGGGACTGTTCCTGCCTAGGAACACAGATTCCTGGGAGGGCAGTGTCCCAACAGCCAGTTCAGTACACATCACCCTACACAGGCCACTTCTGGAGCCCAGAAATCTGCTTCCATCTGGGGTGGCCAGATCTGGCCCTGCTAGAAAGGCCAACCAGGGCCTGCCGTAGAAATTCTGTTCAACCAGTAAAATCCTACTGAAGAAGACAAGAAATCTGTCCCCTGCGACCAGGGAACTTGTCAGTGGGGAAGGTCCTGTGCCTGAGCAGATGCCCAGGGTGCCATTAGACTGAGCTAGGTAGTTCCTGTGGGTGAAGTAGCCAGGACAGCCCCATTGCTGGCTGCAGATCTAAGCGAGGCTTCCAAGCTCATTCAGCCAGTGTTACTGGAAGAGGACTCCTCCAGCTTGGCTTTTGCCCCCTTCAGTGTCAAAGAGGGATTAACTCAAATGGCCTTTCATCCCAGTGAGCTCTTGAAAAGTGGCCCACAGAAACTGCCTTCTACCTCAGCCTGGCTGTGCACTGTGACCTCTGCCCCACCCACTTGCTCTTCACCTTGCTCTTCCTGGTCCCGCTCCCTGGCTCCTTGCTCCCCTTTTCCTGCCTGGGTCTCAGGGTTGCTGGAGTCAAGACTGACTTCTCCCTCTACCACTGGGCTGGACTTTCCGGGCACCGTTGGATTGAGTCTTGTCTAGCCCTGAAGGAGGCAGTCTGGAATAGTTTAAGAACAATTGGAGCCCTGGAAAGGAGGCCAGAAAGGACAGTTTGGGAGAGACATGGGCATCTTGTATCCACCCCAATTCTCCCAATGGGGAAACTGAGGTCCTCAGGGAAAGAGACTTACCCCACAGGAAGGCACAGCTGGGATCAGAGCCTGGGAGCCCCGGCCAGGGCTTTGCCCACTGCCCCATGCTTCCTGGGAACTCATGGTCAGGACCTGACTGCCTCCTGCCCCGAGACTCACCTTTCATGTTTCGCACATGTCTGTAGGAGCTCCCAGCACAGAGTTTGAACGTTGCAAGGAGCATTGTGCCCTGGCAGATGTGGTAGCGCTGCTGCTGCTGCTGCTGCTGGCCTCCCGGGGTGGTTTCTTGAACCTCTCAAGGTCCACCTGTGACCTGAAGCTGTGGCCTGCACCATGTGCTCTGCTCCTTAAATGCCCCTGGCTGAAGGCTTTGCATCATCACTGGGAGATAAAGAAGCCATCATTCACTGTGCAGAGGAAAGGGTCAAGGATAGAGGATTGCCTCATGCTGCTTCTCTGGCCACTGGGGGTGGGGGAGTGGGGTTTGCAGAAGGGAGTGGGGAGGTTGGTGCTGATTCATCGGATGAAGAGGAAAAACAGTGGCAGCCAAGATGGAGCCACTTGGAAGAGGACATATTATGCCTCTCAGAAGTTGAAAGTATAGATTTCAAGCCTTGTCCTCAAGCTCAACTCACAGGCCTAGAATTGATGCTTGAAGCCTGCATTCAGGAGAGAACGCATAGATGGGTGTGGTGCAGGCATCCTGTGACCTGTCCATTGCACTTGGGGGAGTGCTGGTCCAGGAACGTGAGTGGGGAGGGTGCAGAGGGAGATGAGGCTGCTGGGGGCTGTTCTGTCGGCCCTGACCTCAGTAGATGAGAAGCTTGACGTCCAGAGGTAGAAATGACATGTTCATGGTCAGACAACTGATCAGCAACAGGGGTGGGACAACTACACAAATCCTCTGGCCTTCAGTCCATCTGCACATGGTTCTTCGTGTGGGCCTGTGGACACCTTGTATGCTCAACTCTTCATTTGTTTGCTCATCCAGTGTTAGAAAACACCTTTATCAAAGCCCCACTCTGAGTGCCTTCTCTCTCCAGGGGTTTGTGCTGGAGCAAGGATAACCCTGGGGCATGACAGAGTTCAGCCCCTAAGCTTCCAAAGCAGTCACCTTGGCTGGGGCCACACTCTGCACCTATTTCTGGAGTCCTAGGCCAGAGGCTGTCTTAGGGGTCCTGACAGATGAGGTTCTTCCCCATGCTTCTTTAAGAGTCCAATCAGAGATGAGTGGTTGTGGAACAAGAAAGGAATTTCTTCCGTATGGCCACACTGGGAAGGAACAGGGACCAGCATCCTCGGCCCTGTCTTTGGGGGACTGACAATGGCTTTAGGATTACAACAATGGAAGGACAGAAGTGGGGCCATAGTCTAGCAGTGGTGATCAAGCTATAGTCTAGTTGATCATCACCTCAGGCCTGGTTGATCATTGTCTCACATCTGGTTCTGTGCTGTCCTGGTAGGCAGAAATCCTTGCTGCTGGAGGAGCAATTTGGCTTCAGTTATGAGAAGGTTGCATTTGGTTTAGGGTGGAGGCATCCTCAGGTGTGTAAGCCTGCAGGGCTTGCTGTTTCTGGAATTTGAGATAAGCTGAGAAGGACTTTGAGAAAGAACAAGCCAGAGGAGCCAAATGGAGTCAGTCAAGACAATGACTGGGTCCTTCGTCTGAGGAGTAAAGGATGATTTCAAAGGAGCCTACTTCAAGCTTTCTGGGGTACCAGATGCTGGGCAAGCTGTGCTACAGGGCTTGACATGTGGAAATGACAGAGTGCTGGGGTGTTCACCCCAGTCTTCACGGTGTGGGGACCCTGCGGTACTCAACAAGTACTCACAAAGCCTTGGATTCCTCTGTGAGTCCCAGGCACCATCACCCAAGCACAGGGACGGATCCCCTCCACACCTACAAACTATGCCATGAGAGACAGCATACAGAGGGCTGGGAGATGGGCAGAAAAAGACAGGCACGTAGAGAAGACAAGATTTTATTCAGATCGCTGTACGCTGTCAAGGAGGACTGCAGGCAAGTTTCAAGAGGGAATCACACAGGGTGAAAGATTTTATGTGTTTGAGGATATGGAAGAAGGGTCTACTCAATACATGTGATTGTCTAAAGAATGTCTTTTCCTGGATCATTTAGCACCTTACAGATTGCCCAGAAGCACATGCACTGAGTTCAAAGTTATATGTTTACAGCTGTAACTTTGACAACACCAATACTTCCGGCCATTAGCTTTAGAAAAGGAGATACACAGGTCTATACATATCTTTTAGAGAAGGTGAATCTGGACTCTGGACTTTTCACATCAGGTTTGTTGCTGTTTTAGATTGCCTATGGAGATCAAATGCCTTTATCTAGAGTTCCTTTGTTAAGAGTGTTAATCCTTTGATCTCCGGTACCAAAAGAAAAAAAAATTTTTTTTAAAAAGAGTGTTAATCCTTTTCATTGCCAATATGCTCTGGTGGCCTTGAGGCTGATGTAAAGCCAGATTCACCTGTCAAGAATTCTTAGAGTGGAAAGACTCACTCTAGCTCTGCCCCTGGCCCAGGCCTTGCCTCCTGTGCGAGAGCAGCCTGTGTCCTTCACTGCTGCTGGGAGGTGGGGGAGGCCAGGACCACAGTGAATGCACTCTTGCTGTCTCCCTAGCTGGAGATGGCATGAAAGGGCAGGGTCTGGCAGAACCAGGCTGTGTTGGAGCCCTACAGGCCAGGTGAGTCCCACAGCCCCATTTCACCCCTGGTAAAGCAGTAGGGGTTCTGTGAGCAGCAGCTGCTGGATGCACTGGCCAGTCCTCAAGGCTCCCTCCAGCTGCCTCCTCTGCAAAGCTTCCTGTGACCACCCCAACCTGGCAGAGTGGCTTGTGCCTTTGAGAGGTACTCTTCCTCCCAGCACCACAGCAGGTGCTACCCCTAAATCCTGATTTGCACGTGTTAGGTGAATGCCATGTCCAATTCAGCTCTCAAACCCAGCTTCAACTCAGCACTCAGCTGCAGGGGGACACAGACTGGACTCCCTCCTTCTCCATTGAGCGACCAATTAGGGAAACGGCACCAGCTTGTCTTTTGATTTAGGAACCTGGCCATAAGCCCTGTCCCAGCCCTAGAAGACTCCAGAAAGACAAGTGCCTGCGTTTGGTCTTGTGCAGCAGGTTCCCAGCACACGTGCAGCCTTGTGCACATGTGTCTTTCCAGGGGAGGCGCTGGGAAGGGCAGTGGTTATTATGGGACAGGCCTCGCAGATAATGCTCAAGGCTGTGCTGCTGGCATCCTGTGGGGAGTGAGGGCCCCTAGGAGGGGGAGGTGGTGCAGGCAGCCGGAGCACTGAGGCATATGGCTGCTGCTGATGTCAGAGGCTGCCATTGACTCCAAGTGGGCAGGCGGGTGACCTCCTCCAGTGCCAGATCTCCAGGCTGAATGACTAGTTAACTCTTGCTGTCCCTCTGAGCACGAAGGTGACAGAGATATCAGGGCATTTCCTCTGCTTCTGGAAATCATCCCTGTTCAGCTCTGGTTTCTGATAAGGGAGGAGGCCCCAGGGAAGGAAATGGGATGAACATAGCAGGTCAGCAGGACAGCCAGAGACCACCTGCCTTAGCCAGTGTGCAGGGCTGGGAACCACGGGCCCATGGTCAGGGGAGGAAGGAAAGGGATTCTTCATTTAAGCAATGATCCCACATTGAATATCTTCTATGTAACTCCACAGTTATGACCCTAGGGATGGGGCCATATGACCTAGCACGGACAGTGGAGAGCAGATGAGCCATTTGGAAGTACAGAGACTGGAATGCTGATTCCAGGGGAGAGGAGCACAATTGGAAGGAGGAAGGGGTGCTTCTCTGGGAAGCTTTGGACAGAGGGTGTGGTGAGGGTATGCTGGGTAGAGAACATGGGTGACTCCATGGAGAATTGAGGCTTGAGAGCTGGCTGTCCTGAAGCACTTCTGTTGTTCAGGATGGCTGTGCGTGTAGTGGAGTGTTTGTAGGGTGTAGTGGGAGAGAGAGGCAGAGGACATGGTGGGAGGGGCAGCGGGGCAGAGGCTGGGGAGCAATAGTGCCTACTTCTTGGGTTACTGACCTGGTTGTGTTCAGAAAGTGCAGGTTTTATGTTTAGACCAAAGTTGGTCCCACTGTTTACGTGATTGTCATGTGTATTTTTTTTTTTCTTGAGGCAAGGTCTTACACTGTAATTTAGGCTGGCCATGAACTCACTACGTAGCCCAGGCTGGCCTCGAACCTCATGGCAATCCTCCTGCCTCAGCCTCCTCTGGGACTACAGGTGTGCACCACCATGCCCAGCTGTATTTTTTGGGGTGGGGGGGGTACTGAGGATTGAACCCGGGACCCTGTGCTTTTGAGCCAGGCAGCGTGCTGTACTTTTTTTTTTTTTTTTTTAAAGATAGGGTCTTGGTATGTAGTTCAGGTTGGCCTTGAACTCACTACGCAGCCCAGACTGGCCTTGAACTCATTGCACTTATCCTGCCTCAGCCTCCAGAGTGCTGAGATTACAGGCAGGAGCCACCATGCCAGACCTCAATTTCTTACCTGCAACACAGGGATATGTTTTTTCCTTTTGCCATGTTGGAGATTGAACACAGGGCCTTTGCACTAAGCTATATCTCTAGTACTCTTTTATGTTTTGTTTTTGTTGTTATTGTTGTTTTCATGTTGAGATAGTGAATTGTCAGCTTTCCCATCACTGGGATGGAAATTTAAATGGGGAGAGATTTATTTAGCTTGCAGTTTTTAGTTGGTTTAGTCCAAAGTCTGCTGGCTCCAAGGCAGAAACAGCATGGTGGAAGGACATAGTGGAAGAAAGCTACTTAGTCCATGGTGGCCGGGAAGCAGAGCAGGGGAATGGCACTGAGAGAATGGATGAGGAACCATATATAATAGCGAGGTCACACTTTCATGGTCTTCCTGGATACATTCAGGGCATGCTTGACTAATCTGCTGCATATTTTTTAATCCAATGAAGCTGACATATCAGAATTAATGGTCACAATCTACAACTTTACTCCAAAATGCATCTTGAATGACATTTTATCTCCAAAAAAAACAAATGCAAGTTTATAATGTGGACCAAATACAACTCTCCTGCATACAACCAGAAATGCCGTAATCCCCTCCCCAAAGTCTCAACAGTTCTAGCATTTTAAAAAAGCCCAAGTCTAGTCTTTTCTGAGACTTAAGGCAAACTCTTACTATCTGTGAACCTCTGCAAAAGTAAAAAAGACCTAATTAGAAAATAAGCCCTAGCATGATTTTTCAAGCAGGTAAGCCAGACTTTAGATTTCCTTGCCTAGGAATTTTGATAGGAACATAGTTATAAAGTGTTTGGTCTTTTTTTTTTTTTTTTTTTTTGAGACAGGGTCTCCCTTTGCAGTGTGAGTTCAGTCTGGCTTTTTGAACTATTGACTATGCAGTCCAGGCTGAAATAAAAAATAAAAAAAGGCTGAAAAAAAATAAAAAGCAGAAACAAAAAACCCTGGGTGTGGCTTCCCAGGACACCCGGGGGCCTGGCTTGGAGATGGGCCCAGGGTTGAGCCCAGCCCCTTGTACTCAGCCTGATGACCGGTGACCAGGGCCTGGACATTTCCCTTCATCCCAAGTCCCACAGGAAGACTGCTTGAGGCCATTTTCCCGAGTCTATGTGGCAACAACCACTTATATGCAGATGGAATTAGGGGTCCCAGAGGAATGAGAATGGCTAGAGAAAGAGAACTGTGGGCTGAGAGGGGAAGAAGAGAGGCAGGGTGGTGAGCAGAGATGGCAGAGAGGACACCTGGTTTACTCTGTTCCAGGGGCCCTGGCAGAGCTGGGGATCTGGTCCAGAGCACAGATGTGCCGCATTTCCTAGGGTTGGTGGGTTGGCTTTCTAGTTCCTTCAGTGATAAACTAGGAATAGAAATTTTTACCCTGCCGGCATTATTTGGGCCTGTAATCCCACCACTCTGAGAAGCTGAGGCAGGAGGATCACAAGTTCTAGCCTAGCCTGGGTAATTATTGAGATCCTCCTCAAAATACAAAAGGGAGTAGGATTTAGTTTAGTGTAAATGCCTTGGATTCAATCTCCAATAATACACACATGCATATGCATACACACACAAATTATTTTTATACAAAGTTTGAGTGTTAGTTAAATTAGTCTTAAACTCCTAGGCTCAAGCAATCTTCCTGCCTCAACTTCTCTACAGATCGCTTGGACTATAGGTGTGTATCACCACACACAGTTTAAAGATCAGTGATGGGGAACCTTCTAGAGACCAAGTGCCCAGACTGGAACCCAAAACCCACCTACTTATTGTAAAGTGCCAACACTACGTGTGCTGAAATCCGTTGCTTAGCTGCTGGGACGATGCTGTGGAGGCTTGGCTTGAGTGCCAGCAGAGAGGGCTCTGCATGCCCACTTGGCATGTGTGCCACAGATTTGCCAGTACTGCTTCAGATGTTGAGGATGCAAGACCAAGACACATACCTAGAGGTTTATGTTTTAGATGAGAGGGGAACAGGCAGTAAACCAGTGAAATTTAAGTGGGACGGTGATGGTAGCCATGGTAAAAAATAAAGCTGGAAAGGAAATAGATGGGGCAGGTGTTGGGTGGAACCAGGGCCTTATGCATACCAGGCAAGCACTGTACCCCTGATCCACACCACCAGCCCCAGGTGCTAATTTTTTTTTTCTGGTACCCGGGATCAAGCTCGGGTCCTTGCGCTTGCGCAGCAGGTGGTGAAACCACTGAGCTAAATCCCCGCCCTCCCCAGGTGCTATTTTAAAGAGGTGATCCAAAGGTGAAATTGGAGCAGAGATCTGCAGTGAGTAAAAGATCCATGCAGTTATCTGGGGAAGCATATTCTAAGCACAGAGAAAGGCAAATTCATCCTCATCCAGTGCAGAGGTTTCAGGGGTTGAAAGGAAAGCTATAAAAATTACCATGGGACCATAATGTTACGCGAAATAAATCAGACACATACGCTTAAATATCACATGGTTTCTCTTTCATGAGAAACCCAAAGTATAAAGAGCAAAATAAAAGATAGATAATAGAAAGTAGGGAGATAAGAGCTTTTTCAGATGGGAAGTGGATCAAGAGACTGGGGCGGGACGGGGCAGGGATTTAGCTCAGTGGTTTCGCAGCCTGCGCAAGCAAGCGCAAGGACCCGAGTTGGATCCCCGGTACCAAAAAAAAAAAAAAGGAGAGAGATGGGGGGGGGGGCGGCTAGGAATTTAGCTGTGGTTCCGCTGCCTGCCCCACAAGCTCAAGGACCCGAGTTCAATCCCTGGTACCAAAAAAAAAAAAAAAGAGAGAGAGATTGGTGGGGAGGGTAGGCAGGGGAGGGACAGGGAATGAAAAGAAAACTAAGAATGTGTTCTGTACATACACCAACCCCACACAAGGAATGCAAACATTATGTACTGAAAACATGGACTAATAAAAAAAGAAATGTACTTTTTACTTTCCTAGTTACAATAAACAAATATTTACCACAAATTAAGCTCATGTTTTTCAAGTTTCTGACAGGCACCCACAGTAACAAATGTATTTTACATTGCCAATACCTGCATAGATGCATATAACACTTCACACACAACCTAACTCTATTATATATGATACACTCTATTCTGTATCTTCTTCCAATTAAAAAGAAATTCTGGTTACAAACCACTAAGTTCATTTCCTGACCCAGTAGCCGCAACTGGGTTTAAACTAGGTTGATTGTGTTCAACTTCATTGGTAAAAACCTTCCCTCTCCCAGATTTAACAAGAACCGGCTGGGTGTAATGTTCAGGAGTTGGCTGCACTGCTGCTGCACATATGTATGTGAGCTTGTGTCTCAGGTGACATTCCTGTCAGGTCACAGTCATTCCATGGCAACAGCTCAGACTAGGCTCTCTTGGTCCACTTTCCTTGATTACAAGTAGATTGGTTTTAGTTTTTCTCAAGCCTAGAACTGGAGAGTTGGTGTAGGATTAAAGCATTAACCAGCATCATTTGCACATCACTGGGAATTCTGGCTTCTAAATGTGAAAGGAGCTGTGTGGAGCTCACTGTGAAGGCACCTTCTCCAAGGCGAGAACACGCCCCACAGATACACAGGCACGGTTTCCATATATAGTATCACTTTGGGAAGTAGGGGACTGGCCACTGTAGGCATGGCAGTCTTCTGGGCTGCCACCTTCTTGCCTGGACAGACTCCGGGACGCGCCCTGATGGAGCAGCTCCCTAGCACCTTTTACAATGGCCATCTGAGCAGATCTGGCTCCACGGTCCAAGGCCCTTGGGAGTTATCAGGGATGGGGGGAAGGGAGGGGAGGAGATACCACAGCTTAGACAACTGAGAATAAGCACTTAAGCCAAGGTCAAGGGAGTGGGAAAAGAATAGTTGAAGCCAGATGCTGCTGTGCTCAGTTATTTCAGAATACAGGGCCGTAAGGGGCTCTAGTAGATTTTTTAAAAAACATTTTTTTATTAGTACATACTTTTTACACATAGTGCTCACATTCATCATAGGGAATTTGTACCTGTACTGTACATAATATATCTTTTTCCCCATTCACCTTGCTAGATTTTCTCCTTTGAAGGCTATTTGGTGGGAGCCCTGGTTGGAAGAATCTTTCATTATGAAGTGGGATTGATCCTGAGGTCCAGTAAGAGAAGATAGTACCAGTAGTTGTGGTCTGGGAAAAAGCACCAGATTCCAGGATCTGCCAAGGCTAGGCTGGCGGAGCCAAAGGGGAGGCACTGTGCCCAGCACCCAGGACAGAGAGGAAGGGAGCAGTTGTCAAGGCAGTTCAGGGCTTTAGGTCTTAATTTTGGCAGCTACATGATGCAGGTCTACAGCAACACATTATGCACAAAAATGGAAACATTGCTGTGGAATGCTGGGAAGTTAACAGATTTAACTTTAACATCCTTCTCTCTCATAACTCATGTTATTACATTTGGAATTGCTCGATGAGTATTTATTTTTGTTTTTTTAAGACAGGATCTTGCTATGAGTTGGCCTTGAACTCACAGTGATTCTCCTGCCTCAGCCTCCTGAGTGTACCACCACACCTGGCTGTATGGATATCTAAAAGACAGCTAAAGCTGAGTGTGGTGGTGCATGCCTGTGATCCCAGGACTCAGGAGGCTGAAGCAGGAAGAGCACCATGAATTTGAGGCCAGCTTAGGCTACATAGTGAGTTCAAGGCCAGCCTGAAATACATAGTGAAACTGTCTCAAAAAACAAAACAAGGGCTAGGGATTTAGCTCAGTGGTTCCACTGCCTGCCTTGCAAGCACAAGGACCCGAATTTGATCCCTAGTAACAACAACAAAAAAATGTAACAACAAACAACACACTATAGCTCATAAACTGTTAAGTACATTTGATACTAAAGTATAAAATAATTTACCCACATACAAACTAGACATAAATTTTATGAAAAGGATATCTTTGCACAGCAGATTATAAAAAGAAAATACCTAGAAAAGCTAGTTAAAATTCCTGAGAACAGGAGCTGGGCATGGTGGCACATGCCTGTAGAACCAGCAGTCTGAGAGGCTGAGGCAGGACGGTTGCACGTTTGAGGTCAGCTTGGACTAAATACTGTTTCCCTGAAAGTAAGACCTAGCTGGAAGATAATCAGCCATGAAAACTAGAGATTAAAAATGCCAATAAAGGGCCAGGGATTTAGCTCAGTGGTTCCATTGCCCGCTTCACAAGCATGAGGACCCAAGTTTGATCCCTGGTACCAAAAAAAAAAA
This sequence comes from Heterocephalus glaber, assembly GCF_053883595.1. Taxonomy (NCBI): domain Eukaryota; kingdom Metazoa; phylum Chordata; class Mammalia; order Rodentia; family Bathyergidae; genus Heterocephalus; species Heterocephalus glaber. Next base: position 40,093,289 of record NW_028258308.1, read on the forward strand.
AAAAAAAGCCACCAAGATATATCATGTAAAAGTATAAATTCCCAATGATGTCATATTGTATACCTAAAAATGTACCAATAAACTTAATTTTAAAAAGTGCCAGCCCTGATCACCTTTTCTTTGCCTTACCTGCTTATAGAGCAGCCAACAAGCAAGAATGATGATGGCGGGGGTAAGGCAAGGATAGCCTGATCGGGGCTGTCATTTTTTGACATAGTCTATTTAGTTCAGGGTGGCCTTGAACTGGCAGCGATCCTCCTGCCTCAGCTTCCTGATGGCTGGGATAACAGGCATTGGCCACCATGCCTGGCTCTGGGGCTGGCATTTTTGATCTCTAGTTTTCAAGGCTTTTTTCCAGCTGGGTCTTATTTCAGGGAGAGGGTAATGAGACCCTGTCTCAATACCACCCTCTTCCCAAAAGTTATTGAGAATAAAAAAATTACTGAAATAAAAAAATCACTGAGGACCAGAGAGCAATGTGCCAGGAACCAACTGAGGAGTCACCTTACTCCTTGTTCAGTGCACTACTAAACTGTCTTCTCTTGCTCTCTCTCCCCTCCTCTATCAATCAGATGATCATCTATCTTTTGCTGGTACTGGAGATCAAACCTAGGGGAGCTCTACCACCGTGCTACATCCCAGATCTTCTTTTACTTTTTGAGACAGGGTCTTACTGGTTTCCCCAGGCTGGCCTTGAACTTTCCATCTTTCTGCTTCAGTCTCCCAAGCAGCTGGATTACAGGTATGCACCACTGTTGCCTGGCTAAACTGCACTGCTTTAAAAAGCAGTCTTGAAAAAAAAAAAGTAGCCTGATATACTTACCATACAGTTGTTACTCCATACCAACAAAGTAGTATCATTCTGGGCTGTCTCTAAAACACTTTTTTAAAAAAACCACAGCACAAGAGGCTCAAGACCCAATGCAGGCCAGGTGAGGTGGCACACGCTGTAGTTCCAGCACTTGAAGGAGGCTGAGGCAAGAGAACTGCCACAAGTTTAAGGCCAGCCTGGACTACGTAATGAGTTCATGGCCAGCTTGAACATAGCGAGATGCTGTCTCCAAAAAAAAAAAAAAACCAATGCAAGGGCTAGGAAACAACCAAATCAGTATAAGGATCAGAGAATAAGCCACTTTAGGAAACTGTTAAGTTTCACAGGAACTTGGAATAGCTGGGAATGAGGCAGGTATGATGCTGTTTCTCAACCATGAGGTGTCTGTTGTTATTAGCTGTGGGAAACCTAATTGAAAGCTCCCTTCTGAAGACTGATGGTTTGACATACAAACATGAAAGGGGAGAAGGACCCCCAAATTAAGTGGGGTGAAAATACTCCTCCAGAAATAACTGGCTACTTGGAACTGCGACCCCTGGGGGTGGACAAGCACTTCTGTCTGGTCACTGACGGCAACTCCAACTTGGGAAATAACATGATAGTTTTGAGGTTCATATTTTATTTACAAGAAAATGAAGAATGTCCTTTGTAACTTCTAATTGGGAATAAGAAAAACAATACAAAGACGCAGGTGCTGGCTCCACAGTGAGCATGGAGTCCATGCCACTTTTTTTTTCCTTTGAACAATGTTTTTGCTATTTCAAACCACAAAACAGAATTCCATATGATATCTTCATGTTGCATATGTGAAAGAATTAAAAATAAAAATGACCGGGTCGGGGATTTAGCTCAGTGGTTCTGCCGCCTGCCTTGCAAGCGCAAGGACTCGAGTTTGATCCCCGGTACCAAAAAAAAGAATAAATAAAAAAAATAAAAATGACCAAACTAATTCTCTGGCCAAATGTGGAAGTGACCAGGATGTCATCTTCTTTCAGAGACAGCCCTAACTCTCCAAGCCCTAATACTCATCAAGAGTATCTGCTCGAGGAATGGAAAGACCCCGATCCTTCAAGGCCTGGACTTTCAGCTTCTCTGCTTCCAGCTTGGTCTGCTGCTCCACCCTCTGCTCTTCCAGGATCTCCTCAATGGACACTTGCTGGAGGGGCGTGTCGCTCTCCTTCTCCAAGTCCTGCAAAACAGGCAGCTCTGAAACCCTTCACCTGAAGCCCAAGAAAAGCAAATCTTACAGATCCAAAGGCACATGGGGTCCTGCATCAGAGCTGGGAAATACCCTGCCCAGAGACAAGCACATTTTCAAAGGCATGGCCAGCAACACCATGACAGAACACGTGCTCCAAATATGGTCACTGGGACCAGCATCAGTGTGCACATCAGTAAAACCTTTGGCTTAGCCAAAATACTGCAGTAATTAGGAGTGACTTTAGTCAAGGATTAACTTTTCTTTTTTTTTCCCAGTACTGGAGATCAAACTCAGGACCTTGCACTTCTGAGGCAGGCTCAGTGGCACTGTGCTAAATCCCTGGCCCAATTTTTCTTTAAAATAAAATTATTAGGGCTGCTTACAGGGAGCTATCTTCCTAATAGTACAAAATCCAAGAAAATTACTGGTAAGTTTTTATATTTTGAAAGTCAGCTTAATTTCTTTTGGTACTGGGGATCAAACTTGGGACTGTGTGCTTGCAAGGCAGGTGGTGGCGGCAGGACCACTGAGCTAAATCCCTGGCAGTCACTTTAATTTCTGAGAGGTGATGCTCAGTAAGGAGGTAGAGAACATGGATTCAACCCATTTCTAATGGCAATAAACTGTTTCTCTATTGGACTAATTATGAGCACCTAAATTATAACAAGATTCTTCTCCCTTTTATGGAAACAAATCTACAGAAAACTTCATCAGGCTGGATGTGGTGCAGCATGCCTGTAATCCCAGCACTCAGGAGGCAGAGGCAGGAGGATCACCTTGAGTTCAAGGCTAGCCTGGGCTACATAGTGAGTTCAGGGCCAGCCTGAACTACAAAGCAAGACCCTGCCTCAAAAAACAAAAAACAAAATAAAAGAAAACCATCAATCTGGGCATGGTGGTGCATGCCTATAATCCCCGCTCTCAGGAGACTGAGACAGGAGGATCTCATCGCAAGTATGAGGCCAGCCTGAGCTACATAGTGAGACCCTGTTTCAAAACACAAACAGATAAAATTACAGTATCATTCTGTGTTTTCTACTCTTTTGTACCATGGACAGCCTATCCAGACAAAGTACTCCTGTTTCTTACCTTCCTTTGTGACTTTATGGAGGTGTGGGTCAGCACTGACACATCCACAAACTCTGCAGATGTTTCAGCCTGGACACTAACTGTAACATGCTGCCAAGGTTTACAGGCCTTACCAGGGGCCCTCTCACCAGGCACTATAAGGAGTCACACAAATGACTTAGGCCACCCTTGACCTCGGTCAAAAGTTAACAGCAGTCAGCAAAATTATACCATCACTTAAACCTCCCCACCCTGGGGCTATCGGCTGGGGGAAAGACAGTGTCCTCTTCTTAGTGTACTCACTGTCTTGGGGCCTTGTAATGTGTCACCCGCTGAGCTATGCACGCTGCCCCGAGACCTTGGGTTTATTACTTCAGGCCGCATGCATCACATCCTTGAGGTGGAATCCAGGGGCCTGTCAGGCCAGGCAATGTTTAGGAAATGTGAACCACTCCTGGCGAGTTTCCTTGGCGTCAGTACATAGTTTCTTCATGCTGACTTCTGACCCACATAACTGCGTAAGCATTCCTGACCTGTTTCTCCAGTGGTACTACTGTAAAACCGCTATCCAAACACATTAACAACAAAAAAATTCCACATAAGGAACCTCCAGGAAATAATGAATCTTTAAGAACAAACAGGTTTTTATTTTTTTTTCAGTACCGGGGATCGAACTCAGGACCTTGCACTTTTGAGGCAAGCATAGTGCCACTCAGCTAAATCGGCGGCACAAGAAAAAATAGGTTTTCTTCCCTTCCTCTTGGCACAGACATACATGCCCAGCACGGACAGCCCTTCGAGCAAGGTAACTATTCACCACTACAAAGCTGATACACATACGTGTAAATGCTGAAGTCTTTCCCTTGACAGCAAAGGAGTGTGTTCTCTCTAGAAACTGAACACAGAAAAGCAATCAAAACCCCCCAAATTCCCAGCACCCACAGGTTGGGGAGCTCCTCTAACACAGAGGCAGAGTACCCTGCCATCCTTGGGGTACCAGGTGCTTTACTTCAACCTTTATATAAAATGGCAATTTCTGCTGCTTAAACAAATGTTAAAAATGATAAACTGAACCAAATGTACCAAGTAAAATATATTTTCTAAATGAGAAAACAGCATTTTAGGCTTGTCCCTGCAGCACTTGGACAGTGCTGACACAGTAGTGACTAGTGTACCAGTCACTTCTAGCTGATTTGTTTCCAATATAGGGTTTCTGCACCAACCCGACCTTCACCAGGTTATCTCCTCCAGGCCTCAAATTGAAAGTTCATTTTGTATAAATCTGAGTTGTCTCCCAAAATTGAAGAATAAATTTTGAGGACAAAATTTTGAGGAATTTAGGAGTGTCTATTGGAAATAATAAGAAGAAAAAATTCTTGGTGGATACTTGAGAGGGGAAAGAATTCTGATGTACCTTCTTTGTTTTGGCCTTATATATGAGGTTTGTTTTAAACAGGTGGCCTTGAACTCACTATGTAGCCCAGGCTGGCCTCAGACTTGCTGCAATCCTCCTGCCTCAGCCTCCTGAGTGCTGGGATTATAGGAGTGAGGTATCAGGGTGTGAGCCATCAGGTTCCCTTGGCTTTGGGGTTTAAAGGAAATTAATTATTTAGCTGGTTCACAGGAAACTGAGTTCAAAGGAAATTGGTCAATTCTGCATTCCTCAGTTTTTCCAAATCCAGCCAGGAGATTAGGGAGGAAATGTCAGCTAATTTAGTACATCTTTTTTTTTTTTTTGGTACTGGGGATTGAACTTGGGACCTTGCGCTTTCGAGGCAGGTGCCGGAACCACTGAGCTAAATCCCCGGCCCTTAGTACATCTTCTTCTTGGGAGTAAAGGTCCTTATCTCCTTTCGTTTTGTTTTGTTTTCTTCAGACAGGGTCTTTTGCTTTTTTTTTTGGTACCAGGGATTGAACTTGGGTCCTTGTGCTTGCACAGCAGGCAGCGAAACCACTGAGCTAAATCCCCAGCCCTTCAGACAGGGTCTTGCTATGTAGTTTAGGCTGGGCTTGAACCCTCAACTCATTAGTAGCCCAGGTTGGCCTCCAACCTGTGGAGATCCTTGTGACTTGGCCTCCTGAGTGCTGAGACTGTACCTCTGCACCACCATGCACTGGCATCCTATATTCCTTTTTCTTCTTTTTTCCAGTACTGGGGATTGAACTCAGAACCTTGGGCTTTTGAGGCAGGCGAGGTGCCAATGAGCTTTTCATGAATTTTATTGGTACATTTTAGGGTATATTTCTTTTTATTGTAGTTTTCATCCTTGTTCTATTTACCTTTGGATCTCTAAGTCTGGCTCAGCTTCTTGCATGAGCTCTTAGCCCAAGTGGGCTAGTTCTGTCTACTCATAATAACTAAACTACATGTACTCACTTTGGCAGCACATACACTGAACTAAACTACTACAAAATGACATTGAAAATAGCTACAAATCAAACTATTCTATTCAAAAGACTTCTGTAAACTGAATTAAGGTGTGGCTAGATATTGGGAAATGTTATCAAAAACGTAAAAAAAAAAAAAGCAAATGCCAAAGTTCTGGGTAAAGAAAAGAAAAATAGAGCAGCTGGTTACCAGTCCTCCTCTCTTTCTGCCTCCCTTTCATCTCTGTGGTGCTAGGGATGGAACCCAGGGTCTCAAACATGCTGCACTGCTACTCTTCACTGAGATACAGCCCCAACCCCAGCCCTTAATTTCCATTATTTTTGAAGGGATTTTGATGTTGATTTTCATGGCAAACCCATTAACCAGAAGCAGTAGGGCTTGGTTACAAGTGTAAACAAGGTGCTAGTTTGTATCCATGTGCACACACCACAGGCCCAAATGACAATGCTACAGGAGGGGTCAGAGCCACAGAGCCCTGCCTCCTGGCTGCGAGCCAAGGATCTGTGCAAAGCTGACATCCATTCCCAGGCTAGGTCATAGAGGGGCTTTGCCTCTAGCCACTCCTTCCCCTTGCTCTCTTTAAAATATGAATAATACACTGGGTATGCAATGTGTCTTTCTCTCAAATGCAGCTGACTTTATGTCATGAACTACCTGTAACCAATTTATTTAAACAGTTGCAAGATATTCCAATGTATGTAAACCATACTTTTATAACATACATAAAGCTTCTTCAACACATGTAAAGCTTCTTCAGTTTTCTGCTACTAGAGATAACAGAAATCCTGTATTAATGAGCACATTTATGTAAAAGAATTTTTGTTATTGTTATTGTTTTGTTTTTTTGAGACAGGGTCTGTGTATTCTGGGCAGGTCTTAAATTCACTATGTAGCACAGGCTGGCCTCAAACTCATGGCGATCCTCCTGCCTCAGCCTCCTGAATGCTGGGATCACAGGCATGCGCCACAAGGCCCATCTCCCAGCTTGTATTTTTTTATATTGGGTAAAATCAATATTTTGCCAACAGGATAAAAATCTTTAAAATGCCAAAGGCACTGGAACAGAGTTAATTATTCTTAGTAGCTTCCCTTTGATAACTGTAGCTTTCCTAACTTTGTAGGTGACTGTCAGGAGCTGGGTAAAATATGGAAATTATTTTTTTTCCTCTTGAACAGACAGAAAGAAACCTAACTAGCATGAATAGCAAGATCCATAGCAGCTTAACAGTTTTCACTTACTATTTCTCCTAGTAGGACCACATTTTCTCCTCTGACCACAAAAATCCCTCGAGGAATATCACCGTATTTTTTCCCCACATGAATACGCTCCACAGTCTGATGTAGCACTAAGTTAGCTATAAGTGCACAGGGAAGAAACAAAGATATTTAGTTCCTATTATTGAGGAAAGGTCCATAAATTATTCAGTTATACCATTTTGAGAAGAAAAGACTTAGCTAAACAAAATCTGCAAACTTTCTCATTTGGGGAAAAACAGAAATTTCAAATAATCTTCTGTTTCACTGAGTAAGACACACCGTTTAGGAAATCTTTCAAAAACCCACAAATTGATAGTACTTGGGATAAGGTTGCACTAAGTCATGAATGATAGCAGAAATAAGTTCCTTTCTTGATTAATTGCCTACACCAACATGTCTACAACAACTCATGTATGAACAGGAATTTAGAAAACCTGAGCCTAAACAAGCACAGAAATTAAACTGGTGTTTTGAAAGAGCCGACTTTTCTTCATTGCATGGCATGTGTATGACTTTCTGGAGATTTAACTCTGTTTCTGTACTCAGGATTCATTTAACTTAGTGTTAAGTATCCATGGATTACGATGCAGGAAAGACCTTTTTCTCACCTATCAGATAAACATACCTGGTATCTGAAACTCAATATTCACTCCTTTACCTTTAAAGTACTCTGATAGATTTGAGATTTAGAACCCTAATCTGTTAAGAATAATTATTTTTCTTCTTCCAATTAGTAATTGTATTATTTGAAGTAAATCAGAAATGTATGTCGTATTTTTTTTGTTTCTTTTTTTGAGAAGAGGTTTAGCTGTGTTGCCCAGGCTGGCCTTGAACTCCTCAACTCAAGTGACTCTCCTGCCTCAGCCTCCTGAGTAGCTGGGACTACTGGTACACACTACCAGTCCCAGCTATTTATATCTTCTATAATTCGTGTGTATCAATTATGTTGGGTTTTTTTCTCATGCTTAAAACTAGCGATCTAACAGGTATCTAACAATGTAGATGTGAACTGAGTTCTTAAAACAGAAAGAAACACAGATGTCTTAACTTTAGAAAAATGCAGACTGCAAAGCAAAGATGGAGACTCCAGAGTTTGCTGTATCCCTATATGTAAAACATCAAGTTTAACATTAATAAAAAGCCTCAGAAAATGCCTTTTGCTCACTTTTCACTGGATAGGGAGGGATTACCTTCAGTGCAGGTAGTGCTTTGAAGAGTAGGAGCACCCAAGCCAATACAAAGGAGCAGCCTTTGCAGTGCACTGAGTTTTTTTCTACCACTTGGCTCCCTCTAATGGGGGAAATAAAAAGACAGTCCAAAACACTGTAGTGAAGACCAGCTTAAAAATACGTGCCTGTAAATACACAAGCTTTTGAATCACCCAATCACGATGTAGAAAACAATGATTTACTCACTCAAAACAGTTCCATTATGCCAGGCACATGTAGGAAAGCTGCAGATAAATTTTAATATGAAATAACAATAACAAAAAAGCAGTGGGTGGCTCTTACTATCTAGAGAATTAAAAGAGAAGTCCATAGTTAATACATACCAAATTGATCAATGCTTCTTAAAAAGCCTATAAGTGTCCTTCCATCTCGAAGCAGGACCAAATGTTTTTCTGAGGAGAGGAAAAAAGATATTTCAAATGAATCCTGTCTGCTTCAATGAGTTTACAAGGTAACAGTAAAATAAAATTAATAGTTTAAGCTGTACCACTTCCTCTGGCAATGCATTTAAGCTAGAGCTCACCCAGAAAAGGGAAGCAGCACTACAGTGGCTGGGCACTGGACTAGAGAGCAGTGGTGAGGAGAACTGTGCAGCAGGGTTAGAAAAGGCCAGAAAGCTGGGCTGACCCGACCTGCACGTTTGACACAACCCTCTCAGTGACATGTCGGTTTCTAGGCTGTAAATAGACAAATTTAGTCTAGATGATCTTTATGATCTTAATCCTAGGATTAGTTTTCTTTCAATTTAAAATAATTTCACTAGGCGTGGTGAAACACACCTGTAATCCCAACTGAGGCAGGAGGACTGCAAGTTGGAGGTGGGCCTGGGCAATTTAAATTTAGTAAGACCCTGTTCTCAAAAACAAATCAACAAACAAAACTTCCTGGAGGTATAGCTCAGGGTTAGAGCCCTTGCCTAGCATTTGTCAAGTCCTTGAGTTCAGTCCCCAGGATCAAAACAAAAACAATGCCTCAGACATTTAAAATGAGAACATGATAATTTTCTAGAGGAGAAGCTCAATATTTACTCAGAATTATATTCTGTTCTGGGGTCTGAAAATTCATAAGGGATCAACCTTATGAATTTATATTCATTGTGGGAGAAAACAAAAAGAAAATTACCGGGCCGGGGATTTAGCTCAGTGGCACTGTGCCTGCCTCGAAAGTGAAAGGTCCTGAGTTTGATCCCCACTACCAAAAAAAAAAAAAAAAAAAGAAAGAAAATTACCTACTAGTACAATAGAGTAATAAAAAGGTAGCAGGATAGCAGAAGAGAGGGTGGCAAGGGCAATCTTCTCTGAACAGGGAACTGTGAGATGGCATTGAATGACAAGAATAAGCCTGTTACTTATTAGAGAAGTTAGAAAATTTTCAGTCATTCATTTCTTTTATGTCATGCACGAATATTTTCTAGATACAGAACAGCAGGGCAGTGATTTCTGCCCTGAAGGCACTTATCTTCCTTGGGCTGTATTTAAGTTCCATAGGCAATTCCTTAATTACATGAGAGCAGAAAGAAACTGTATTCACCTGGAGAGGTATCTGAGTTGGACCTTGAAAAGTAAATAACCATTGGCCATGAAAAAGGGAAGGGAAGGGAAATCTGAAAATTACGCAGAAGAAAAGGACTATATATCCATATGTGCGGCTGAAAGATGCAGGTATGAAGGAAAAAAACAGGAGTTAAAGTCAGAAAAGTATCAGGGGAAAGCTGGCCGTGGTGGCATATGCTTGTAATCCCAGCACTTGGGAGGCTGAGGCAGGGCTGTGAATTTGAGGTCAGCCTGGGCTATGTAGTGAATTCAAGGCTGACCTGGACTACATAGTAAGACCCTGTCTCAAAAAAAAACCCAAAAGAAAGTACTGGGGAAAGGTGAATTTCAGTTTGACTTCACAGGGACTCAGAAAACAATGAAGATTCATCTAGCAGAAAAGCAAGAGTTACAAGCCTCAAGTCCATGCAGGAGACTCCCTAGCAATTTAGAAAAAACAGCAGACCAAGCACGCAACTCAGACCACCTGTTCTGGGAAACATTAAGAGTCACAAAATAAGAAAATCAGCAACAGTGTTAGAGAAAGCAAGAAAGCAGTTGGTGATATTATCACAATGCTGTGGAGGTAAGGTCTCAGAGGAGGGTCTCAGACTGAGGACTGAAAAAAGTGGCTTCAATAGTTGTTGACAGCAAATATTAGACAGCAGGGGCAACCAAAGGTGGTCAGTAGATATCATATGGTCAAAAAGAGACAAACTGAGAAATAAACGGATGGGACATCAATGGGGAGACATATCTGAAAGTGTTTAAGATGGATAGTAGTAACATATAGGAGGGATGGGTGGGGGGAAGAGAGAGACAGAAGATACAAAAGAATGATACTGACGGAAGAAGCTTCCAGAAGCAACAGGAAGAGTAATACAAAAGGAGAAATACTTCTTATGCAAATGAGGGGTGAAAATACAGACAGACTGAGGAGACAGGAGAAGGTATGTGTGTGTAGGGGGGCATTGAAATCTAACAGGTACAGGTCTGAGAGCTTGGAACAGTTGGACGAGTTAGGGCACTGATCTCCAACTTTTTGGGCACCAGGGACTGATTTCCTGGAAGACATTTTTTCTGAGGTGATTATATGGGGATGGTTTTGGAATGATTCAGAAGAGCATGCAGCCAAAAGCTCGGCCACTTGCAGTTCACAGTAGGCTCCTAGTCCTGAGAGTAAAGTCACTGCTGATCTGACAGGAGGGGGAGCTCAGGCGCTAATTTGAGCAATGGGCAAGGACTGGAAGGTTGGGTCTAGCTGCTCACCTCTAGCTGTGCAGCTGGGTTCCGAACAGGCCAGACTGGCCAGGGGTGAGACCCCTGCGTAGGGGCTTCAAATAATTCCGGTCTCTGAGGTATAAAGGGCGTCCTCAAACCACTAAAATACAATTATTTCCTTATGATTACACAGAGGTTTATAAAGTAGTTGTTATTATAGTATTTGGTCCAAATTACACTAATGATCTCAGATAACTATAAAATGAGAATATGACCATAGATTCACTCTAACCTGCATAGTCACAGTAACTAGGAACACGGGTGAGGGTCTTCTTAGTAAAATGAAATTCTCTAACAGAAAAAAAAAAGTTCGAAGTGATTTAGTCTTTCTAAAAAAGTCAATACCACATCTGGCACACTACCATAACCTGAAAGTGCTAATGACCCTCATAGTAAAGGACAGTAGCAAATGGTTACACAACAGAAAGCTCACGTTCATTGCTAATTAAATCCAACTGCTGTTGTCGTAATGTTTTCGTGGGTTTTTTTTTTTTTTTTGGATGAATTCTTCCTGTATGTACTGATACTTCAAAATATCGCAGACGGGAGACAGTGGACGCGAGAGAAGTCTGCTGGGTCATTTTCGAGTTCTGGCCTCGGCTACAAGAATGAATCCCACAGCGTGCGCTCCTCAGCCCGAGGACTGGCGTGGAGAGCAAGGGGCGGAACAGGGGCGGAGGCTGTCAGCGCGGATGCTCGGCACTCAGTGCAGAGCACAGCCCCGGCCAGAGTTCCTTTGACGAGCTCCCTCAGAAGAGGCGCCCGCCCGAGAAGGGGCTGCCCCGGCTTCGCTGGGAGGAGGAGCTACTCACTGTCGATGTCCTCGATGAGGCTGGCGGTGCCGGGCATATAGTTCATTTTGAACTTTGATGAGGCTGCAAGGGATAGCGGAGGTGGGCCAGCACGTCAGACACCTCCTTCCTCCCACCGCAGTCGCCGCCTTGGCGGGACTGGAATCGGAACCCCGACCTCGATCAGCAAGTTTGTCCCGTCGCGCCGCGACCCGGGCCTGCCGGAAGCGCTTTCATATCCCCCCCTACTTCCGGTTCCGCATGCCCGTCCCCCGGAAGAGGAGGGCCAGTCCTGCATCCGGGTACAAAGTGCTACCAACCCTAATAAGCGGGGAAAATGACTGTAGATTGGATAGACAGTAGGAAACTGTATCTTCCCGTTTAAGGAGCACGGCGCCTCGCTCTCACTGCCCTCTTCCGAAGCCCTAGAGACCCGTGTAGCTGTCAACTCTCCCGGCTCAGCAGCGGGAGGGGCGGAGCAGAGCCTGGGATTGGCTGTTGTCGTCCGACCCCCTTCACTGCTGTCCAGTCGCACTGGCCCGGCAGCGCCTGCGCAATGGGCCTGCCGTAGGGGGCGGGAATCGGTTCTGGGCAGCAGAGCCCATGTCGGCCCTGAGGCGCTCGGGCTACGGCCCCAGTGATGGCCCGTCCTGCGGTCGCTACTATGGGCCGAGGGGTGGGGATGTGCCGGTGCACCTCCCTCCGCCTATGTACCCTCCTCTTCGTCCCGAATCTCCCCAGCCCCCCATTTCCTGGCGGGTGCGCGGGGGCGGCCCTGAGACCACCTGGCCCGGAGAAGGCGGAGGTGGCGAGGGCTACTATTCCTCTGGGGGCGCCTGGCCGGAGCCGGGTCGAGCTGGAGGAAGACACCAGGTAAGAATTGCACCGTTTGTCCTGGAGAATCCAATGAGGGGTCTTCGGTGGTGGGAGGAGAGGGGCATTGAGGGTTTGTAGCTCTAGGATTTGTCGGGGCTCGGATTTCATATTTGTTTTCCTTTTGAGGGTGTGTGGTGTGTGTGTGGAAGAGATGAGTGGGTAGACACGCTTGTGTTCTTTTCCCCTGCGTTTCTGTTTCGGCCACAGTGCGTGCGTGTGTGTGTGTGTGTGTGTGTTACCATTAAAAGGGGAAAAAGGAAGCTGCGTTGACCTCTGTGCGGGGCGATGTCGCTGGAGTGACAGGGCTCTGCTGGAGCTGTGGCAATTTATCCCGCGTGGCCAGAGTGGCTGCAGCCCCAGTCGTCGATCAGCAACCCCTCCCGCGGGGAAGAATCCTCAATGAGGAGGAGGGACCAGGGCATTTATGCTTTTGCCCCTAAAGCATTGCCCAGGATTGACTCATGGCATAGTCATTGTTGTAAAAGCAACTTTTCGTGCATTGTTTTATTTAACAGTTACCAACTGCAAGGTACATGTCATTATGGCACCTTATTTTCAAATAAAGAAGGTGGCGCTGAGAGGTTAACCCACTTGGTCAATATATTTGGACTTGTAATAATTTATTCTCTGTACACGAGCCAGAAGTATGTATCTTTTATTAATGCAGTATTCTTAGCATAATTGTCGTTATAGTATGGAAGGACACCTCTTTTTGTTCAGGAAGTATAACTTCCTCATTTGGTGAGACTGTAGTAGTGAAAGTCTCATACATTGCCTGTGAGATTGTAAAATGGTACAGTGCTTTGAAAAATAGTTGGACAGTTGCTCAAAATATTAAGCATAGTATTATATGATCCGGCATGTCCGCTCCTGGGTGTATACCCAAGAAAACCAAAAACGTCCTCATAAAAACTTTTATATGCATGTTCATACCATTATTATTTAGCAAGCAAAATGCCCATCAACTGATGAGTGGGTTAATAACAAAATGTGATATATTCATACAATAGATTATTATTTGGCCACAGATAGAACTGAAGTACTGGTACACAGTACAATATGAAGGAACCTTGGATCATGCACTGTGAGTGAAGCCAGGCACAAAGGTTGCATGTTACACGATTCTATTTATGTAAAATTGCAGAGCCACAGGGTGGGGGACTGGAAGTGTTGAGCAGCTTATGGAATTTTGGCTCTTTTTTGGGTTGTTTTTTGAGACAGGGTCTCACCATGTAGTCCAGGCAAGCCTTGAACTCACTGTGTAGCCCAGGCTGGCCTTGGACTGGCAGAGATCCTCCTGCCTCAGTCTCCTGAGTGCTAGGATTACAGGTATGTGCCATCATGCCTGGCCTTTTTTTTTTTTTTTCCTTTTTTTGAGACAGGGACTTGCTATGTAGTTTAGGCTGGCCTTGCACTCACTGCTTAGCCCAGGCTGGCCTTAAACTCGCTGCAGTCCTTCTGCCTCAGGCTCCCAAGTGCTGGGGTTACAGGCGCCTGGCTTTTTTTTGTTTTTTTGAGACAGGTCTTACAATGTAGTCCAGCCAGCTTTGAATGCTCTACTTGGCCCAGGCTACCCTCAGACTCACAGTAATCATCCTGCCATAGCATTCTGAGTGCTGGGATTATAGGTGTGCACCACCACACTCAGCCCATGGGGTTTTTTTTGAGGTGATGAAATGTTCTCAAGTTAGTGGTGATGATTGCACAGCTATGAATATGCTAAAGATCACTGAATTGTACACTTCTATTGGGTGGGTTTTATTAATTTACATCTCAAAAATTATATGAGAAAAAATTACCAGTGAGAGGAAAGATCCATATTTTCTGTGCTTAAATCTGGAATAAGTAGGCTGTGAGATTTTAATCCCATGGTCGGGTGATGAAATGGTTGACCGGTAAGTTAAAGATCAGTTGAAGGGAAATAGTTGAGGACGTCTAAACTGCTGACTTCTTTTGAGCTTGCTGTGTTATCAAAACAAAAATGTGTCTTCTAGGGTAGAGCAAAGAACAGGTTAGACAGGAAACGCTAAGATTTAGCCTTGTGTAGAGAGCTGTGGGGTAGGGTTGGGGTAGTAGGTGTGGTCCTGGGGTGACTGGGATAGTTGGAGATAAAACTGGACACGTGTAGTGGGCATTTTAAGAGTTTGCACTTTACTCTTGAGGTTTATTATTCTGAAACTTTAAAAGTGTGGGATGATAATCTCTTATAGAATGATTGAAAACCAATACAAAAGATGTGCATTGTCTTAACTTTATTGGTTTCTATGTGTTTTTTTTTTTGTACTGGGGATCGAACTCGGGTCCTTGCGCTTGCGCAGCAGGTGGCGAAACCACTGAGCTAAATCCCTGGCCCAGGTTTGTATGTTTTTTTATGTTTTTGTTTATCAAATCTGTCAAACGAAAAAAAAATACAAAGAACTTAAAAAATCTTGATGCTCAAAAAATGTACTTCATGGACCAGAAGCTTGTGAGTCCATTAGAAATGCAGAATCTCCCCAGCATAGTGCTGCATACCTATAGTTCCAGCACTCTGGAGGCTGAGGCAGGAGGATCACCTCAAGTTTGTGGGTGGCCAGCCTGGGCTACATCATGAGTTCAAGGCCAGCCTGAACTACATAGCAAGACCCTGTCTCAAAAAACAAAAAAGAAATTCAGAATCTGTCTTCTTTCAGACTTCCGGCTGCACTTATTAAGATGCCCAGTGATTCATATGTACATTGTTTGTGAAGCACTATATTATAGAAATGGATAAATGAGTTGTTATACTGAACCACAAAAAAATTTGACTATATTAACATATTTAAACGTGGTACGGGAAAAATTGAAAATTTATCATTTCCTCCATTTTTTTTTTTTTTTTTGGTACTGAGGATTGAACTCAGGACCTTGTGCTTGCAAGGCAGGCACAGTGCTACTGAGCTAAATCCCTGGGCCCCTCCATTTTTTCAAACTTTGAAGAGTAAAACTTTTCTTACCCTGTTAGCTATCTAGAAAGTATACTGCAAACTGGGTGTGGTGGCACCTAAAATTCCAGCACTTGGGAGATGGAGGCAGGTGAATCACCAGGAGTTTGAGGTCAGCTTGGGCTACATAGTGAGTTCAAGGCCAGTCTGAACTACAAAACCAAAAAAAAGGGAAGATATAGTGCAAGTACCCAGTACATTTACTTTGTAGTTAGGACCCTCACCCAACAGCATGTGCATCCTGTGAGCTTGTCGGAAATGCCATGTTTCAGGTCCTGTCCCAGAGCTAACAAGACCCCCTAGGTGATATATATCCCATCCCCCCCCCCCAAGTCATCAAGAGAGCAGGCCAAGGCCAGAGCTGCAGTCTCTTAATAACCTCATTTTAGAAGCAACTTACTATCACTTTGCCATCTGTTATCTTAGAACAATGTGGTAGAATGTGAGAGGCAGCCAGGGGCCAGTGGTGTATGGGAGTCATCTTTGAAGGATGGCTGTGTCAGGAAGAGAGCTCAGTTGGACTTCTGGAGGATTTCAGAAGAGAGGTCACAAACACATGCATCTGAGCAATGTCTAAATGTAGAGATCTTTTTCCTAACATCTTATAAAAACTCCAAACATACAGAAAAGTTGAAAGAATTTTAAATGAACACCCATATATCTACCACCTAGGTTCTGTAGTTAGCACTCTATATTTGCTTTTATCACATCTATCCATTTTGGTTTTGGGATGCACAGATAGATTTGAAAGGGTTTTTTTTGTTGTTTTGTTGTTGTTTTTTTCTTTTTAAAGACAGGGTCTGGGTATGTAATTCAGTCTGGCCTTAAACTCACTATATAGGCCGTGCTGGCCTCGAACTCATGGCAATCATCCTGCCTCCCAAGTGCTAGGAATATAGGTATGCCCCACATGCCCAGCTAAAAGATATTTTCAAAGATGAAATTAGGAGGATCCTTGGAAGTGAAGGATGTGGGAAAAGATGATTCAGAGGTTTTAGTATTTCACATAATAGGAATAAAAAGGAGGAACAGGGTTTTTTTGTTTGTTTTTGGCACCAGGGATGGAACTTGGGACCTTGCACTTGTGAGGCAGGCGTCATTGTCACTGAGCTAAATCCTAGGCTCAGGAGGAACTAGTTTTTATGGGAAAATAATGGTTTAGTTTTGTACCAAAAGAAGTAATGATTGGTTAAGAGAAGAGCCTTAAGAAATACAAAGACTTGGCAAGGAGCTTTGTGCTACCTTTATTTCCTTTCTGTAGGAAGCCAGTTAGTCAGGGTGGTTACGTATTGCTCTGGATGCAATACGTGGAATTGATTAGAGAGATACTTACAATTTTCTGATTTTGCTTTGCTTTTGTAATTTATTTTTTATTTTTTATTTTATTTTATTTTTTGGTACCGGGGATCGAACTCCCGTCCTTGCGCTTGCAAGGCAGGAGGTGTTGCTTTGCTTTTCGTTGTTGAATTTTAGTCTTTGTGGCAGTAAGGAATTGGTTGTGGGAAGGGAATGAGAGGTATGGAACTCAGGAGGGAGGTGGGGATGGAGATAGCGATTGTGTCATCAGGTGTAACTGAGTCACCAAAGTTTGAGCAGTGTTGGGGGTGAGAGACTGGGGTCAGAGAAATGGAACTGAGAAGATAGTGAGGCAGTGCTAAGAATTGTGGGAGATTCAGGAAGGTTATACAGTCCAAACCAATGTGGACAGTTATTTTGGAGATGATATGAGAATCAAAAAAAGCTGTTGGATTTGGCAATTTAAAAGATGTTAGGGGCCAGGGATTTAGCTCAGTGGTTCCAGCACCTGCCTCATAAGTGTAAGGTCCCGAGTTCGATCCCCTGTACCAAAAAAACAAAACAAAACAAAATAAAAGATGTTGATTTGTGCTCGCTTCGGCAGCACATATACTAAAAATGTTGGTTTTAGTGATGGGAGTTTAAAATAGTATTAAGGCAATGAATGGGAAATTTGGAGAAGACAGCTATACAGCTATTGTAAACTATATCCAGAAGTTATTTTTTCCTGGTTCTGGGCGTTGAACCCAGGGCTTTCACACTGAGCTACATCTATAACCTTTTTTGTTTTGGTTTTTTTTTCAATTTTTTTTTTTCTTTTTTTTGGTACCGGGGATTGAACTCAGGACCTTGCGCTTGTGAGGCAGGCACCGGAACCACTGAGCTAAATCCCCGGCTTTAATTTTGAGATAGGTATTGGTAAATTGCCCAGGCTGCACTCAAATTTGTAATCCTCCTGCTTCAGCCTCCCAGAGTGTTGGGATTACAGGCACAGGCCCCCATGACTGCCACACCCAGAAGATTTTTAGTCAGTGAGAAAATTGTCACTTGACTGAATTGAGATTCAGGGGAAGAATTTTTATAATTAGGTGGGTTGAATATATTTATAAGCAAAGGAGAATGAGCTTAGTGGATTCGGAAAAAAGATGTGAACAAAAGGCTAGAATATGGCTTGGGGAAAAAAGAAGTGAGGAAAAAGTAAAACTATATCTTTGTAAATGACATGGTTTTTGTACAGAGGGAAAAAAATCCATATATATATATATATATATATATTTTTTTTTAGAAAACCCACAAAAAACTGTTAGAATTAATAAGCAAGTTTGGAAAGGTTCAGATACAGGGCCAATATACAAAAATCATTTTTGTATCTATGTATTAGCAAAGAAAAATCCAAAAATGAAATTGAGGGACTAGTACACTTACAGCTTCAAGGAAAAAAAAAACCCAGTAAAATACTTAGAGATAAATTTTTTTTTTCGTGGTACCAGGGATTGAACTCAGAACCTTGTGCTTGTGAGGCAGGCACGGTACCACTGAACTAAATCCCTGGCCCTACTTAGAGATAAATTTGACAAAAGAAATGTAGAGGGCCGAGGATTTAGCTGAGTGGTTTCGCTGCCTCCTGCGTAAAAGGACCTGAGTTCGATCCCCAGTACCAAAAAACCTCCCCCAAAACAAAAGAAATGTAGAGAGATTTTGGATTGTGGCTTTGCAAATGCCTGTGCCTGGACTGTAGCAGTACTTTTGTCTCCAGCAGCAATAGTCCATGGCACCAAGATAGAAACCTGCCCTGGGTGGAAAGATACCGGGCTTTTTGGGGGGTGGGGGTGGGGGACAGGATCTCCCTATGTAGTTCAAGCTGGCCTCGAATTTGCAGTGATCCTCCTGCCTCTGCCTCCTGATTGCTAGGATTATTGCCACCATGCTTGGCTGAAAAATACTGGCCATTGACACTGAGTGATCTCATTCTCCCAGGACATTTTGAGTACCATTCAGAAATTTGTGAGGAAAACCAGCTGCCTCATCTACACCCCCTATCCCAGCAACTCATTGCTTTGCTAAGGCTGACCTCGGAACTCCTGGACCCAAGTGATCCTCCTCCCTTAGCCACCCAAATAGTAGGACCACTACACCTGATTTAAATATACCTGCTTTTCTGTGGTCCTCTAGGGAAAGGGAAAACGTCCATCATGCTAGCCCAGTGATGGCACACCTTTTAGAGATGAGTGCCTAAATGCAGCCCGTAATCCACTTATTTTATCACAGAGTGCCAACACTGCAATTAAACCTGAATACTATTTGTTTTTTGAGACAGAGTCATGCTATGTAGCCCCATCTGGTCTTGAACTCATAGCCATCCTCCTGCTTCAGCCTCCTGAGTAAACTTGAATACTGAGGTTTTAGTTTGGAAAAAACAACTCATACATTAACATCTTTTGTCTTAAAAGAAAAACACAATAACCTGTGTGCCGTAGGTTTGCCACCACTGTAGACTGTAATGAAAAAGAATTTGTTTCTGATGACTGAGGAATATGCTATTGTTCAGGAACCAATACTGAGGTTTGCCAGCACAAGAATAATATTTCAGACAAGTTTTGTTTGAGCTTGGTGGTGCATGCCTGTAGTTCCAGTACTTGGGAAGCTGAGACGGCTTGGGGTACGTGGTGAGTTCAAGCCTGGCCTAGATGACGTAATAATGGAGGGTGGTGGGGAAAGAAAGCCCTTAAATTAGTAATCCTTGGTGAGTCTTGAGGTGGTGACTCAGAGAGCCCAGGGGGCTTTGAGTAATTGAGAAATGCACCGAAAATAGCTTTGGCGTCATTTCTGTCTGTCAGAGGTCATCCCCACCTTGCAGTTTCCCTGTCTAAGTTTCTGATTTGGTCTTTTGACTCCTGGCTCCCACCTGGAACTTGTTGTATAGGAAGAGGAAGTAGATGTAAGTGAAGATGGGACAGAGACGCTCCAAGGGTTCTTAACCTCTGCAGGCTCCAGTGTGGCCTTTGGGAACGTGACAAAAGAGACTCTTGCACGAGGGCATCTGCTCAAGTCAGAATCTGTTATCAGTCTGGACCAGTTGTATACAAGAGTATAAAGTCCCAACACACAGATGTGATAAATTATCCTGATCTGATCATTGTACATTGTGTACATGTACCAAATTATGCTGTGCCTCATAAATATGTACAAATATTGTGTGTCAGTTAAAATGTACAGAAGTAATGTACAGAAATAAGGTGGAGCTGAAAACTCGAAGGGATTGGCGTGGCATGATGCCTGACAAATAAACTTGTTTGTGCATAAATTTACTTTCCACTATAGTTTGAATACATTCACTAACCGAAATGGCAGACATTGAGTACAGGCTTACTGTTGGCACCAACAATAACATTCAACTTAGTTCCCTTATTGCTGCTTCTCAAGTCCCTAGAGGCCTGAGTGTTGCAGAGTCTTAGAAGCTGAGGGTGTTTACTGCCATTCTTGGGCCCAGCAATATTGGAGAGCAAAGGACTTAGAGATGAACTGCGGCCTGGGGCCTTGTGACGAAGCCACAGTCACCCCCGATCATGAACTACTCGGAGGTCAGCTGTGTGAACACCCAGGGCAGATGCTTAAAGGGTGCTGTGTTTGTGGCTGCTTGGAGCAGGGCATACAAGACAATTACTGTGCAATGCACAAGTGTCTTACTGTACTGACCACTTACCTTTCATAGGGGGAAAACCCCTTTTTTCAGCTTTAAGGCTTTTACCCTCATTTGTTTGGATGACAGGGAATTAGGCTTTCTTTCTTTCTTTCCTTTTTTTTTTTTTTGGTACTGGGGATTGAACTTGGGTCCTTGCGCTTGCGAGGCAGGCAGTGGAACCACTGAGCTAAAATCCCCATCCCTAAGCTTTTTTCTTACTCCCATACAGGGCTTTCACACTGAGCTATATCCCCAGCTCTATTTTTGTTTTTGGTACTGGGGATCGAACTCAGGACCTAGCACTTGTAAGGCAGGCATGGTGGAATATTCATGAAGGAGTATTTGGTTCTTTTAGGTATATACCTAGGAGTGGAACAGCTGGGTCATATAGCAGCACCATGTTAAAGAATTTGGGAAAATGATAAAATATTTGGACCTTTGTACATTCCTATCAGCAATGTATAAATGTTCCAATTTGTGGAGCTGGGTATGATGGTTCATGTCTGTTGTAATCTCAAGAGTCAGGAGGGTGAAGCAGGGAGGATTGCTGTGAGTTTGAAGCCAGCTGGGGCTACATAGTTTAAGCCCAGCCTGCACCACAAAGCAAAACCGTGTTTCAAAAAACCAAAAACCAGAACAAACAACAAAAACCTTGTATGTTAAAGGACACTATCAAGAAAGTGAAAAGGAAGAAAATATTTGCAAATCATATATTTGAACCAAATACTCATTCATGAGTATTTATAGCAGCAGTCTAAACATCTACTAACTGATGAATGAAGGGATGGGAGGTGTAGGTCAGTGGCAGAACACATGCTTCACACACTTAAGGCCCTGGTTTTAGTCTGTAGGACCGAAAAGAAAGAGAGGCAGGAAGAAAGGGTATTTGCACACAGTAGAATATTATTTGACTACACAAATGAATGAAGTGTGTACCGATAAATTTAATAACATAGTTGAAGCTTAAAAACATTGTGCTGAAGGGCCAGGGATTTAGCTCAGTGCAGTGACTGCCTGGCCAGTGCAAGTTCCCCAAGTTCAATTCTCAGTACCGGGAAAAACAAACAAAAAACATTGTGGTGAATGAAAGCAGCCAGTAACAAGATATTAGTAAATATTCCCATTGGTATGAAATTTCCAGAATAGGCAGATCTGTGGAGTCAAAAAGACTATTGGTGTAGGACTGGGGGAAAGGGAGCTAGGTGGGCATAGCTAAAAGATACAGTGTTTCTTGAGGTGTTGAAAGTGTTCTAGAGTGGATTGTAGAGATGATTGCATGTATCTGTGATAATACTAAAAACCTCTGACCTCTGACCGGTATACATTATTTGCAGTGCTGGGTATCAAACCCAGGACCTTGTCATGGACTTGTACACTTTTAATGAGCAAATTGTGTGGTAGTGAGTTATAGCTCAGTACGTGCTCCTCCTGCCCATGCTGAGGATAGAACCCTTGCACATGCTAAGTACTCATCTACCACTGAATGTACTAGCCCAGTACATCTTTTCATAAAGATAAGAATGCTAGTATTCTGACTAGCAATTCAGTAATGCTTTTAGTTTTCACTTATATGCAGTTTTCTTTGTCCTGAAAGAGTGTATTCTGTGGAGGATGTATAGTCAGAATAATGTGATTTAAGTCACTGGAAATATTTATTTTTTTCTTTTTTTTTGGTACCGGGAATCGAACTCAGGTCCTTGCACTTGGGGAGCAGGCGGTGAAATTTTTTTTTTTTTTTTTAACGTTTGAATTGTTTTTAAAAGTACAAGTTTTGGGCCGGGGATTCTGCTGCCTGCCTTGCAAGTGCAAGGTCCCGAGTTCGATCCCTGGTACCAGAAATAATAAAAAATAAAAGTACAAGTTTATACTGATAACTCATCCAGTTCTTCTTCATCTTTGCTCATTGCTTATTTCATATTTCCTTGGCCACATGAAAATACAGTGGTGCCTCAGTTCATGAACTTAATTTGTCCTACAATTTTGGAAAAGATGGTCACATTTGTGTTTTTGTGGCAAAGATGGTTGTGGTTGTGTTTGTCACGCGATGCAAAGTTTGCAAACAAAAACAAAATTTTGTCAGATGTTTCTTTTTGTGAACTGAGGCACTACTCCACGGCTTTCAGTAACATTAGTTTGTCTTTTTTCTTTAAGGCATTCAGGATTGAACTCAGAGACTTCTTCGTTTTTGTTTTTGTTTTGGTACGGGGATCGAACTTGGGACCTTGTGCTTGCGAGGGTAGCACCAGAACCACTGAGCTAAATCCCCGGCCCTTGAGAGCCTTCTTGCTGAGCTCCATCCCCAACTCTTTTCTGTTTTTAAATTTTGAGACAGCATCTTGCTAGATTGCTAAGTTGGCTTGAATGTGTGATCCTCCTTGCTTAGCTTCCCGGAATTCTGGAATTACAGGCACGTTACCACCATGCCTGGCTACATTGTAGTATTTATTTATTTTACATACCTATACACACAGTAACTTAAGAATTAAAACAGTAATATCCACTAATAACATTCTATATAGTTTATCATTTTAAAGTTTTTATTATTGTATCTTAATTTTATTTTTTTAGGGTTGGGATCTTGTAGTGTTGCCCAGGCTGGCATTGAACTCCTGGGCTCCAGCAGTTCTCCTATCTCAGCATCCCAAGTGGTTGTGCTCTAACATCTCTTCACATATCTTTTTTTTTTTTTTTTTTTGGTACCAGGGATCAAACTTGGGACCTTGCAGTTGTGAGACAGGCGCTGGAACCACTGAGCTGAATCCTGACCCGCTTCACATATCTTTTGATGTTAGCATATATACTACTGAGGGCCAGGCGTGGTGATGAACACCTGTAATTTGAGCATCCTGAGAGGCTGAAGCATCAGGATCATAAATTCAAGGCCAGCTTGGACAACTTAACGAGATGCTGTCTCTAAAAAATAAATGTGTTGAGCTTGTATCTCTGTGCAAAAGCTCTGGGTTTAATCCCCAGGACAACACACACACACACACAGAATACTGCTAAGAATGCTCATTGAGAAACTTCAAAGCCAGGTGCAGTGGTGTGTGCCAGCAATTCCAGGTTCTTAGGAGGTTGAGGCAGAAGGATCATGAGTTCAAGGGTGATGTGGGCAATGTGGCAAGACGCTATCTTAGAAAACTATTCAGTAGTTACTTGAATTATTTTTTGTATGTGGTTATCGATTTGCTACTCTTTTTAGATGATTAAGTACAATTTGAGTTTGTACTGATATTTCTAATTCAAATTAAGGACTACAAAGGTTTTTGTTGTTGTTTTTGTGGTACTGGTGATTGAACTCTGGGCTTTCACGCTGAGACAAGGTCTTGCTATGTTGCCCAGTCTGGTCTCAAATTTGTGTTCTTCCTGCCTTTGCCTTTCAAGTAGCTGTGTACTACCACAATTAACAGGTTAAAATCCGTGTGTGTGTGTGTGTGTGTGTGTGTGTGTGATCTATAGCATATATCCTATGAAGAATGTCAGCCAAATTACTGTGCTTAAGTTCACTTCAAATACTTTTTCTTTGTGAGCTTGTTCACCAGCTCAATGTGTAGTTTTTTGTTTTTGCTTTCTTTTTAAGTATTTAAAAAGATTTTGTCATCTTTTATAATTTTTTTGTGAAAGTTGCAGTTGTTCTAAAGTTAAATATGCAAAACAAGATATGTTGAAGGACAGTCTACCTTTCAGTGTTTTCCCATATTGTTTTTTCACTTTTTATTATAAAACTATCTTAGTTACTTTTCTCTTTGCTGAGACAAAATGCGTAGCATCCAAAGTTAAAGGAGGAAAGGTTTATTTCAGCTCACAAGTTGTGGAGGTTTCAGCCCATAGTTGGCTGGCTTTAAGGCCGGGTGGCATCGCAGAGGAGAAAGTTCATAGCAAAGCAGGCAAGAGACAGCAAGCAACAGAAGCAGCAGCAGGCCTGCCTTCCCCCCTCTCTCTTTATATTCCATCCAGACTGTGAGCCTATTGATTGGTACCGTGACACCCAGGGTGGGGCTTCCATCATCCACATCAGAAC
Source organism: Heterocephalus glaber (assembly GCF_053883595.1). Lineage (NCBI taxonomy): Eukaryota > Metazoa > Chordata > Mammalia > Rodentia > Bathyergidae > Heterocephalus > Heterocephalus glaber. Next base: position 40,117,707 of record NW_028258308.1, read on the forward strand.
TATGCTAATTCCAATCAGTGGACTAATTTAGTATCACACACCCTTAATTCCCATGTCACACGCCCTAGACCTAGCTATCTCCAAAAAGCCCCACCTATGAGTACGTGAGGCTTTGGGGGGACAGCTAGATATAAGCCTTAATAGAAACTTTCAAATATATATAAAAGTACAGAAACTCGTATTTTAAAACTCAGGTATGTATCTATCCATCACTCAGTTTCAGCAGTTATCAAGTTATTGTTTATACAACCACCCAATCATTTGTCACACTGTTAATCTCTTAAAATATCTTTCAATACTGAATTTGTTTAGTCTCCAAGGTAGCTTTGTTTTTTTTAGTTTTTTTGTTTTTTTTGTTTTTGGTGCTGGGGATTGAACTCAGGACCTTGCCTCTTGCAAGGCAGGTGCTGGAACCACTGAGCTAAATCCCTGGCCCGGTAGCTTTGTTTTCTAATGGAGATAATGTGTGGTACTAGGAGAAAGAGATGATAAATGAAAGAGTAGATAATAACTGAAGGAGAAAAGTTTTTGAGAAGAGATTACGTGGCCGGAGAAATGAAGGAGTTGGCCTTTAATAGAAGCAGGGTAGTTCATTCATACTTTCTGGAAAAACAAGAACAGATATGGGCAAATTGGTAGATTTAGTACATGAAAAGATAGAATTTCTGCTTGACTTTTTTTTTTTAAGTGTGGAATGAGATATATTTTTCAGTTGAAAAATGAGGAATGGAATAAGAAGATCGTAGAGATTTGAGGGGAGAAGAAAAGCAAAATGAGCCATGTGTGGTGGCACACACCTGTGATACCAGCATCAGGAGGCTGAGGCTGGAGGATTGGCACAAGTTTGAGGCCAGCCTGGGCTACATAGCGAGTTCAAGGCCAGCCTGAACTACACAGTGAGACCCTGTCTCAAAAAACAAAACAAAACAAAACAACATCAACCACAACAAAAAAGTGAAATGGTTAATCTGGATAGTGAGAAAATAATCACATTATTGTACTATTAGTGTATATCTAATATATATATTGTGTTAGTGTATATCACACTAATGTACTATTGTTAGCAGTGCTACTTAAGTGCTCACTTGAGATGTATGGCCATAAATTTCAAACCAGAGAACATGTCTTTTTTTCTACCAGTACTAACAAGGTGGCGGCTGTGGATAACTAGGTTTAAACAGTGCTAGTTTTCTGCACGGTAAGTATGTTTGAGTGAGAGTGCCAAGGGATGAGGTGATGGGAGGCTGAGTCAGGAAGGAAATGAGGATGTGGTAGGGTGGAAGATTAGGAGATTGGGAGTGGTCATAAAAATGTGGGGACCTCCAAGAATTGGCAGGAAAGGACAAGAAACCAGAGTAGCTCTGAGGATTTAGCTTTTGTTCACCACATCTGGAGTGAATCAGCTTCAGCCCTTGTTTTTTCATCCCTTTACTCATGATTCACATTCTTGGTAGAGAGAAGTCATTCCAAAGCTCATCTCAGAACCAGGGAGGAAAGGGAAAGTATTAATTAGTGGAATTTGCCTGATTGAAAAATTTAGTAGTAGCTAGGATCTGAAGATTGTCTGTAGCATTAAGAGAAGGAGAACCCTGCAGTTCTCTAATTTCTATGTTCTGTAAGGGAGAAAGGTACTTGTCTAGCTTGTGTAATGGCATATAGATTCAGGACTTGCTTTGAAAAGAAAGCATTATCAAACTGGAAGTATCCAGTGAAGTGAAAATGGTGATGATCTCTCAGCATGAAACCATATTTGAAGTTTAGGGGAAAAAAATCAAAGATCTTGTTCAAACTTAGAACTATACTTAAACTGTAAAGTTGTAAGCAAAATAACTTATCTGATCCAACAAGAAATGTGTGTGTGGAGCCAGCACTATCCCTGTAGGTCCTGTGGTTCTGCCATTTTGCTGTTGCCCACCCATTCTACCACAGGGAAACCTCCGCTGCACCTGAGAGCATGCCGGGAGCCCCCGACAGCTAAGAATGGAGCAACGTGTGTGGAGTTGGACATTGAGTTTACTTCCAGGGATATTCCTGTCTCTGTACATGACAAACAGAAGTCAGGACCATCGATGGGCCTGCTTAGTTGTGGTATTTGACATCTCAACATATTAGGAAACTTACCCCTACAGCGTATGACAGCCTCAGGAATAATTTCCTTGTGGAGAAGATCCCTACCCTGAGGGAAGCTGTTGCAGAATGCCCAAACTATAACCTCACCATCTTCTTTGATGTCAAAGGCCATGTAAAGATGGCAACTGACGCTATCAAGAAAATGTACATGGAATTTCCACAAGTATACAATAATAATATGGTCTGCTCATTCTTGCCAAATGTTATCTATGAGACAAACAGATCAGGGTGTAGTCAGCTCTGACTCACAGGCTGAGCCATATAGGAGATGAGAAACCCTCGCTAGGATACTTTCTGGAAGCAGTCTGTGTTTATGCTAATGGACATTTTGCTTGATTGGAGCATGCATAATATCTTGTTACTTGTATGGAATTTCACTTTCCTTAGGCAAAAGGAATATGTATCCCTGGACTATTTGAAGAAGTGGTCAACTAAATGAATCCATGTTGTTGATTGGACTGTGAGTATCTTTGATGAAAAAAGTTACTGTGAATCCCATCTTAGTTCTAGCTATATCACAGACAGAATGCTGGAGGACTGTGTACTTCTGGACTTTCACCCCAGGGAGGAAACACAGGTTCAGAAACTGCCAGTTGGCCTCATGTAGAGATATCAAGGTGTCCTTTGTACTAGCCCAATCCCTGGGGGTTCAGTGACTCTCACAAGTAATAGTAACTGCATTTTGTTGTTGTTACTGGTAATTCATTTATTTATTTATTTATTTATTTATTTATTTATTTTTGTTATATTGCTTTTTTTTTTTTTTGGTACCGGGGATTGAACTCGGGTCCTTGCGCTTGCAAGGCCGGTGGCGGAACCACCAAGCTAAATCCCCAGCCCACTGGTATTTTATTTTTAATTTTTGAGACAAGAATTGACAATGTAGTTCAGGCTGGCCTCGAACTCACTATGTAGCCCAGACTGGCTTCAAACTTGTGATGATCTCTTGCCTCAGCCTCCAAGTGCTGGAATTACAGGTGTGCACAACTGATTCTGTCTTAGTACTTGTATTGTTATCTGAACAAACCAAAAGCCAGTGTTGCTGCCAGACTCCATGGAATGCCTGAAGTTATTGCTGTCTCTCTTAAAACTCTGGATCTGAAAAAAGGTGTAACAGCTCCTGGCTGCAAAGTCAAGGCCACTCTGAGACCCAGTGAGGATAAGCACAGAGTGTGTTATGCAGTGAAGGGATGCAGATGAAATGCATGGGATTTGCATGATCACTCAGAGTGGACATTTTGAAATATGCTACGCTTCAGTAATGTACTTATTTCAAATACTTCTGTTCAGCTCTGTTAACAGTGTACTATATCTATGTACGATAGATGTCATACTGAGGTCATACTAATAAAATCTTTAAAAGGAAAAAAGTATACATCTATTAAACTAGACAGAAGATGCTTTAGAAATTTTTGAGAGCTGACATAGTCTTTTAATTTTCTGGCTTCTTATCACAAATCATTGTTAACTTTTTCAGTTGGAGAGAAAGGTTGAAGAGATTATTACCATAGCTAGATTGGAGTGGTAGTTGTTCTGTTATCTGTTCCTGACCTTGAAGTATAGTTGGCAGCAGAAAGCTTAGCCATAGCAGACAGCTGAAAAATATTTTAAAAACCTGGAGTATGGCGAGGCAAAGTTAAAGATGTGTGTGCTTGAAGTAAACTTTAGCAGTAATATTTTCATGCTCAAAAGTTGTTACCACTGTTCTAAACAGGAGCAAAGTACTGTTTGTTGTACTAGTTAAATTAATACAGGTTGATATATCTCAAATGCTTGGAACCATTAGTATTTTGGATTTTTTTTTTTTTAGTTTTGGGATATTTATGTATACATAGTGATATATATATGGGACTTGGGACCCAAGACTAAACACAAAATTATTTATCTTTCATGTATACCTTATACAGACCTTGAAGGTAATTTTACACACCTTTTTTTTTTTTGGTGCTGGGGATTGAATACACACCTTTTTTAGTGCACCTTCTTTTGTGTGTGTGTGTGTGTGTGTGTGTGTGTGTGTGTGTGGTGTTGGGGTTCAAACCCCAGGCCTTGCACATGTTAGGCAAGCACTGTACCCTGAACTACATCTCCAGCCCTGCATGTGCCTGCATTTTGACTGCAACTCAGCACATCAAGGGTAGACTTCCCCACTAGTGAGGTCATGTCGCCACTCAACAAGTTTTGGTATTTGGAACATTGTGGATTTCAAATTTCCAAATTGGGGGTGCTCATTGTGTCATAATGATGGGCAGTGACTGGAGGGAAATAAAGGAAATTAATGTCTGGGTTGTCAGTCTGACATAGAATTCTTTTATATATCATTTGGTATAGTGGAATTGACATAATGGATAAGAACAAGCGTTTACCAGTCAGTAATTGTTTATTGTAGGGCATGTAATTTACCATGTAACATATCTGCATCATTTACTTTTTTGTTTTTTTCAGGTAGGATCTTATTATGTAGTTGAGGCTGGCCTTGAACTTGCTATGTAGTCTATGCTGGCCTCAAACTTGTTATGTAGTCCACACTGGCCTCAAACTCATGATCCTCCTTTGTCAGCCTTCCAAATGCTGGTATTACAGGATGCACCATCACATCTGTCTTCTTCATCCGTTTAATAATGATTAATAATGATTTTATGCCTATTTATTTATTTATTTTTGGTACCAAGGATCGAACTTGGGTCCTTGTGCTTGCACAGCAGTCGGCGAAACCACTGAGCTAAATCCCCGGCCCAATAATGATTTTATGATAGGGCTCTGTCTTAGTTACTTTCTTGTTCCTGGGGCAAAATACCCAAAGTTAAAAGGGGAAAGTTTTTTTTTAGGTAGTAGTTTGTAGAGGTTTCAGTCCGTGGTCAGCTAGCTCCAAGGCAGGGTGGCATGGGAAAGGAGAAACAGCCCATGATGTGCCAGGCAGAAAGCAGTATGCAGCAAAGCAGCAAGCCTCCCCTTCCCTTTTTTTCCATTCAGGCTATAAGCCTATTGATTGGTGTCACCCCTATCTGGGTTGGGGCTTCCTATTATCTATAACCAGAACTATGCTAAACCAATCAGTGGACAATTTAGCTATCACTCCCTTAATCCATATTCATACAACCTAAATCTAGCCACCTCCAAAAAGCCCACCTATGGGCGTATGAGGCTTTGGGGGGAGATCTAGATACAAGCCGTAACAGGCTCCACTGCCTTTTTGTATTATTTATTTATTTATTTATTTATTTTGAGACAGTCTGGCTGTGTAATTGAGGATGGGCTTGAACTCACTGTGTAGATCAGGCTGGCCTCAAACTCATGGCAATCCTCCTGCCTCAGCCTCCTGAGTGCTGGGATTACAGGCATGTACCACCAGGCCGGGTTGCTTTTTTTTTTTAAAAACTAAATGTTAGAGTTTATTCCATCTTCATGATTACAGACATTATAAGATGGGCAAACAAGGCAAATAAAGCAAGCACCTTTCGCCTCCACTTAACCAGATGCAGCATTTTCGTTTTATGATAGGCAGGTTGACTTAATTCATTAACTTGGGTTGCAAGCTGGCAACACCAAATCTCTGTGATAGGTGGTTCTTCCATAGGCACTGCAAATACCATGATTCCTTAACTATACACTGTGAGCTCTGAAATGGTGTTTACGTCAACATTCTTTTTTGGTACCAGAGATTGAACTCAGGACCTTTCGCTTTCGAGGCAGGAGGCAGCACCACTGAGCTAAATCTCCGGCCCTAGGTCAATATTCTTGAAGCTTACATGTCTTAGATACCTGGAGGCGGGAAGTGTTAACAGCTGTCTTCCTCTTTGCTAGCCCAGGTCACCGGCAAACTTAACTGTTAGTCATTTTATAAAAGTGAAACTGTGCTCCCAAGTATTGATTGCAGCTGTTGTGCCCGGATCCCTTTTTATAGAGTATTTACTCCCTGAGAGAGAAAAAGAGGTCCCAACCAAATGCTTTCATGAACAATGACCCCAGTACTTTTGCAGCAAAGTCAAGACATCAGGCAACCCTGATCATCTTGATTAATTTATCATTATTTACACACAAGATATATTGAAAGCTAATTCCAGACCACATATTGCAATAGTAATCTCAAGAATTGGTTCAATTTTAGCACATTGAGTTCCTCCAAGATGCCAGAACAAGTGAGAAATCATCTCAAAGCATAGTGATTGTTCATCATTTACAAGTGAGAGGAAAACATCGAGGAGGAAGAAATAAAATTCCTTCCTCTTAAACTCATCAATCCCATGGCTATATTCAGGGCCTTAGTTGATAAAATCCAGAGTCCTTAATTTCCTGATGAATCCATTTTCAAGGTCAAGAAGAGTTTTCAGGCTTTTCTTTGCCATGGCCCATGAACTCCAGTCCTTCAATAGGAATCTCTTTCTCCTTTATTGCTTTCTGAACACACTGCTGGTAGCGCTCGAAGAGATCGGTGCACGGATCCCTGGAAACGTCCCCCTTGAGAAACTTCTCCTCGGCAAACCAGCGATTGAAGCACTGGTCGTACTTGCGCTTCATATCAGTGCAAGCCTCTCCGACGCTGTTCATGGCGAAAGCTGTAGCCATCCTGGGTTGCTTTTTATGTTACCTTTTTTGATACCTATATCCTGCCTCTGTAACTCTCAGAATGATCTAAGAGTATTTTTTTCTTTTCCTTCTCCCTCCATTGATTGCTTGATCCCCCCTTTTTTTCTTTTTGTACATGTTTGGAGTACATAATGATTATATTCCTTATGTGGAGTTGGTACACATATGTTATGGCTTGGGTCTAGATGTCCCCCCAAAGCCTCATGAGATCATAGATGGGGCTTTTTTAGAGGTGGCTGGATCTAGAGTATGTGATGCTGGGATTAAGGGTGTGTGATTACTAAATTAGTCCACTGTTACTAAATTAGTGACAAGCTGCTGTTGTCACTTGTTGCTTGCTGTCTTCTGCCTGCTTGCTCTTCGATCCCCCTTTGCCATGCCACCCTGCTTTGGAGCCAGCCAACTATGAACTGAAATTTTTATAAACCAACTGTAAGCTACAATAAACCTTTAACTTTCTTTAACTTTTAGGGTCAGGTATTTTGTCTCAGCAACAAGAAAAATAAGACAATGTACATATCACATTTTAATTGTTTTTTCATACCTTTACCTATCCTCATTTCCCCTCCATCCCCTGATCCCCTTCCTATTTGAGAAAGATCTGTTTCTCTACATCCTATTAAGTAACTTTTATTTTATTCTTTATTTATATTTTGGGCTTTTCATGTAAGAAAAATTATGTGGTATTTAAGCTCATGGGTCTGATTTATTTCATTTAACATAATGGACTCAGGGTGCATCCATATTTCTGCAGGTTACTTACATTTGTCCTTCTTTATGGCAGAGTAGTACTCGATGTAAGAATATTATTAAAAGTGAATTCATTTTCCTTTTAGGAGCAGCCACCATATCCTGGCTATATTGCTAACTACTGGAATTCAGCTGCACGACCAAGGGCCCCATACCCAAGTACATATGTTGTGCGACCAGAGTTACAAGGCCAGGTATGTAAATTGGCAAGTTGTCAAGCTGCTTGCTTGCGTGCTTTGTTTGTTTGTTTGTTTGTTCTTTCCAGGGATCAAACTCAGGCAGTCACCACTGAGCTAAATCCCTGGCCCTCTTGGATTTTTTTTCTTAATGAACCTATGTACATTTATTTATTTTTGGTACTGGGGATTGAACTCGGGTCCTTGCGCTTGCAAGGCAGGCAGCGGAACCTCTGAGCTAAATCCCTGGCGAACCCATGTACTTTTAGAACCTGTGGAAATTTAATGATAGTGATATGTGGGTTTTAAACAATTTAATGGATTCCATCAATCTCATCTTAATATTTTAAGCTGAGTCATAAAGTATCTAGGGGACCGGCGATTTAGCTCAGTGGTTCTGCTGCCTGCCCCACAAGCACAAGGTCCCGAGTTCGATCCCTGGTACCCAAAAAAAAAAAAAAAGGTATCTAGGCAAATATTACTTATATTTGAATTTTTAGGAAAATTTTATTTATTTGTTTGTTTGTTTATTTATTGAGATAGGGTCTAGCTACATAGTCCAGGCTGGCTTTGAACTCACCATGTAGCCCAGGCTGGCCTCCAACACACGGGGATCCTCCTGCTATAGCCCCCAAGTGCTGGGATTACAGGCATGTGCCATCATATCTGGCAGGATAAATATTTAGTTATAAATATTTTAAGCATACTAAAAGACTACAGAAAATATGTACATCTTTTTATTTAGTTCTGTCAATTTTTAAATTTGCCACATTTGTTTCAGATTTTTTTGCCAGAGATTCCTGCAGTATCTCTCTAGTCCCCACCTGCCCGGTGTGCAATGCAGGCCTGAGAAAAACATACACTAAGAGACAGAACTAGGAGAGAAAGTGGGGTGCCAGGACAGCCAATGCCAGTGCAACCAACAAAGGCACTGGGCAGTTCCAGGCACTGACTTACTGGCAATCAGTTTGGGCTAAAGGCAACATGTGGTTTCTATGGAAATTAATATAAACAAGGCTCATAAAGGACAAAACAATGCATTCTCAAATTAGGAACAGAATAGAAAAAATATATGATTGTAATTAGAACATTATCTTTCTAGTCTGAAGGTTTTAGTTGTGGGAACGGAATTTGGGTGCAGGTTTCTCTGATTTTGGCACATAGGCTTCAGCCAGACTCACTTCTCAAAACAAGCCAATTGTGGGTTTAACGTTTTGCAGTCTGCTTTGGGCATATTCAATATTATGGTGCTCTACATCTCCCCCTTCTCTGTTTGAAGATGGCAGGTGCATCAGGTTTGTTGGTGATCTTTGCAGGTCCCAGGGCAGCCTTTGAGTGGCTTTCAGCAGGGGTGTCACATCATGCTGCTTGCAGTGAATCCATCTTGGTCCATTGTGGTACATTCTGGGATGATGGCCACAGCATCTTTTTATTTTGTTAAAAAATAAGCATACCCTGGCCCCTATGTTATTAATTGTATTGAGTCATTTACCTTTTAGTTAGGACATACTTTGTCACAGAGTGTTTTTTGTTTGTTTTGGGGGGTTTTTTTGGTACTGGGGATTGAACTCAGGACCTTGTGCTTGTGAGGCAGGCTAAATCCCCAGCCCTAGTTAGGACATACTTTGACAGCACTAGTGTCTAGGACATGTCTGTAGATCTATCTTTGTATATATTTACTTTCCATAAGTGGATCTAAAAAATTTAAAATGAAAGTAATTGAGCTTGTGGGGGTAGCTGTATCCCCCCCTTTTTGTTTATGTAATTGTGCTTTTAGAGAAAGGTGAGTGCGTCCAACAGTGCCTTGTCCCGTGAGTTATCCAGTGGACCTCTGCCACAAAGACTTGTAATGTGTCTAACTGACTTAGCTGTCTATAATAATTTCGTTTATAAAGAGCATCTCCACATGTGGTTAGGGGAGAAAGGGCATAGTTTCAATCCAACTGCTTCAAGCTGAGAAGGGTTGATGTTGGGAAGACCACAGTTAGGGGTTCTCTTCAGGGAGCTAATTAAATAGGGCTTAAATAAAAATCGTGTTGTAATTTAGCAATTATAAACTCACTATATAAAGTCAATCTGGTGGATTTTGGTAAAAACATCTAGCACATTTGTTGTTGATTTTATCTATATGATCACTTGGAGTTTGGCAGCTTATAGGCAAGAATAAACAAATTTAAGAAATTAGAGCATGTATAGTCAAAGTATAAGTACTAAAATAAAAAAGCAGGTTGGGGAAAGAGCCATGTTTAGAAACTGTTTTTAAAGGACTAAAATAGTGATTGTAACCTGCTGGCTCTTAGACCCTTTCATTAATGAAGGTTATCTAACTGGTTGTGATCAGTTAGTTGTAAACACCACTGCACTTGGACAAGCCATTAGTCTGATATTTTGTCATAATTTTTCTTTTAATTTTAGCGGTAAAAAGACTGAAAATTTAACAATTTTGAAAAAAAATTTTAGCTAAAAAATTTTAAAGCTCTTGTTGAGGTCTGTAGATTTTACCAAACTTTTTTCTATTGACCCACAACAGGGGTGAGTCCCCAGTGTAGTTGGAAACTGCCAATAGGGGTCAGCAATTGGAGCCCCTTCTTATATGTAGTTTTATTGCTATTGTCTTGACTTCATATATCTTTGGATTATACTTTTCTACTGGGTGTTGAAGACCAAGTTAAAGTGAGACCTATATTAATTAAAATTAACCTCTTAATGTCTATCAAGGTCAATTAAGTCTCCACAGGTATTACTTTGAACCTTGTATAGAGCTTTTCAGCTCCTGTCAGTGTCAGCCATCAGGATGCATCACAACCTTGCTTGACCATGTTACTTTCTGTGAAAGCATGGGAGATTTTCCCCTACAAGTGACAGCACTACAAGTGACTTTGGCACACTGTTGATTCTTATCATTTTGGTGTCCAAAAGTCTCCCTGCTCAGGAGGTTGGGTGATTTACCAAAGTTGTAGAATCTTGTAGAAAAGGTGCTCTCATGTCCTGGGTTATTTGTAGACCTTGAAGGGCCAGGGCCAAAATATTGGCTGTCTTCTTAGCCCAGTTACCTTTTTAAGTTCTGGTCTCTAAACCTTAGTTGTTGAACACCCAGAAGAGAAGATCAATAACATTAGCATTGCAATAGGAGTAGTGAACTTAACTAATATAATTTTACCTGGATGTTAAGCACCTTGAAATATAAAATATAGTTAGAAGACTATTATTATCAATCACAGTTGTTCTAGCAGTTGAATTGCTATAAAATGTTAACAGAAAAAAAGCTTCAAATCAAGAGCCATACATAATATTTTAGCATGACAATCATGATGACATTAAGCTTATAACACACTTAAATATCCATCTTAATATAAAATAGCCATTGTTAAATGTACTCATTCTCCAAAAACACAAAAATTTCTCATCTAAATTGTTATCACTTGATAAGATAATGTACCTGTTATTATAAGTAGCTGGAGTGTAAGAGAAAGGCAAATACTTGAATCAAAAGGAGGTTATTACCATAAACAATATATTAGAAAATCTGTACAGGCAGAAAGATTGAATACATTTAGTACATCAAAAAATTAACAATATCACAATTATATGTATAAAACCTTGTCCCCTTTAATTTAGTGTGGTACCAAAAGCATCTTATCAATAAAACCTTGTTTTTCCCACAGAAAATTTAATCTTTTGAAGATGTCCAGTGTAAACATACCACAATAACATATTTAGAACTTAACCCTTTGCTGACAACCAATATAAACATATTACAATAGCATATTTAAATAATATTACTGTAAGTCTTTTGTAAGGCTGTGCAAACTATGGGGTTAGTCTGTTGTAAGAGTATGGAAACTGTTGAGGTCCGTCCTCCTAGAGAGCAGACTGGAAAATATTTCCGTGCGACCACTCCTTTGTTCACCAAAGGGAGTCCTGTTTAGCAGTCTCTCCATACCTAAGGGTCTTCATTAATTACTTTGACAAAGCTTATTTAATAACCTATAAAAACCAGATTGTAACAATTAATACATTATTTGTAACCAATTAAAGTTTTGGAGTGATTATATTTAGACAACAATATGCATTACATCATTTTAACCTGTTAGCAACCAGGGGGAAAAAAAGCATGCCTTTAACTCAAATAACCTTTATCTGGGCCAGCGATTTAGCTCAGTGGTTCCCCCGCCTGGCTCCCAAGGGCAAGGATCTGAGTTTGATTCTCAGAAAAGAAAAAAAAAACAAACAAGAAATAACCTTTATCTATAAGCCAATTTAAATTATAAGCAAATATCTTTCTAAAAATTTTTCTTTAAAGGAAAAAAATGTTGAGCTTAAGCAAAATAGCTAACAGTTGGACAAACAAACATATAAGACAATTTGTCAAACTAGAGTGCACTCAAATATATTTAGCCTAATTGCATTATAATATCCTTTTGTAATTTTTAGGTTTATAATTGCAAGACTAGTCAAAACTTTTTGTAAGTCAATTAACAGAGATCTCTTGTAGAACTTGGAAAGAATGAAACCTCTTTATGCCTGTAAATGCAAACCTTTTATAACAAACTTGAAACCAGCAAGCAAACATACATATTTCCTTGATAAATCACTTCCACACACCTTCTCAACGTACCTAGGCCTTCTGGTCTTGTATATCTCTCTTTATCCTTCTAACAAGACTAACATACAAAATCCTTTCATGTCAACAGTATATCTTTTTTTTTTTTTGGTACCGGGGATCGAATTCAGGTCCTTGAGCTTGGGCAGCAGGCAGTGAAACCGCTGAGCTAAATCCCCAGCCCAACAGTGTATCTCTTTTACTTATAGCCTTCTTAATATTTTTCCTCTGTCTCACTTATTATAAACCTTTTATATCAAACTTGTCTTCAGCTGTTAAAATTTTCAAAGGTATCTTTTTTTTTTCTTCTGTTCTCAGATTGTTATATTTTAAAATTTGACTGGCTGCCAGTAGAACAGTAGTAACCTTGAGTTCTTCATCAACAAAGTACCAAAAAGAGCATGTTAATCCTATAATTAAAATTCAAGAATTTGCAATGCACAAGAAATACTTTAAGCATACCAATTAAACATCAACTCAAATAAAAACAAAGATACATTTCTTTTTTTGTTTGTTGTTTTTTGTGTGGTTTTGGTACCAGGGATTGAACTCATAACCTTGTGCTTGGGAGAGGCATGGTGCCACTGAGGTAAATCCCTGGCCCTAGGATACATTTATCAATTAGTTAAAATTTGTAGCTTGATTTCTCTTCTAAAATCTCTTGATGTCTGGTAGAGCACAGTTGCAGTTTCTCTGCCTTTGTTTTGGATTCCAGACCTTAGCAGGCAGCATCAGGTTGATAACATAGCACTGGCCTTGGCTCTTAAAGCCAGGAGTGTTTTTTTCTCACTATTTTGCTTAATGCTCTTCAGAACTTTCTTAGCCGTTTTCAATTCATTACTTATTTTCTCATTTTAGTTCTTTCCAAGCTGTGTGCAGGTTTTGATTTTTTTCTGTGTGTGACCATGGCACTTCCCAGTGCACTAAACCCAAGTAGTTCTCATGCTTTCTTAGCAACTGAAGCAGAGGGGGAGGCAGCTCAACCTCCTTCAGAGGGGAAGCCCTGGGGTTTGCCTGTAACAATGTCACATTTTCTGAGAGAGGCAAGTCCGCAGGGTGAAAGACAGCAGATTTGGCAAACAGTTGTTCTAAAACTGAAGCTGAGCAGTTCTCACCAGCAGCTGAGCTGCAGAGCAGAAGCTTGAGCAGCTCCCAGGCTTGTGTTCGGGCCGCAAAACAGAGCACACAAGGCTCCAAGTCATCAAGGTCTCAGTTAAAGTCTCAAGGGAGATAACTCTTCTTTGTTGAGCTGTCTGGATGTTACTTTTAACATGTTCCCCAAGTTCCATATTTAAAGTTAAAGTTTGTGAAAAACGACAATTATATTTATATTTAATTATTTTTTGCCACATTTATTTCAACACTGCAGGCCAGCTTGGGCCAAAAGTGAATTATTTCTTGCAGCATTTATTTCAACACTTCAGGCTAGCTTGGGCCAAAAAATGAATTATTTCTTGCAGCATTTATTTCAACACTGCAGGCCAGCTTGGGCTGAAAATGATTACCCCGTGTTTTAGTCCCAGCTGATACCTTCAGATACCTTCTTGTATCTGAAGCACCTACCTCTTTTTTTCTGGGATTTTGTGCTTGTCCTTGACCTTGATGTAAAGTGCACTGCATCGTGGATTCTTTTCTTTTTCTTTTTTCCTTTTTATTCAGAGTAGCCTCACTGAGCAGGTGATTGCTCGTGATTTGAGACCCCATGTTGGGCACCAATTGCCAGAGATTCCTGCAGTGTCTCTAGTCCCAACCTGCCCAGTGTGTGATGCAGGCCTGAGAAAAAAATACACTAAGAGACAGAACTAGGAGAGAAAGCGGGGTGCCAGGACAACCAATGCTGGTGCAACTGACAAAGGTGATGGACAGTTCCGGGCACTGACTTTTATTGGCAATCAATTGGGTGAAAGGCAATGTGTAGTTTCTATGGAAATGAATGTAAACAAGGCTTATAAAGGACAAAACAAAGCATTCTCAAATTAGGAACAGAATAGACAAAATATATGATTGTGATTGGAACATTAGACTGTAATTAGAAGGAACATTGTCCTTTTAGTCTGAAGGTTTTAGTTGTGGGAACGGAATTTGGCTGCAAGTTACTCTGATCTTGGCACATAGGCGTCAGTCAGATTCACTTCTCAAAACAAGCCAATTGAGGGGTTAACTCTACAGCCTGCTTTGGGCATAATCAATATTACGGTCCTCTGCATTTTCTCACTTTAATTTTTTTATAATTTTGATGTGGGATCTTGCTGGGTAGTTTAGGGTGGCCTTAAACTCACCATGTAGTCCAGGCTGGCCTCAGATTTGCAGCAATCCTCCTGCCTCAGCCTCCCGAGTGCTGGGATTACAGGTGTACTCCATTACACCCAACTTGTTTCAGATTTAAAAAAAAAATAAATATCAAAGCCCCAATTGGTACTTCTTTTTTTTTTTGGTACTGGGGATCGAACTCGGGTCCTTGCTCTTGCAAGGCAGGCTGCGGAACCACTGAGCTAAATCCCCGGCCCTGGTACTTCTTTATATTTTTGGGGATGTGGGCTGTACGGGGAATTGAACTCAGGACCTTATACTGGTCAGGCATGTGCAGCACTATTGTACTACATTCCTGGCTCCTACATTTCTTGAAGTTACTTAGTTATTCTATGTGTTTCTATGCTGTTACTATTTGTACATATATCCATAAATTTTATATAATATTATTTAACATGTTTTTAAACTTAATGAGTGGTTAGAAGTCACCCATAATCTTGCTGTCCCAACAAGCAATCATCATATTTCCTTCTATTTTATTATATTTCTATGTACAAATAATTTTTAAGTAATATAAGTCAAATACAGTATACTGTCCAGTTTTAAAGCAGCTGCATTTAACCCATTTATGCCATAGATTGCAATTTTTTGTTTGTTTTGTTTTTTTGAGACAGTGTCTTGCTTTGTAGTTCAGGTTGGCCTGGAACTTGCAGTGATCCTCCTGCCTCAGCCTCCCAAGTGCTGCGATTACAGGGGTGTGCCACCATACCCAGCTTGTAATTTTCTGAATTTTTGCATCCAGTTCATATATATTACCTCAAAAAATTCAAGGAACAAGAATTTGAAGAGAAAAAAATTTTATATTCCATTGTTAAGGGCATTCCAAAAATGGGACACTAGGCATTGGAGGGTAAGGTCTTTCAAATGAATATAGATCTATTAGAATTCTCTAGGGGGCTGAGGATTTAGCTCAGTGGTTCTGCCGCCTGTCTCAAAAGCACAGGGTCCCAAGTTCGATCCCCGGTACCAAAAAAAAAATCTCTAAACTGATGTTCTTTGCAGAGTTAAATTTTTTTTTTTTTTTTTTAGTACTGGGGATCAAACTCAGGACCTTGTGCTTGTGAGGCAGGCACAGTGCCATTGAGCTAAACCCCAGGCCTCATTGCAGAGTTAAATTTTAAGATAAAGTATAGTAATATCCTCCTGATGGATTTTAGGTGGTCAAATACATGTTTTAATTATGTTTAAATTTACTAGTGATATAGAGACTGAAATAACAGAAACACATTTCTTTTTCTTTTCGTTTTTGTGGTAGGGGGTTGCTTTTGCACTGAGCTGTATCCCTAGCCTTTTTTTTTTTAAATTGGTCTTGGTGTATGAACCCAAAGCCTTCTCACTGAGCTACATCCCCAGCCCTTTATTTCTTGGCATAAGATTTCAGTAAATTACTGGCTGGGTTTGAATTTGTGAACCTCCTGCCTCAGTCTCCCAGGATGCTGGGATTACAGGGTTTATGTGCCACCACACCTGACTGGAAGCACATTTCTTTAAGCATCTGAATAATTAATTGTTTAAGAAATCTGTTCTGTTCCTTTTTTCTCCTTCATTTGGTGATTAATTTTAAGATTGATTTTTTTTTTTTTGGTACCAGGGATCAAACTCAAGACCTTGTGCTTGCAGGGCAGGTGCTGAACCACTGAGTTAAATCCCTGTCCCTTAAGATTGATTTTTGAGCCACAAGAATTTTATTTAAGTTAGATGAAGATTTTCATATTTACTTAAGAAAAATTATAAAAGGAATTGTTGCTTGTTTTGGTTGCTTTTTTAAATTATTATTTTTATTTTTTGTTTTCAGTGGTACTGGGGATTGGACCTAGGGGCTTGCATATGCTAGGCAAGTGCTTTGTCCAAGCCCCAGCCTCCAGCCATGCAGTTGCTTTCTTATACTGTGTGTGTGTGTGTGTTTGTTTGGTTTTTTGGGTTTTGTTTTGTTTTTTGGTACCAGGGATCAAACTCAGGACCTTGCGCTTGCCAGGCAGGCACAGCGCCACTGAGCTAACTCCCTGGCCCTGTATGTGGTTTTTGAGACAGGGTCTCGCTATGTAGTTCAGGCTGGCCTTGAGCTCACTATGTAGACCAGGTAGGCCTGGAACTCAGGGTGATCCTCTTGCCTCAGCTTCCCAAGTGCTGGCATTACAGGCGTTCACTATCATAGCTGACTAAGCTACTTTTTTATAACGTACATATGAACTTTAGGATGAGGCTGATCAGAGGATATGAAGAGCAAAATAAACAAAAGATCATTTTACTGTTTATAATAAATTTCCATTTTATTTGTGTCATCTGTATTTCTGGGATTGAGACTGAGAAGTAGATTCTCTTTTTGTTAAATGTTTCATGGTTGTGCCTTGGCTCCACACCACAAAATTCACCCTCTGACATGTACAGTTTGGGGCTGGTGATGTAACTGAGTGGTAGAGTGTTTGCCTAGCATGTGCAAGGACTGGGTTTGACTCTAGCACCGGTGAAAAGAAACTCATACAATTTAGTGGGTTTTGTTTTTCCTTGGTAGTGCTTGGGATCAAACACAGGAGTGCACATGCTCTAGGCACACATGTTACCACTCAGCTTCGTCTCCAGCCCAGGACAGTGATTTTTAGTGTTCACAAAGTTGTGTAACTACCATATCATCTAGTTCCAGAACAGTGTGCCACTTCCTTCCTCCCCCTACCTATGGCAACCTCTAATCTACTTTCAATCTCTGTGGATTTATCTAGTTTGGATATTTTATATAGAATTATATACTCTGTAGGCTTTTGGGGGTTTTTTTGGGTTTTTTTGTTTGTTTGTTTTTTGGTCCCGGGATCAAACTCGGGTCATTGCTCGGGTCATTCGAAGCAGGCGGCGAAACCACTGAGCTAAATCCCCGACCCTCCTTTTGTTTTATTTAGCATAATGTTTTCTAGGTTTATCTATGTTGTATATATTTAAGTCCTTTCTGTAATCAAATAACGTCCTATCCAGCTGTAATCCCAGAACTTGGGAGGCTGAGGCAGGAGGATCACCATGAGTTCATTCCCAATCAGGGCCACAAAATGAGTTCAAGGCCAGCCTGAACTAAATGGTGAGACCCTGTCTTAAAAAGCAAAACAAAAGGGCTGGGGATTTTTTTTTTTTGGTACCGGTGATTGAACTCCGGACCTTGTGCTTGCGAGGCAGGTGGTTCCGGCGCCTGCCTCACGAGCACAAGGTCCTGAGTTCTATTCCCCGGTACCAAAAAAAAGCAAAACAAAAACAACACAAAAAATTGCATTCTATGGGTATACTACATTTAATTTATACATTCATCAACTGATAGAAATTTAAGTTGTTTTCATTTTTGGCTGTTATGAGCAATGTTGCACTAAGACGTCATTTGCAAGTTTTTCTGTGCAAATCTGGTTTTGGTTTTCATAGGTCTTAGAAGTGGAGCTAGAACATATATTAACCCAACGTTTTAACAATTTGAGGAAGAAGCAAATTTTATATTCCCATCATTTCGTCCATATCCTTATCAATGCTTGTACTTCCTTTTTTTTTTTTTTTGGTACCAGGGATTGAACTTGGGACCTTGCGCTTTCAAGGCAGGCAGCAGAACCACTGAGCTAAATCCCTGGCCCCTATTTTTCTTTTTATTATAGATATCTTAGTGGATTTGAAGTGGTTTTGATTTGCAGTTCCCTGATGACTAATGGTGTTAAGCA
Organism: Heterocephalus glaber; assembly: GCF_053883595.1. Taxonomy (NCBI): domain Eukaryota; kingdom Metazoa; phylum Chordata; class Mammalia; order Rodentia; family Bathyergidae; genus Heterocephalus; species Heterocephalus glaber. Next base: position 40,135,946 of record NW_028258308.1, read on the forward strand.
TCTTTTCATGTATTTATTAGTCATTTGTATATCTTATTATTTCCTTTTTTGTTTTTTGAGACAGGGTCTCAATATTTAGTTCAAACTGGCCTTCAACTCATATGTAGTCTAGGTGGCCTTGAACTTGCTGCAATCCTGTTGCCTCAGCCTCCCAGTGCTGGAATTATAGGCATGAGACACCATACCTGGATTATATATCTTGTTTAGAGAAATGTCTATTCAGATCCTTCACTTGTATTAAAATTGAGTTATCTTTGTATTAAGTTTTAAGCATTCTTTGTATATTAAATACAAGTCTCTAATCAGATGTGTGATTTGCATATATGTAATTTCCTCCATTCTGTGGATTGTCATTTCACTTTCTAGATGGTGTTCTTTGAAGAACAAAATTTTTAATTTTTGGTTTTTTGGGGGGTTGTTTTTTTTTTTGGTACCGGGGATTGAACTCAGGTCCTTGTGCTTGCACAGCAGGCGGCAAAACCACTGAGCTAAATCCCCGGCCCCAAAATTTTTAATTTTGCCGAAGTCTAATTTGTCAATTTGTTCTTCTGTTGCTCTTGTTTTTGATGTTACAGCTAAGGCTTTGACTAACCCAAGGTCACAAAGATTTATTCCTATCTTTTTCTAAGAATTTAAAAAGTAGCTATCTGGGCATGGTGGTGCATGCCTGTAATCCCAGCATTTGTGAGGCTGTGGCAGGAGGATAGATGCAAGTTCAAGGCTAGCCTAGACTCCATAGTGAGTTCAGGACCAGCCTGGACTACATAGTGAGACCCTGTCTCAAGAAAACAAAACAAATTAAAAAATAGATTTAGTTCTTATATTTAAGTCTAACAGTCCATTTTGAGTTATGTTGTAAAGTAGGGTCCAACTGTGTGTGTAAGTGTGTAGAGGTACTGCGGATTGAACCTAGGGAGCACTGAACTACATCCCTAACCCTTTTTTTTTTTTTTAATTTTGGTACTAGGGATCAAATGCAAGACCTTGTGCTTTTGAGGCAGGCATGGTGCCACTGAGCTAAATCCCCAGCCCTCCCTAACCCTTTAAATTACTCCTGAGACAAAGTCTCACTGAGCTGTTCAAGTAGGTTTTGAACTTGCCATTCTTCTGCCTCAACCTCCCAAGCAGCTGGGATTATAGGCATGGGCTCAGCTTTGTTTTTATGCACGTTCATAGCTATGTATCTCAGCACCATCTGTTGCAGACAGTTCTTTCCTCCATTGAATTATCTGGGTACCTTTGTTGAAAATCAGCTGACCATAATTTTAAAGATTTTATGTCTAAACATTGAAGTTTATTCCATTGATCTATGTGTCTGTCCTTAAGCTAGTACCAAAATGCTTTTACTATTGCAGCTTTGTAGTAAAGTTTGAAATCACGAAATGTGAAGCCTCCACCTTTCTCCTTTTTCAGGATTATTTTGGCCATCCTGGATCCATCTTGAATTTTAGGATCAACTTGTCAATTTCTCCAAAAAATGCAGCTGAGATGTGCATTGGGTTGAGCAGATACCAATTTGGAGAGTAGCATGAGGGAGACAGAATTCTTTAATGTCCTAAATTGCCTCAGTAATGTTAATTTTTCTCATTTCACTGATTGATCTTACTCATAAAGTGCCGTGGCCTGAGCCTGAAGATGGCTCTTCTCCTCCCTGCTCCCTTTCTCTTCCATAGACTAGATAAGTAAAAAAGACACAGTCTTAAGACTAAGATTGTAGAGCCTGGATGCCCAGCCCCAGGAAACAGTTACATTATGTATCCTTCTTTGTTCCCTTTCTGTGGATTCCCGGATCAGCCCAGGCCACATAGGGCACGTAGCACTAATTACCCTGCGTTCTCTACCTGTGTGTCTTAACGCTGTAAATAAAGACTGGGCCAGGGATTTGCCTCAGTGGTTCCACTACCTGCCTCGAAACCACAAGGTCCTGAGTTTGATCCCAGGTACCAAAAAAAAAAGTACACTGGACTCCAGGCAGACCTTGGCCATTATCTCCTGACAGGCTATGGCTCCACCTGGTCCCAGCTTTCAAGCATAGTCTTGGTATGTGTCTTTCTTTCTTGTTGTTTTTCAGTTTTCTTCATCTCCCACCACTCTCCCCAGCTTTGGACTCTATGCCATGTGGATAGTGACAATATAGATTGTTTTTTCTTATAACATTTTCCCCATTAAGTAAAATTTCTTACATTCGTGTATTACATACTCATAGGTTCAAGAAAGATTCAGGCAAGTTAGTAATGACTTAAAAGCTACAACAATAATGTGAGAGAGCTTTTGGATACAGCATACAAGTTGTTGGATTTTAAAATAGCCCAGAGGTTTCTAGACATACTCCTGTTTGGAAATAGCACATGCATTTTTTTTTTTTTATGAAACATGGCATGAGAACTATACATTACTGTTGTGACCGAAACAAACTCCTATAGTGGTCTGTAGTTAGGACTGGTTTACTTTTGTAAAAATGAAATGATATTATTACTCATTTGCTTTCTAGTTGCCTCCTTGTCACATGATTCTTCTTCTTTTTTTGGTACCGGGGTTCGAACTCAGGACCTTGCACTTGTGAGGCAGGCAGCGGAATCACTGGGCTAAATCCCTGGCCCGAAATATATAAATTTTTTATTTTTCTTTTTTTGGTACCAGGGATTGAACTTGGGACCTTGCCCTTTCGAGACAGGTGGCAGCACCACTGAACTAAATCCTTGGACCTACATGGTTCTTCTTTTTGATGGATTTTTCTAAACTTGAAAATTCTAATTCAAAAGCATCTGTAGGGTCCGGGGATTTGGCTCAGTGGTTTCGCCGCCTGCTTTGCAAGCGCAAGGACCCGAGTTCAATCCCTGGTACCAAAAAAAAAAAAAAAGCATCTGTAATAAACCAAGAATGTGTATTTTCTTTTTTTTTCTTTTTTTTTCTTTTTAGACAGAGTCTCACTATGTAGTTCAGTTTGGACTTGAATTTACTGTGTAGCCCAACCTGGCCTCCAGCTGGGCCATCCTTCTGCCTCAGTCAGCCTCCTGAGTGCTGGGATTACAGGTGTGTGCACCTCCTCTTGCATTGTTTTTCTGAGTATCTTTGAGGCATTTTTGAAATATCAGTCACTGGGTCACCCTTAACTCTTCTGATTCCATGTTCTTTTGTAAACATGTACTCGGCAGCTCTTTGATCCCTCCACATGGTGGTTATTTGGGAAGGAAAGTAGGCATGAACTCATGAATCAAAACCAGAAAGCAGTTTGTGTGGGAATCATACAGGTTTTCTAGTAATGGTTGTGTTGGTTTAAAGCCCTCTCACTGGTCATGAACACAGTTGCTGTTATGAAGCTTCCTTCCCTCCTCTTTTATGTTTCTTCTTTCTTCTTTTCTTGTTTTGAGGCAGGTCTCACTGTTTCCCAGGCTGGCCTCAAGCCTGAGATCCTTCTCCCTGAGCCTCTGAGTGCTGAAACTGCAGGCTAGCACCACCATGCCCAGCTTTTATTCCATCTACCTTCTAAACTGTGGAAAGCACTGGCAGTTTTTGAGTTGCTTTTCTGATAGAGAAGACACTCTCTTGGCTTTCGAGAAGTTAAACCACAGAATACTAAGTGGCTGGTAATAGAAACGCTCTAACAGAAAACTAAAGACCTGCTATTGTGAATTCAGAACTTGCAGTACAAAAAGACATTGGTTGATCTTGTAATATTTTAAAATATAATTTAAGGGAGAATTGAGGTATATAGTTTATTTAAAGTACTATAGTTAGGAGCTCCCGTGAGACAAAAATTGGAGGAACTCTCTAAGTAGAGATCCTGCATGAGAGAGTAACTGGTGAGTAATGAGACTTGGCAATTCCAAAAATGAGTGTTAGTAAAAATTCAAGTTGATGTTGACTCTAATAGTTAAGAAGTCCTGGAGTAATCTGTGGAAAGCTTCCTATGTTTTTCAAGATAGTCACCGTAGGGGTTGTGATACTGCTGGAGGAAGCTGTTTTTACTTGGCTCAAGTCTGCGTCTTGATTGTTCTATATCAAATGGAGAGGGAACCTACCAGTGGTGTCTTCTTCCAGGTGAGACCTGACCACTTTCTCCTTTTTGGATTTTATGTCTATATAGTACCCCATCAGCTGTGAAATCAACTGTGGAAAGAGTATTCTGTGCTGGGCAGTCTTCAGCTTGCAGTGCGATGGTGTGTGGTGTGACATTTAGAAGGGCTTCTGTTAGACTTTTTACTGTCAAATCTTATTGATTGATTGATTGATTGATTGACTGATTGATAGGTACTGGGAATCAAACTCAGGACCTTGTGCTTGCCAGGCAGGTGCAGTGCCTCTGAGCTACATTGCCAGCCCATTGACTGTCAAATCTTATTTGTTGCCTTTTCTTCTAGAATAAGAGCAGCAGTTGTAATTACTCAAGAGTTTTAAGAGTGCCAGTCTCTTGATTTCTTCTGGAATTCAGGATGAGGCTTTTATGGAAGCTCAAATAGGCTGTTAAAGATAATTTTATTTAATTCTTATATTGACTCAATATCAGATTTCTTATAATGCCATATCAACTGACAAATTTAAAATCATAACTTCTTGTTTCTTAGGCCCAAGATTTCCTTGGACACCAGTGAAGTAGCTGGGATCCTAGCAGCCTGCTTGATTTCAGGCAAACCTGAGGTTTCATATAACCTTTTTTTTTGGTGATGGTGGTGGTAGTAGTACAGATTGAACTCAAGGAGTACCGTGTTTCATCCCAGCTCTTTTAAAAAAATTATTTTAAGGCATGATCTTATAATCCCAGCATTCTGGGAAGCTGAGGCAGGAGGATCACAAGTTTGAACCCACCTGGGCAATTTAGCAACTTACTTAGACCCTATCTCAAAATAAAGGGAGGGGCGGGAAGGCTCTGGGTTCAATTCCCAGTACTGCAAAAACAAAGTAACAAAAAACTTATTTTAGGGGCCGGGGATTTAGCTCAGTGGCTTTGCCGCCTGCTGCATGAGTGCAAGGACTCAAGTTCGATCCCTGGAAACAAAAAAAACACCTATTTTATTTTCAGTCATGTTCTCACTAAGTTGCCCAGGTTGGCTTTGAACTTGTGATCCTTCTCCCTTAGCCTTTTGAGTAGCTGGGATTAGAGTCATATGCCATCACACATGGATTATATAGCATTTTAATTTTTTTTATTCTAAAAAAATTAAAAACAAATTTTTTTTTCAGTACCAGGGATCAAACTCAGGACCTTGTGCTTACTAGGCAGGCACGGCGCCACTGAGCTAAATCCCTAGCCCCTAATATAGCATTTTTAATAGTATAAACTTTTTTTTACTCTAAAGTCACATAACTTTATTATTAAATATTTGGAAAGTAAAGAAATGAGAGAAACACTACTTGTAACATCTTAATATATTCATATTTTGGAAAATGTTAGCTTTTCTCAGTTATATAGTCACAACTTTATTCTAATTTGACACTTTTATCATATGTTCTTTCCATAGGTGCAATAACAGGAATCTTTTTTTTTTCTTTTTTTGGTAGTTTTGGTGGTACCTGGGGGATTGAACTCAGGACCTTGCACTTGTGAGGCAGGTGCAGCACCACTGAGCTAAATCCCCAGCCCCAGGAACTCTTTAATTTAACTTTTATTTTTTTAAATTTTTTTTTTTTTTGGTACCAGGGATCGAACTCGGGTCCTTGTGCTTGCAAGGCAGGCGACAGAACCACTGAGCTAAATCTCTGGCCCCCAAAATTTTGTTTTTTGAGACAGGGTTTCACTGTGTATTTTAGGTTGGCCTTGAACTCACTAGGGTAACCCAGGCTGGCCTTGAATTTGCAGTGATCCTCCTGCCTGAGCCTCCTGAGTTCCTGGATTATGATCATGTGTCACCACAACTAGTTCTTTTTTTTTTTTTTAACATTAAGGAAAATTTCAAACAAAAGTAGCGAGACTAGGGTAATATATCCCCTTGTTGCCATATCTCAGCATCCATGAGTATCAGTACTTGACAATCTAGTATTCATCTTTGGAATATTCCTTGGAGTATTTTGAAGCAGATTCTGGATATTACATTGTATCATTTGTAAATAAACCTAAGTATGTATCTACAAAAGATAAGGTCACTTTAAGCCAGGTGTGGTCTTGGGAGGCTGAGGCAGGAGGATTGCCATGAGTTTGAGACCAGCCTGGGCTATATAATGAGTTCAAGGCCAGACTGAATTCCATAGCAAAACCTGTCTCCAAAAAAAAAAAGATAAGGTAATTTAAAAAACAATATGAGCACACAGGAGGTGAGGCGCTCCCAGTGCACAAGAGGAGGCTTCCAGGCGGTCATACCACCACCACCACCACCCCACCCCACCCCACCCCCTACCCACCCCCCACCCTCCGCCAGCACACAGGAGGTGAGCCCGCAGGCTCCAGCAGCAGCACACCCCTCAATGCCCCCATCCAAATGAGAAGACACGTAAACAAGTCTCAAAACCAGACTTCCAGATCAGATCACCTATAGCAAACCCAAAAGGAAGTGAGATGGAACACTCTGATACTCAACCACCTGGACTCCCTGAACTGGCATCAAAAGAGGATCTGGAAAAAATGAAATCAGAAATAATTTCTCAGATAACAGCAGAGATTGTTCTCATAGTGCAAGACATGATTAATAAATCTAGAGAGGAGCTCAGGAACATGATGGAATCCCAACATAGGAAACAAATAGAATCCATAAAACAGATGCAAATAGATTTCCAGGACATGAAAAACTCCATTGAAAGTCTACACAGCAGAATGAGCCAATGTGAGGACAGAATTTCAGATATAGAAGATAAAATTGCAATTAGTGACCAGGAAAAGAAAAATTGCTTCAAAATTATAAGGGAACATGAGAAATCAATCCAGCAGCTGCTAGATGATCCAAAGAAGAATAACATAAGACTGATTGGGCTCAATGAAGAAACAGGAGAGAGTGCAGATGACAGAAAAAAATCTCTTCACAGAAATAATGGCAGAAAACTTCCCAAGCAGGGGAAAAGCACTTGACATACAGATAAGTGAGGCATATAGGACTCCCAACTAGCCGTGGTCAACAAACATCTACACATAGGCATATAATTGTTGAGATTCCAGAAACCCAACAGAAGAACAAAATTCTACAAGCAGTGAGAGAAAAGAAACAAATCACATACAAAGGAAACCCATCAGAATCACAGCAGACTTCTCCATGCAAACCCTCGAGGCAAGAAGAGCTTGGAGTGATGTATTTCAAGCCCTAAAAGAAAGCAGCCTCCAACCCAGATTGATGTACCCTGCAAAATTATCTTTCAAAATTGATGGAGAAATAAGATACTTTCATGACAAAGAGCACCCTAGGAACTTCATGAATACCAAACTGGCACTCCAAAAAATTTTAGACAATATCCTAGGAAAAGACAATGAGGATTACAACCCCAGGAAGCCAAGCAAAATGAATCCATCAGGCACGACAAGAAATTAAAAGCAAAGGGGGAGAATCCAACAAACAGAAAAAGTCATGAAAATGATAAGTCAATATGTATGAGTTATAACCATCAATGTTAATGGTCTCAATTCACCAATCAAAGGAAATAGACTGGCAGAATGGGTCAAGAAGCAAGATCCAACAATATGCTGCATACAAGAAACACATTTAGGTGCGTCGAGAACCTGAGTGCATCATGTTATAGAGAGCATGGGGGCTGTGGTGGCTCGAGTGATTAGGAATTTCAACTTAGAGAAACAAACAGGACTGGAAATCAGCAAGATGAAGCCATCTGCGGCCCGGAGGCACCTGTATACCCGCAGCATCCTGCAAGAGATGAGCAACCATCCAGAAATTAAGAGAGAAATTGCTAGAAAAAATGACAAGCTGCTGTCATTACTGAAAGATGTATATGTTGATTCCAAAGATCCTGTATCACCTCTGCGGGTAAAAGATTCTGAAACATGGCAAGAGACAAAGGAATCCAGATTGCCAAAGGGCCAGCACTTGCATATGGATATTAAGAACATTCCCAAGGGCAAGATTTCCATTGTAGAGGCTTTGACACTTCTCAATAATCATAAACTTTATCCAGAAACATGGACTGCTGAGAAAATAGTACAAGAATACCATTTAAAACTGGAAGATGTAAATTCGCTTCTCAAGTATTTTGTTACTTTTGAAGTCAAGATCTTTCCTCCTGAAAACAAGAAAGCAATAGAATCAAAATGAAGAAAATCACGAAATTACTTTTCTTATGTGTACTTCTTATCCCCTTGCTTGCTTATTTCCTCAATTTTAGCATATTAACTTATAGAAATTACCGAAAAAAAAAAAAAAGAAACACATTTAATTCAAAAAGAAACTCATAGTCTGAAAGTCAAAGGGTGGAAAACAATACTCGATGTGACAGGAACCTGAAAAAAAAACAGCTGGAGTAGCTATCCTCTTTGCAGATCAAGTGGATTTCAAATGAAAATCGGAAACGCTCTGTTCCCAAGAATTTCAGATAAGGGATACTCAACTTGTATGTACCAATCTATATGTGTTTTCATTCCTCTCAAGTAAAACCTTAAGAACAGAACTGTTGGTTCTTAACAGTAATACAAGAAATTTCTATATTGTTTTCCAAAATGGTTTTGTCATTTTACATTCACATTAGCAGTATTAGACAGTTCTAACTGGTTGACACCTAAGCTGACATTTGTTCTTTTAAAACTTTTAACTTCATCTCCCTAATGAGTGTATAACTCAGTCTTATCATGCTGATTAGTATTTTTCTGATTCTAGTGTTGCACACCTTTCCTTGTGCTGTACTGGCTATTTATCATCTTCTTGTGTCTACTTTTTAATTGGGTAGTCTATTAATGAGCTGTAAGAGTTCTTTATATATTCTGGTCATAGGTTATATGCATTATAAATATGGTTTAATGACTGCTTTTCATTTTAACAATGTCATTTAAAGTTCTAAATTTTGATGGAATCTCATTTATCAATTTTTTCTTTTATACATCATGTTTTTTATATCCTAGGAAATTCTTGCCTATCCTAAATTCATAAACATTTTCCCTTATAATTTTTTCTTAAAGTTTTATAGTTTTAGTCTTTCATATTTAGGTTCATAGATCCTTTCAAGTTATTTTTATGTATGGAAATAAAGGGTTGAGGTGAATTTTTTTTTTTTTTTTTGGTACCAGGGATTGAACTCGGGTCCTTGCACTAGTGCAGCAGGTGGCGAAACTACTGAGCCTGAGGTTAATTTTTTATATACAGATACCAGGTGTTCTAGTGCCATTTGCTGAAAACACTATCTTTTCCTCTGTTCTTAAATTGAGTTCATGTTCTATAAAATGTTAATGTTAAATAATCTTTCAAAACTCAGTGGACCATGTATGTGTGGTTCTATTTCTAGATTCTCTGTTTTATTCCAGTGATCTATATGTCTTTATACCAACACTGTCTTGATTACTATAGCTTTAGAGGAAGTCTTAAAATTAGGTCATAATTGTCTTCCAACACTGGTTGTGTTTTTTTTTCCTTTTTGCTCTTCTAGGTCCTTTGTACTCCTACATAACTTTTAAATTTCAATATCCAATTCTTCATTTATAGCAAGTATACATAGACCTGAATTCTTACATATACCTTGTGTTTTCTAATCCTGCTAAATTCAAATACAAGTTGTAGGGGCTCCTAGAGGTTTCTTAGTATTTTCTCTGTAGATGATCATTTCATCTACATATAAAGATTTTACTTCTACCTTGCCAATCCTATCCAAATTGTGTCATTCTATTGCCAGACTGTTTTGGTTTGGGCCTGTTTCAAAGTTTAATGGACAGATGAAGAGTAGGCATATCTGCCCTTGTTCCCCACCTTAGGGAGAAAGCATTGTATCTTCTCCATTCATATAAGGTGTTCTCACTGGAAGTATGGAGTACATGTCTTTGATCTGTTGAGAAGGTTCTGTTGTAGTCTCCTGATAACTTTTACCATGAACAGCTGTAGAATTTAGTCCAATACTTTTTCTCCAACTAGTGACAGGATCATATGGCTTTTTCCTTTCCTCTGTTAAAATGATGGCTTTTGGGGGTGAATCTTCCAATGCTGAACCAACACTGCCATCCCTATAACAAAACCACTTTCTACATACTGCCAGATCTGACTTCCAATAGTTTGTTTTGTTAAACAAATTTCTTATTTATGTTCATACTTTTTTCTTCTATTATCTTTATCCAGTTTTAGTATTAGCACAATGTTGATTTCCTAAAATGAGAGAAGTGTTCCTTCTTTTTTCTGCTTTAATTGTTTGATATAATTTATCAGTTAAAATGTATACGAGCCTGTTGTTATCATATAGGTATGTTTGCAAGCTAGGAATATACTTTCTTTAATAGATGCTATTCAAATTTTATATTTCCTCCAGAGTTAGTTTCATTAATTTGTCTTCCAAGGTACTTCTTAGAAGTTGTCAAATTTATTTCAAAAAAGATTTTTGTAATATGCTTTCTATATCCTTTTAAATTCTGTAAAATCTGTGGTAATGTCTCCTAGATCTTGATATTGTAATTTTAAAAATGTATAATTGATACTGTGTAATAGAAAGAAAAGGTCTAAAGGAGCAGGGGAAGTGGGAAGGGTAGGGGAAAGGAAAGAAGGGAAAAGGAAAAATATGAGAAAAGAAAAAAATGGAAACAAAGTCTTTGCAAATAGGGAAGAGTGGAGGTGGTGAAGGGAGGGCAGGGGAAGGGGAAAAAAATAAGAACCAAGATAGTCATGTAAAGGTACAAGATCCCAATGATGAATGTAACAATTTTATACCTAAAATGTACCAATAAACTTAATGGTGAAAAAACCCCCAATAATACCATTATTAATACTTAAAAGGAAAAAAACCCTAAAAAGAATTAATACCATTAACACATCTAGTCAGTTCCAGCAGCAAACTTTTAAGACTCAAAACGGTTCTTCAGTGAATAGCCTTTAATCTACATAATCAGTCATTCCATTATTATAGGGCAATAGATTGTTTACACTTTTATGTGATTATAAATACTTTGATGAACAATTGCATATGGATGACTTTTTCTCTAGTTGGATCATTTCCTTAAGGAAGTTGAATTATAGTACAAAAAGTCACATGATATTTTATGAAGGAGCTCATTGTTCAGGGTGAAAACCTGCCTGCAAAGCCTCTTAGGAGCCTTAGGTGCTTTAACAAAGCAGTGGCTCTTTGTTCCTCTGCTCAGGGAATATGTTGCTGGCTTTCAGTTGCTGGTTTTCATTGTACCTGGCCCTATGTAGAACTCTGGCCATGTCTGTCCTTGAACCTAAAGTGAGAAACATTATGTTGTCTTGAGACAGAGCTGAGGACAAGAAAACTTGATTCTGTGTTTTTACTATTTTTAAAAGGTAAGGTTGCAATTAATAGAAAACATTAAGATGATCATTTAAGGGCCAGGGATTTAGCTCAGTGGCACTGCACCTGCCTTGCAAGTGCAAGTTCCTGAGTTCAATCCCCGGTACCAAAAAAAGGAAAGAAAGATGATCATTTAAATTGAGGGTTTAGCTTTACTGTTGTTTGGATTAAACTGAGTATTCTGAGTGTGGATAAGTGATTGAAAGCTACAGTCCTGGGGATGTAGCTCAGAGGTGGAGTACTTGCCTAACATATACAGGACTCTTGGTTCAAGCCCAGCACTGCAAAACAAAACCAAAAAATCAAAACCAAACTACCACCACCCCCACCCCAATAAGCAGCGTGTGAGGAATTCATCTCTGTTGTCTGTTTTCTTTTTCTTTTTTTTTTTTCTGGTACCGAGGATCGAACTCAGGTCCTTGCGCTTGCACAGCAGGCAGCGAAACCACTGAGCTAAATCCCAGGCCTCTGTTGTCGCTGGTATTATCTGCGAGCAGAGTGGTGGTACAGTCCAAAGAACATGGACTTCGGAGTCAGGTCTGGGTTCGTTCCTTGATCCTGCTGTAATAGTACTGACAGCAGTGATAATGTAAATAATTACAATTTATTGAGCACACTATGTACCAGAGAACATGCTTTTATTTATGTCATCTCATTTAACTTTCACAGTAACTCTGCAAGATAAGTCTATGATCTTCATTTTCCTGACGGAGATAACCTACGGCAGAGCTAGGTCTGTCTTGTGATAACCATGGTCCATTCTCCCAGACTGCCTCGACCCCTGCTCCCAGTCTGTAGGTAGTCTAGTCTGTGGATGCCCTAGTCTGTGGGCACAGTCTTTCTGCTGTTACATGTAATGCTAGAGTTAGGGAAGAGTTTGGGAAAAGGAAAAGAACTCTCAGGTCATCACTCCGTCACTTCTTACTCTCCTATTGTTAAACTGCAAACTCCAGTAATGGTTTGACTTCCGTATATGGTATGGGGGTAAAATAGGTGAGAGAAGGAATGCTTTAAAGCTTGGGTAAATACTTCATGTTTTCATTAGTTACTGATTTCTTTTCAGCTTTCAAGGCTGGGTGTTAAGGCAGGGCTTTTCAGCTCTTGAGCTCCTCTATTCATTTGTCTTTTTCTCCTACTTTTGCTTTTTTTCAGAGTTTGCATTCTTATGCAAATGGAGCATATGGTCCACCATACCCCCCTGGTCCTGGGACAAATACTGCCTCCTACTCTGGGGCTTACTACCCACCTGGCTATAGTCAGACCAGTTACTCTACAGACATGCCAAGCGCTTATCATTCACCAGGCAACAGCCCAAGCCCAGTCTCTCGTTGGATGTATCCACAGCAGGACTGTCAGAATGAAGCACCACCTCTTAGGGCACAGGTTCCAGGATATCCTGCTTCACAGGTGAGCAGGTTTCTGTTGGGAAAAAAATACGGAATCTTTGTGTCTTGAATTGTAAACAGTGGAAGGATATTTATTTATACTAGTGCTATACTTTAGATTCTCACAGATGTTTTTCCAGAGGTGAAGGCAAGGGCAACTTTTGTAGTTGTTGTTGTTGTTTTGAGACAGGGTCTCACTGTGTAGTTCGGGCTGCCCTTGAACTCACTAATATAGCCCAGGCTAGCCTCAAACTTGCAGCGATCCTCTTGCTTTAGCCTCCTGAGTGCTGGGATTGTAGGTGTGCTCCACCATATGTGGCTGACAAGGACAACTTTTATTCTTTTCTTTTTTTTTTTTTTTTTTTTTTTTTTTGGTACTGGGGATCGAACTTGGGACCTTGTGCTTTCGAGGCAGACGACGGAACCTTTGAGCTAAATCCCCGGCCCAAGGACAACTTTTATATTGATGCTTTCTTATTATGTGTATTACAGTAACTGTATTTTAGCTGAAGACACCATAAAGATGTCATAATCATAAAGTTTTTATAATGAAAGAAATCTTTTAGAGTTCTTACTTGAAACTTTCTGTCTTATTAAGCTTTTAAAATTGTTGTTAGGTTTATATTTTTAAATATTCTTTGAATGGTACCATGTTTATTTCTCTGTTCATTTCAAGAGGAGTTCTAATATGTCTTTATTTTTGCTTATAACGTATGGGTCCATTTGTTTCTACTATCTATGGGACACTTCCGTATGCTTTGTCTGTTGAATTATGCACTTTACTCTTCCTGAATTTGTCACCAAATCCAACCCTGGTTATCTTTGGAACCAGCTATTTTCAGACTTGGAGAAGTTATGTTACTGGCATCTCAGAATCTGCCTGTACTGGAATAATGTCATGACTTCTCGAAGTTTTGAAGTAGTGACACCATACATATTTCTTCCTCTCTGTCTAGAACCCTGGAATGACAATGCCCCATTACCCTTATGGGGATGGTAATCGTAATGTTCCGCAATCAGGACCAACTGTACGACCCCAGGAAGACACGTGGGCTTCTCCAGGTGCGTGTGGGATGGGGTCCCGTTACCCCTGGCCTTCAGCTGTGCCCTCAGCACCACCCGGAAATCTCTACATGACTGAAAGTGCTTTGCCGTGGCCTAGCAGCGGCTCTCCTCAGCTACCTCCTTCACCACCCCAGCAGCCCAAGGTAGGCCTTCTAAGTGTCATTCCTTTGATCTCTGGGGAATTAAGAGAGCACAAGATGGAACTTCTCTGCATTGGTCTATGTAAAATGGAGACAAATTGCAAAAAGTTGGTGGCTACCATCTATAGCTTTACCTCAGGGTTTTTTTTTTGGTACCAGGGATCGAACTCAGATCCTTGTGCTTGTGCAGCAGGCAGCGAAACTACTGACCTAAATCCCCAGGCCCTTATTATTATTTTTTTTCATAGCAAAACATCTATTGGTAGCAGATTATAAACGACAAAAAAAACCATTTATTGGTACATTTTAGGGATACATAATGATAACACTCATCTTAGGGAATTTGCACCTGTACATGATACATCCTGCCTCTATTTTTCTATTTCCCCCTTGCCCTCAAGTCCTCTCTTCTCCCTATGTACAAAAGCTTTGTTTCCATTCCTCAGCCTTATTTCAACCTCTTTTTTCTTCCCTCACACACTTTATTTTTAAGAGACATTTTAGACATTTTTGTATCCTGTTTGTTTGTTTTGAGACAAAGTCTTACTATGTAGTCCATGTTGGCCTTGAACTAACTATGTAGCCTAGGCGGGCCTCAAAGTTATGGTGATCCCCTGCCTCAGCTTCATGAGTGCTGGGATCACAGGTGTGTACCAACACACCCAGCTCACATTCTTTTTTTAAAAAAACAGAAAAAGGTACATTTCTGTTTTGTGCAATACAATTTGAATATTAAATACAATCAAAGACTGTATTTTACTACCTCAAATAATAGATAATTATAGACAGAAGATGTGTAATATCTATAATATCAGCCTGTATGTTCTAATTTTAAATTAAACCATAAACTTGAACATCATCTGCTAATAGTGCATTCCTTTTCACAATGTATCTGAAAGGTTTGACTGTTTAGGGGGAAAGCTACCTAATTCTTACCTATGAAGTCACTAGCTGGATTGTGAGGTGCTAAGATAGATTGTGAGGTATTCATAATGATGACCTGCCTCAGGGTAGGTGGCAACCATTGTTGGAATTCTCTCCCTTTTACATGACAGGTTCATCTCAAATGATTAAAGAGGGAGGTCCAGTTTTATTGGTGAGGAATATGATTTTCATGTATCTTCCTGGTCTGGGGAAAGATGTGGGCTAACAGATATAATGTTGGTGGCTTCCCATTTAAACAACTTTTCCCCATTTTTCTCTCCTATTCCAAGGATTCCTCATACCCCTATAGCCCATCAGATCAAGGCATGAACCGGCACAACTTTGCTTGCAGTGTCCATCAGTATGACTCGTCGGGGACAGTGAATAACGATCATGCAGACCCTTTGGATTCCCAAGTGCAGTACAGTGCCGAGCCTCAACTGTATGATAACACCTCCACTGAACAGCCCAGCAGTCAAGAGCAGAATAGTAATCTCCCTGAAGAGGGTTTATCTTCAGACAAAAGTACTCCTCCAAGTATAAAAAAAATCATACACGTGCTAGAGAAGGTCCAGTATCTTGAGCAGGAAGTAGAAGAATTTGTAGGAAAAAAGACAGACAAAGCATACTGGCTTCTTGAAGAGATGCTAACAAAGGAACTTTTGGAACTCGATTCCGTGGAAACTGGGGGCCAGGACTCTGTCCGGCAGGCCAGGAAAGAGGCTGTTTGCAAGATCCAGGCCATACTGGAAAAATTAGAAAGAAAAGGATTATGAAGGATTTAGAATGAATTGGAAGCCTGTTACTTGGCCAAAGAACTCTTGATTTGGGTTAGTTACTGATGTTTTGAAATGCCCGTTGATGACAAGAAGCAATACATTCCAACTTTCCTTTGATTTGACATTTGAAAAACTGGCAAAGGAATAGAAGAATATTTCATCTAGAAGTTTTTTCAGTTTTCAGACGAATGAATGTAATAGGAAACTATGGAATTGTCAGTTTTTGCCAAGTAGACTCACTTCTTCTTAAGAAATTTATAGATATTTGCAAGCTGCTTCTTATCATCAGGAAGGGAAAATACTTTGTGTAACAGGCTATCAGAAACCTAGGAGAGCAAACTGGATATAATCTGAGACAAACAGGTTCTGTTTTTGTAAACATATGAATAACTTGTTACATTTTTGTACATTGTGACTGCTTTGAGCTGCCACTTCATGTGTAAATTACAGCTTAGACTTTAGCCTTCTTGGACCTCTGTTTTGTTTTGTTTGTTATTTGCAATTCACAAATACAGTATTCTCTACTTCTTGGTACATTTTGTAGTAACATGTTTAATATAATTATTCAAGAGACTGTATTGACAGACTATATTGGCAGTTCTGAATGAGTTTGTATCCTTTCACAACTTGAATATATTGTACTGTGTAGTGAGTTCCTGAGGTAGATTGTCTTCCTTTCTTTGTATAACTAGGGTTAGAATTCTTACCATTTTAATTTTTCTTCCTCCTTTTTATTTTTTTATCAGTACTGGGGATTAAACCCAGCACATGCTAGGCAAGCTCTTTACCACTGAGCTATATCCCCTGGTTCTTTTTATTTTTGAGTTAGGGTCTTACTAAGTTGCCCAGGTTGGCTTCAAATTTGCAGTCCTCCTGCCTCAGCCTCCCAAGTAGCTGGGATAAAGGGATATACCACCACGTCCAGCTGCTACTTCTGGGCTTTCTTTTTTTTGGTATTGGGTACTGAACTCAGGCCCTTGTGCTGGCGAGGCAGGCACGGTACCACTGAGCTAAATCCCCAGCTACTTCTACTTTTCGTAGCAAATAAAAAGCACATTTGGAAATAGCGTTGACATATAAATGTCAGTGTATTTTTATAAAGATACACTTTAAAATTACCTTTATTTTTTTTAACAAAGTGTAATTATCTTTTCAGTATTACTGCTTTTAGAGATAACCTTATCATATAGATGAAATACAAATGGCGCAGTGAAAGAAATGCCTGCAAAAAGTAATAAATATGATTATTTGATAATATCGTTCCCCATTTCAACTATCACTTTCATCAGCCAGGATCCCTATGGGCAGATTTCAGCTCAGCTTATACTTAAAAATGAGAATAGGACATTCATGCTCAGGGAATGAATCAGCCATAGCTAGAGGGAGAAATTATTTTCTTCTTTTAAAGTTAGATTTGATGTTTACTTTGTAGAGTAAATTTCATAGAATTGCCTGTTTCATAAAAAATGTTAATTACTATTAATAATAGTCATTTTAGCTCCAAATTTCAAAAAAGGACATTGAAGAGTCTCAGATGGCATTGCTTAGGTAACCCTGTTCTGTTATACGAAGAGACTTAGGTAAATTACTTACCTTTTACATCTAAGGTGAGTTCAGGTATACACTGTCTACTTTTGGAAAAACAGCTGTTTCTTAATAAGATACCCAAGTGATAATTTTTCTTTTTCCTAGGCTGCCAGGCTTATTAGGTATACTAAATCTATTAGCCATCCCCTCTACTCATACATAGAACCCAACCAGTAAAAACAGGTTCGATAATGAGAAGGAATGTAGTAAGAATGTTGACTGGATCTTATGGTTGGGATAAGTGAGGTTTTTGTTTTTCATTTTTTTTAGACAGGGTCTTGGTATGTAGTTTGGGTTGGCCTTGAACGCATCATGGAGTCCATGCTGGCCTCAGACTTGTGGCAATCCTCCTGCTTCAGCCTCCTGAGTGCTGGGATTACAGGGGGATAAGTGAGTTTTGCTGGATAATATGGCAGTAATTTTGTTCTAGAATTTTTATTTTTGAGCTAATACAGGAATGTTTTACAAAAAAAGCTTTTCTATGAAAATTAGAAAATTATACTTGAGACTAAAACTTTGAAGAGGGAGAACTTAAAGCTAAGTTACCAGTGAGGCACTTGATTAATTTAGAAGAGAACATTACTATTTAATGTACTGAATGCCCAACATGCCAATTTTCATGAAGTCTTGGTTTTTATATATATGTACAAATATATGTTATGCACAAATATACATATATGTGTATCTTTTTAAAGTTATTTAAAAAACTTTTAATGTGATTTTAGACTTACAGAAGAGTTGTAAAATAGAGGTCCTGTCTACTCTTATCGAGTATTGTGCATCTTACATCAGCCATACAGCATTCGTTAAATTAAGAAACTGACCTTGGGGCCGGGGATTTAGCTCAGTGGTTCTGTCACCTGCCTCGAAAGTGCAAGGACCCGAGTTCAATCCCCGGTACCAAAAAAAAACCAAACTGACCTTGCTACAATACGACACCGCTAACTAGAGAGGTGACGTTAGAGATTTTATTAGTCTTTTTACTAATGTCTCTTATCGTTCCAGGATCCAATCTGGTCTCATCTTGCCTTTTCTTGTCACATCTCTGGTGTCTTCTGGTCTGTGACATTGTGTCCTAATGGGCTATCTGATGCTGTATTTCTGGTGATGTGAAACCAGTCACTATGCTAATGTGGTGTCTGCTAGGATACTCTACTGTAAACTTACTGTTTTCCTTTGTAATTACTAAATATTTGCTAGAGATACTTTGAGACTATGCAAATATCCTATTTCTACTTAAACTTTTGCCAATTCCTTGTACTATCCATTGGCAGACCTTGCTTGTGGCAGTTACTACTGTTGTGGTCTATTTGTGATTTTCTCTTTTTCTCATTTCTTCTATATTTAATAATTGGAATTCTTCTGTAAGGAAGAGTTGTCACAACTGAATTTATATTTTTAGTTATAATAAGATATTCAGGGTAGCTACAAACTTAGAATTTAAAGATGTAAACCGTGTTAAAATGATTCTAAATACCACTATCAAAGAACTGAGTTGGTAACCTGTCTCAGAAAATATAATTAATTTAAAAAGGAAAATAGTTTTTATGATTTCTAGAATTGATTTGACTTTTTTTTTTTTTTTTTGGTACTGAGGATCGAACTTTGGTCCTTGCGCTTGCGAGACAGGCAGCAGAACCACTGAGCTAAATCCCCGGCCCTGTTTTGACTTTTTACTGAGTGTTGACTTTAGAATGAAATTAAAAATTATTTTTGAAATTTTACATTTTTTTTTCTGGTACTGGAGATCTAACTCAGGACCTTGCGCTTGTGAGGCAGGTGTGGTACCACTGAGCTAAATCCCCGGCCCATGAAATTTTACATTTAGACTTTTGTTTGTTTGTTTTTTGTTTTTTTGTTTTTTGGTACCGGGGATCGAACTCAGGTCCTTGCGCTTTCGAGGCAGGCAGCGAAACCACTGAGCTAAATCCCGGGCCCTACATTGAGACTTTTAGAAAGTATCTAAATTTATATTACTTTTGGGATAATTTTTGTTAAAATCTTTAATAAAGTTACCCAGACCTAGCATGATAAACACAGCTACGTTTTCTTCATATTAAATCCTTATTGACCCAAATATAAATGTCAATATAAACATTTAAACAAGTGAACCTAAAGGAGGTATCTACGGCATAGGTTATATCTATGGGTTGTGTGTATATGCTGGTGCAGAATTCTTTTAAATGTTCTGAAAAATGAGGTTTGTCTAACTAATGTAAATAATACTGCTTAAGCTAAGCATAAATTGAGTAATATAGATTAATTGGCATTTTAAAAAATGTTTTGAGGAAATGGAGCCTTTTTTCTTTCCTAAAAAGATATGAGTTTACTATAGTTCTAGAAGTTTAACCAGTCAATTCTGAAAAAAGGCAGTATTCTCTGATCCCACCTCTATTTTTCTTTCTTTGAAGGCAACCACTTTCAAATGTAAAACATATTTTAAAATGTATTTTTATGGTTTTAAATATCACAATTATGTTGCTTTTTCTTGACTTAGCAATTTTTGGTCTTTCCTACTGGTATTTTATTATAGAGGATGACAATTTGGGTTTATCTCTTGGCCCTTATCATTCACACATCTTAGCCCTATCCTCCCTGCTTCTCAGTATGGGTTATATAGTAATTTCAATGTAAATGCTAACCAGAGCTCTGCCATGTAATAAACTGTGATTTCTTTTCCCAAATAACTCCTTGTTTTCCTTGTAATTAATCATTTGTCTTCTTTTTTTTTTGTACCAGGGATCAAACTCAGGACCTTGTGCTTGCGAGGCAAGCACAGTGCCACTGAGCTAAATCCCCAGCCTGTCTCCTTTATTTTGTTTGCTTATGTACTTATGACTAATTTGACCTCAGACCCTCCATCAGTTGTCTAAATCTTCTCTTTAAATGCTCAGACGTGTATTGTATCAAACTCCTTAAGATGTCTGTCCCAGAACTTTCTCCAAGAGGACTGGTATGTTCCTGGTGCAGACTGTTATCCTGGAATCTTTCTTCTCTTATGCCAGGGATTCCCTTTGCCATTTTCTTTTTCTTTTCTTTCTTTACAAGGTCTCACTGTAGCCCAGGCTGGCCTCAAATTTGCAGCAAGCCTCTCAAGTCCTGGGATCACAGGCATGTGCTACCATGCCTGGCATATTTTTATTTTTTGAGACAAAGTCTCGCTACGTAGTTCAGGCTGTCCATGACCACTGAGCAATCCTCATGCCTCAGCCTCCCAAATGCTTAAATCACAGGCATGTGCCACCAGGTCATCTTCAGTATTTTATCCCCACCCCGTTTTTTTTTTTTTGGTACTGGGAATTGAACTCAGGACCTTGTGCTTGCGAGGCCGGTAGGATACCACTGAGCTAAATCCCTGGCCTTTCCCCCCTTTTATGTGGCACTATACTGGGGACTGAACCCAAGACCTTTGCACTGAAGCACATCCCCAGTCCCTTTTTTATTTTTTACTTTGAATCAGGCCTTGCCTAGGCTGTGCTCAAACTGCTTTAGCCTCTCAGTGCTAGGATTACAGGCAAGTATTACCATGCCCAGGTAGGATTCTACTGTGGTGTGTGTGTGTGTGTGTGTGTGTGTGTGTTTGTAGCATCTTATATCTGAGGATATTAATGATGATTTTTTGATATTTGTCTTTCTGCATAATAAATTTTCTCTAAAGTTTTTTCCTCTCTTTTAAAGTCTTGATCATGTTAGTATTTCCCAGACGTCTTAGTCCTTGGTTGTGTTTTTTACAGTGTGATTCAATGAGACTGGAAATTGAAAATTGTTTCTAGAAAATTCTGCTAATTTTTCTCTTTTTCTTTTTGCAGTACCCCTCATGGATCCAACCCAGGGGTACTTACCACTAAACTATGTGCCCCAACCCTTTTCTTTTTTGAGGCAGGTTCTTGCTAAGTTTTCCTAGGCTGGCCTAGAACTTGTGATCTTCCGACCTCAGCCTCCCAAGTAGTTGGGATCCCAGGAGTGTGCCATTGCCACTGGTGGCTTCTCCTCCCCTCCACACCTCCCCCTTCTCCGCGTGTGTGTGTGTGTGTGTGTATCACTGAACTATATTTCCAGCCAAATTAACTTGTTCTAAACTTTCATTTGCGTGTGGTTGTGGGGGAGACAGATATTTGAACTCTAATGTTGAGAAGTGGAGACTATCTGGATATTTTCCCCCTGTACATGAAAATAGAAAGGTTTTACACTCTGTATGCCTTCCATCAGAGTAGTGGTCCTGATCAAATGTGAGGCAGAGTTACATGACAATTTAGATAGAGCCCTTTGGGATCAGGGCAGATTTTCTTTCAGCCAACAAATGTTCTTTTATTTTGCAATTATTTCATGTTGTAAGATAAAGCTAAAAGTAGGATTGCCAGATAAAATACAGTGTTCCTAGCTAAGTCTGAATTTCAGATAATCATTTTTTTTTAGTTGTATGACCTAGGCAATATTTCAAATATACTTATACTAAAATACAACTTCTTGATTATTTGAAAGCCAGCTTTAACAGTATTATTTTTTAATTAAAAATTTTATTTTGAGATAATTATAGAATTACATGCAATTTTAAGAACTACTACATGCTGGGTGTGGTGGTGCACAACTGTAATCCCACCATTTAGGAAGCTGAGGCAGGAGGATTGCCATGAGTTTGAGGCCAGCCTGTGTTACATGGTGAGTTCAAGTCCAGTGTGAATTTAGTAAGACCCTGTCTCAAGGAAAAAAAGAAAAACAAAACTTACAGAGATCTCATGTACCTTTTACTCAGTTTCTCCCAGTGGTAACATGTGGCAAAACTTTGCTTCCAAGTCCCAACCAAGCACTGTGACATTGATAGAATCAAGGTTTGGAATAATTCCATCACCACAAATATTCCTCTTGTTGACGTTGTATAGCCATGTGCTTTGCTGCCCCCTCTCCCACTAAACTCTTGGCAAGTACTATTTTCTAATTTTTATCATTTTAGAAATGTTATCTAGGGCCGGGGATTTAGCTCAGTGGTTCCGCCTCCTGCCTTGCAAGTGGAAGGACCTGAGTTCGATCCCTGGTACCAAAAATTTAAAAAAATGTTATCTAAATAGAACCATAGTATATTGCTTTTAGAGACTGGCTTTTCTTTTTTTTTTTCTTAGCATAATTCTAGAGATCAAATTGTTTCCTGTCTCCATAGTTCTGGGTTTTTTATTTTGTTTTGTACCAGGAATTGAACTCAGGACCTTGTACTTGTGAGACAGGCAAGGCACCACTGAGCTAAATCCCCGGCCCCCTTTCTCCATAGAAGTTGTATATGGATGGCTGCACCTCAGTCTGTTTAGTCATTCACCTGTTGAAGGGTATCTGGGACATTTCCAGTTTGGGGGTATTGTGAATAAAGCTGCTGTGTGTCTTCATATACAGCTTCTTGAATGGGGAGAAGTCTCCATCCTTTATATGGAGTGTAATGCCGAGGAGTGCATTTCTGGGTCCTGTGGTACTATAGCTGTTTATTTAATTTTTTAAGAAACTGCCGAATTTTTCCAAGTTGTCTGTATCATTTTACATTTCCTACTATCAATGTATAAGTTTCTTTATATTCTTGTCAGTAATTGGTGTTGTCACTTTTAAATTTTAGCCATCCTGGTAGGTATATAGGGTTATCTCATTGTGATTTTTTTTTTTTTTTTGAGACAGGGTCTCCCTTTGTAGTTCAGGCTGGTCTTGCACTCACTGTGTAGCCCGGCTGGCCTCAAACTCACAGAGATGTTTTTGCCTTAGCTTCCTGAGCTACTGGGATTACATGTGTGCTCCACCACACCCAGCAGTTGTTTGTATTTTCCTGTTTTGTTTTGGGGTTTTTTTTGGTACTGGGGATCGAACTCGAGTCCTTGAGCTTGCGGGTCCTTGAGCTTGCGAGTCCTTGAGCTTGCGGGTCCTTGAGCTTGCGGGTCCTTGAGCTTGCGCAGCAGGCAGTAAAACCACTGAGCTAAATCCCTGGCCCATGTTTGTATTTTCTTCCTTTATTTTTTTTGGTACCAGGGATTGAACTTGGGTCCTTGCGCTTGCGAGGCAGGTGGCGAGGCAGACAGCGGAACCACTGAGCTAAATCCCTGGCCCTGTTTGTATTTTCTTAATGGTTAATGTCTTAGTCACTTTCCTTGTTGCTGGGACAAAATACCCAACACCTAAAACTTCAAGGAGGAGAGGTTTATTTTGGCTCACATTTTAGAAATTTGTGTCCTTGCATGGTTGGTGGGATGGAGGAAGGGCTGGGGCAGGGAGAAATTAGGTTCACCTCATGGCCACCAGGAAGCGGAGATCAAAGGGAGGAGCTGGGGAGGGAGATACAACCTAGGCCACACTCCCAGTGCTGCACTTGTTCCAACCAGGCCCGCCTTCTCACAGCACAGTTAGCTAATCCACCCACCAGTGTCACACCCTGTGATTCAGTCCCCTCCCAGACCCCACCTATGGTCACAGGAGGCTTTGGGGGACATCTAGAAACTGTAACAAGTAATGAAGTTGAACATTTTTTCATGTTCTTATTTGCCACCTGCATATTCTTTCCTGTTTAGTGTCTATCCTTGTCTTTCCCAGTTTCTAACTTTATTTTTGAGACAGGGTCTCACTGTATAGTTCAGGCTGGCCTTGAACCTACTATGTAGCCCAGGCTGGCCTCAATCTCCTGAGTGCTGGGCTTTCAGGTGTATGCCACAACACCTGTCTCGATTATTTTAATTAAGTTTTAATTTTTTTTTTTCATGAGACATGGTCTTGCTATGTAGTTCAGACTGTCCTTGAACTCTAGGCGATCCTCCTGCCTCAGCCTCCCAAGTACTGGGATTATACGCATGTGCAACCACTCCCAGCCCTTAATTTTAGAGTAGTTTGGATTTACAGAAAAATTATGATACTGGGCCGGGGATTTAGCTCAGTGGTTTCGCCACCTGCTGCGTAAGCTCAAGGACCCGAGTTCGATCTCCGGTACCAAAAAAAAAGAATTATGATACTGATATAGGAGGAATAGATATAACTCCCACACCTACTAGATGTCCAAAATGTGAGTTCATGGTCTCTAAAATTGAAGAATGAATTCTAGGAAAAATGAAAGTTAAGAGTAGGAAAAATTAATTGAAAGAAAGCTTCTAAGAGAGAGGGGGACCAGAAAGTGGGTTGCCCAGGACCCTGTTTCCCAGGGAGTTTTAATGGAGCAAAGCCAGCAGGTGAGGTGCATTCAAGGTGGGACAAAATTGTAAGACACAATGGAAATTACAAGGTGACATGAGGTGGGGCAAAACCATGACCAATAAGATTACAAGTACAGTCACCCAGGTAATGGCATCAAATGGGAAGAACAAGTCACAAGGAATTTCCCATTTAGAATATGAATCACTGCTATCTGTCTAGGGGAAGTAGTACCTCTTTTCTTTTTATATAATGCTAACCAATGAATGTGCCTTAATTGTTCTCCATGTTGTCTCCTTGCTGTGTTGGCTCATTGAGGGCTGGCTCCTTGAGGACTGGTACCTTGAGGGAGGCCCTGCCTAACTGCCTACAAGATAATCTAATTAACTTACGTATCTACAATATTCTCCCCATCTGAAGTAGTACCCCTAACTCCTGTGAGGGGGCAAGGGGCAAAGACCATTCTGGCTACTTTGGCTGAAGAGGGTCTTAGATGTAGCCAGTAGTCATTTACTCTACAGAGAGTCTATCTAAAGGCCCTCGATAGGTGCCAGACACTGTCATCTTGGTTAGCTGTATAGCTTTGAGTCTGGAGGAGACAAAACCAAAAAAACAGTTCAGTATACATGGGCCAAATAATAAGGTCAGCAGGATTGTTATGAATATAGCCAGCAAGTGTTTCCACCAGTAATAGCCTCCCACAAAGAGGATAAGGAGAAGGTCCAAGGGGCTTCAGACTCTGACATGGTATTAACCTGTTGTCTAATATCTTGAACTGATGAGATATTAGCAGATGGATCAGGAATGTACACACAACATTGTTTTTATAATTGTGCAAGTACCCCCTTGTGCTGCAGTTGGAATATCTAATGCTATCTGATTCTGGAGGATGGCTTGTCTCATTAATTTTATTTCTTCATTTAAGGCAGAGACCACTTGCAGTGTCATTTAAGGCCCACTGAGTATAATTAGTTAAGGCCTCAATATATTGCATGACATCTTCTAACCTTAGCAAGGGGATAAATATAGAAGCCAAGTGATCATACCAGTGAAACACACTTCTAGACCATCCATGTCATAAGTGGGATAAAAGCCAGGGATGTAGCTCAGTGGCACCATGCCTGCCTTGCCAGAGGAAGATTTTGAGTTCGGCCACTGGTACCAAAAAATAAAAAATAGGTGGGGGTAAATTTGTAGGCTTGTCAAGGTTTTTGACACTCCTGCCTTGTAACCATGCAAATCCCAGTGTGCCTCTCCCTATCCATCATCCAGGGCGTAGCCAGGGGAACAGATTGGTTCCACAGGACCAATGAGTGCCATTGGGGGCTTCCTATCTAATTCCAGGATTATTAAACCAGTTTGTTGCAAACCAGTCCTCAGCCTGTAAAGTTATTATGTGTTATCTGCTCAGGGGATGTCCACCCCGAGTATTTGGTAGAGTTAGGCCAATGAGAATAGGAGTGGTTTTTCTGTTCTTAACATAAGGGGGCCTTTCTACTAAGGTATCCTATAATGGGGGTTAACTATATATAGTTATCCCATATCTGAAAATAGCCATCTTGATATCTATGGTTGTTGTCCCTCATGATTGGACCCTTATTTCTACTTAATAGGGGGTTTACTAGAGCCTGTAGAGAAAAAATACAATTATGTTCAGAGTATAGTTTATAGGCCATTCAATTACCTTCTAACTGAGATGAACTATGAAATATGGAACTCTTTCATGTTTCATCAATATAGTCTTGTAGCTTACTCCAGTCATCTCCTTGAAGTGGGGATACCCACCAAGGAAATCCTGATGTACTTGACAGGGGGAGCAGGCCACATATCCAGCAAGATGTTTGTTTTAATAACTCCATATATTCCTGTGCCCACCTTAGAAAGGGATTGCACTCTCCTTTAAGGAGTAATTAGTAAAAAGGCTAAGAGTAATATCTTATATTACTTATCTTAGGAATGTTTTTTTCTTCTGAACAAGAATATTAAAAGGGCTGAGGATTTAGCTCAGTGGTTCTGCCACCTGCCTTGAAAGTGCAAGGTCCCAAGTTCTATCCCTGGTGCAAAAAAAAAAAAAAGAATTTTAAGTCTTCTATGGGTTCACAAGAGTATTCAGATGGTTGCGCACACTTGGTGACAGTCTCTGGTTCTCAGGGCTTGAGTGAGGTGTGGTGTATCCAGGAGTCCAGGCCTGTTACCTTGACAGCTGATGGAATTGACAGGATCACAGTGTATGGTCTTTCCCAAGTTGGTCCTAGGGAAGGAAATGATGAGGGGAGAGATTTTACCAGTACTAAATCTCCAGGTGGGAATATGGGATTTCTTTTTTCTCTAGTCTGAGCTTCTGTTAGCTGTTGAAGAGTCTGTTGGAATTTAGCCAGTGAAGTGACATCTTTTAGTAAGGCATCTGTTTCTCTATCAAAGAGAAAATCATTAGGAAAGGACATCCATAAAGTATTTCAGATGGACGGAGGCCTAGAAGTTGAGGTGTCTTTCTTATTTTAATAAAAGCTAAAGGTAGTCAGTAGTTGAGGCCACTGTAGGTGAGTCTCCTGAGCCATTTTGCAAAGATGACTCTTTAGGGTTTCATTCATCTTTTCTACCTTTCCTGATGATTGTGGCCTTCAGGCACAGTGAAGATGACAGGAAATGTCCAGTGCCTAAGAGACACCCTGCTTAACTGTCACTTTAAAGGAAGGCCCATATCACTCTGTAACCTTTTAGGAAGTCCAAACTGAAGGATAATTTCTGACACCAAAACTGTTACCACCTCCTGTGCCTTTTCTGTTCTACAAAGAAAGGCCTCAACCCAGTTTGTGAAAGTATCTACCCAGACCAATAGATAATTGAAGTTCCTTACTCTTTGGCATATGAGTAAAGTCCAGTTGCCAATCCTCTGCAGGGTATTTACCATGTCTCTGTATACCTGGAGGAGCTATGGTCCGGTTAAGATGATTGACAGAGCTCACATGTCTTAACTGTTGTATTGTCTGAGAAAGTCCCTTTCCTATGAATAACTTTTAAGCCATCTGCTGTGTCTTGTCTCTTTCCCAAGTGAAAGGTTTGATGTAAAGACTTAATAATTTTCCATTGACTAGCACCAGGAAGGAAAAATTTTCCATCATCTGATTGTAACTATCCTGAGGGGAGAAATTAACATCCATGGGAAAGAGCCCCCTCAATCTCAGGCTAAGAATTTTTGGGTTGAGTATGTTCAAGGGACCCTTCCCAGATCAAGGAGGCCTAAAGGGGAAGCCCCCAAGCAGCTTCTTTTGCTCCTGCATCAGCCAGTTGATTACCTTGAGATACTTTATCAACTCCTTTTTGGTGTTCCTTACAGTAAATAACTGCTACTTTGGAGGGGTTATAGACAGCGGATAAGAGTTCATCTATTTCCCTATGATATTTTATAGGGGATCCACTGGCTGTCAGACAATTTCTTTCTTTCCATATGGCCACATGAGCATGGAATACTAGGAAAGTATACTTTGAATCAGTATAAATATTGACTTTTTGTCCTTCACCTGGTTGTAAAGCCCTGGTCAGAGCTATGAGTTCTGCTAGCTGAGCACTAGTCCCAGGCACAAGCGAGGAACTTTAAAGTGTCTGGTGTAGAGTCTCTATTGCATACCCTGCCTTTCTTGTCCCTTTCTTGTCTTGAAGGAACTGCCATCACAGAAGAGGGTCAAATCAGGGTTAGTAAGGGGTGTGTCTAGCAAGCCTTCTCTGGCTGAGTATGTGTGGAGAATTACCTATTCGCAGTAATGTCTTTCAGCCTCAACTTCCTTTTCTGGTAGAAAGGTTTTGAATGGCAGGTCCTTCTAGAAGTAGAGCCTGGTATTTAAGAAGTCAATTGTCTGATAGCCATAGGCTGTCTTTGGAGGAAAGAAGTCCTGCCACATTGTGAGGTGTATATACAGTGAGATCTTTGCCTAAAGTCAGCTTGGATGCCTCTGCCACTGAGAGCTACTGCAGTTACAGCTCTGAGGGATGCAGGCTGTCCCTTGGCTACAATGTCTAACTCATGATTTAGATACCTCACAGGCTGTTGAGCAAGTCCCTGATCCTGTGTAAGCACTCCCAAAGTCATGCCCCACCTTTCACCAACATACAAATTGAAACAGTGTCCTGTTGTTAAGCTTAGGGCTGGGGCATTTAGAAAAGCTTATTTGAGCTTCTGGAATGTGGTCTGGGAATCAGGTTCCCAGGTTAAAATATGGGTATCTGTCTTTTGGGCTTCCTTTATAGCGGATAGAAGGGTTGTACAATTTTACCATATTCCGCTATCCAAAGGCAACAAAAGCCTGTAATTCCT
The DNA here is from genome assembly GCF_053883595.1 of Heterocephalus glaber. Lineage (NCBI taxonomy): Eukaryota > Metazoa > Chordata > Mammalia > Rodentia > Bathyergidae > Heterocephalus > Heterocephalus glaber. Next base: position 40,164,651 of record NW_028258308.1, read on the forward strand.
AGGAATCCCCTTAGCCGTTTTAGAGTCTTGGTCTATAGGAAGGAAAGAATTGGTTTAATTCTTTCCTCCCCTGGTCTTAGATATTGAATACTATAAGGGTTCCCTTAGATATAATAAGGCCTAAATATTTTACCTCAAGCCTGCAAAGTTGTGCCGTAGATCTAGAAACCCTTGTCCACTAGAAAATTTAGCAGAGCACAGGTGCCTTGGCTAGAAAGTTCTTCTGAGCAAGCACATAATTATGTCATCTACATATGGTAAGACCGTGACCTGGGAACATTTAAAACATGCCAAGTCATGGGAAAGCACCTGCGTAAAGAGATGGGGACTGTCTGAATCCTTGAGGAAGCACAGTCCACATCAGCTGAGAGTCCTGGTCACGAGGATTTTCAAAAGCAAAAAGAAAGTGGGAACCTGTAAAATACAAAAGAGGGCCGGGGATTTAGCTCAGTGGTTTCGCCGCCTGCTGCGCAAGCGCAAGAGCCCTAATTCAATCCCTGGTACCAAAAAAACAAAAACAAAAGAAATACAAAAGATAGCATCTTTTAAATCCAACACTGTCATCTTCTGGGATCTGAGAAAGGAGAGTGTAGGGGTTAGGTACCATTGGGTGGATTGGCACTACTGTTTCATTTATTAACCTAAGGTCTTGTACCAACCTCCATTCTCCATTGGGTTTCTGAACTCCCAAGTTTGGAGTATTGCATAGGCTATTACAGACTTTAAGTAAACCTTGTACTCTTGAGTTGTCAATTATAGGCAGTAATCCTTTCTTTTTTGGTACTGAGGATTGAACTGAGATCCTTTCGCTTGCGCAGCAGGCGGCGAAACCACTGAGCTAAATCTCCGGCCCCAGTAATCCTTTTTTAACTTCAGACCTTAGAGGATATTGTCTCTGGTGAGGAAAAATAGTAGGATCTTTGAGATGTATCTGTACTGAAGTAGCCTTTATTACCCTACCTGTTCTATCTTCAGTTGCCCATACTTCAGGATTTATTTATGTCTCTTCAAGGGGAAGACAGTGTACTTGACCTGGGTGCATATTATAGTATTCAAACAGGATAAGATATCTCTCCTGAGAAGGGGAATTGGACTTTCAGGCATAATTAAAAAGGAATGGGTGGGGGCCAGGGATGTAGCTTAGTGGCACCGTGCCTTCCTGGCAAGTGCAAGGTCCTGAGTTCAATCCCTGGTGGGGGGGGGGGGGATGAGGAAAAAGCCATCCCAGTTACAGCCTAAGAGAAAATAGCAAGCTAAGAAAAATAGTGAGTTACCTCCACTCCAGTGACTCCTGTCGCTGATGTATGGTGTTTGGAAGGAAGGCCAGGGTTAAAGAGAAGGACCAAGAGACACACACCAGTGTCCAGCAGTAGGCTTATTTCTTTTCCCTCTATAGTCATGATTACCCAGGGCTCCTCCGTAGTGATGACAATCTGGCCAGAGGGACAAGACAGACTGCCCCAGGCCCCTTCAGCCTTGCAGAACCAACTGGTAGGATGGGTCTGAGCTCTGGGGCCTTTGCTCAGAAAGCAGTCCAGTCTCCAGTGATTACCTTTGCAAATAGGGCATGGTGTAAGGGGCTTCTCTTTTCAGTCCTTCTTAAAAGTGGCCTGGCCTTTGACAGTGGTAGCAGATGAGCTTGGTTGTTGAGCACTTCTTGGGGCCCTGAGAATCAGACCTAGAGTCTTTTTCTCTAAGAGCTGCTGCTAAGGCTGTCGTCTTCTCTTGATTCTTCTGTTTTCTCTCCTTGCCCTCCTCCTGCTCTCTATTATAAAATACTGAGGAGGTAATTCTCATTGAAGTCTCAAGTGAGCTATCTGGGCCAGAAGCCATCTTTTGTAACTTTTTACTAATATTTGGGGCTGACTGAGTAATAAACTTATCCTTAAGAACAATCTGTCCTTCTGCAGAGGAGCTAGGGCTGTATGTTTTACTAATTCCTCTTGTAAGCGATCTAAGAAGGCAGAGGGGTATTCTTTCTCCTCCTGTTGAATAGTTGATAACTTAGGATAATTGAAGGGTTTATTTTTAGTCCTTAGGCCCTCAAGAATACAAAACTGTAGATGTCTTCTATGCCAATCTCCTACATGGTTGGTAGGGCAGTAGGGGTCCTGTGTAGGGATTGCTTGGGCTCTGATAGGAATCTAGCTCTCTTTGTCCTGGCCCTCTATAATTAACAAGATGGTATTCATCACCAACTCTAATGGCAGCTTTTATTGCTGCTTGTACCTCATTAGAAGTTAATATTTGATTTAAAAGTAACATTACATCTGTCCAGTCTAATTCAAAGATCTGTGTAAGTCCCCCAAAGACATCAATGTACTTATCAGGGTTGTCTGAAAACTTTCCTAGGTCTTGTTTGATCTGTTTGAGGTCACTGAGTGAACAGGGCATGTAGACACGATCATATCCGAGAGCACTATTTACTTCCTGTAAGGGATATTGTCCTATAAGAGCTTGAAAAAGATTAGCTAAGGATGGATATAGCCCTGTAGAGGGTTTAATTGTAGCTAGTCTAAAAACCCCAACCCTAGACCCTAAAGGACAGAGAGGAAGGATCTCAGGCTCCAAAGGACAAGTAGGGAGAACTTTTGCTTCAGCAGTAGTAAGTGAGGCTTCTATAAGGGTTTCCTTAGAAACCCCATCCTCAGATTCAGTAACTGTAGGTGGGGTTTTGACTAAGGCATCTTTGGAAATTTCACCTTCAGGTTCCAAAAGACAAGAGCAAGAAACCTCAGTGATAGGGGGCAGAGGAGCCTGGCTTTCCTGAGGCTCACATTTACATTTTGAACACAAGTAGGGATTATTTCTTAACACAAAGAAAATCTGAACATAGGGCAATTCTGACCATTTTCCCTCTTTTTTACAATATGATTCTAGTTGTGAAATAGCATTATAATCAGTACTTCCTTCTGTATTCCATATTGGCTCTAGGGAACAGGTAGGCCATGCCCAAGTGCAGAGAAATACTAAACTGCTCTTTTTCTGAATGTGAGGGTCAAACATTTTCCACTGTTTAAGAATACATTCCAAAGGAGTAAGGTTTGGATATGGAATTCCCCATCTGAAACAAGAGAGAAACAAAAACAGTGTTCTCTAAGTCCCTGGTTGATTCCTATGCTCCTACGTTTATTCCACTTCAGGGCAGGTAACTACCATGTAGAGAGAGACCCAGAAAATAAAATCAGACTGGACTATCTACCGTTAACCAGCACTGCAACCTTATCTTCCTCAGGGAACTCATACCCTTACTTCAGTAGGTACTCCCAAAGCACAAGTTACAATTGACTTTAGCCATAACAATCATGTTTAGAGAAGGAAGTATTGTTAGCAAACCAAGAGATTTAAACCACTGTTTTCTAGTTCCTTGAAAGAGAAGAAAGTTGGTCAATGGTCAAAGTAGGACACCTTTTTTTTCTGTAAAAGAAATCATCTCTAGAAATGGGTAGGTCAGAGGTTCTGCCGCTCTAGGGTGGAGAAATCTCTGACATTTACAACGGCAATTTTGTTTTTGTTTTTTGTTTTTTTGGTACCAGGGATGGAACTTGGGACCTTGCGCCTGCAAGGCAGGCTGTGAAACCACTGAGCTAAATCCCCGGCCCACCTAGGCAATCTTTATTAGCAACAAGACAAGGTTACTTTATTTATTTATTTATTTATTTATGGTACTGGGAATCGAACTTGGGACCTTGCACTTGTGAGGTAGGTGCTGGAACCACTGAGCTAAATCCCCAGCCCAAGGTTACTTTTTTTAAGGTCCTATTGGGACTGGTGGGCTGAAGGGGGCTCCGATCAGAACAAAGTCTGTCATGCACCAGCGCTAAATGGCAGTCTTTGTGTCCTCAGACACCCCGGCTTTGACATATCTGCCAGTGGTCCCCTACAGGCACATGTTAAATTTACTAAATATTTGACATGCACAGATTACATTTGTTTATTTTCTAGCAGTCATAATCCACATGTCAGTAAAGGAACTCATATCAACTTCCTATGCGGTTATGAAGAGAAAGGCAGACCAAAATCTCTTTTTATTATAGTTACCATGTAAAAACACATATGCAAGTCACTAACTGTTTGCTATTTTCCTTAGTGTAAGACAAAACAGCCACTGTAAGCTGTCTCAGCTTGACCCCTTAGAAGGAGAGGGGGTCTAACTGTAAGATGATTAATTCTAAAATTAACTCCCAACAAGTTGGAGAAAAGTTTAAGGGGAGTTTTAACTCACTAGCAGAGAGAAAAAGTCTAATTAAAGTACAAGCCATTTAAATGTCAAAAAAAATCATCATGTAGCATTCTACAAGTCCACAGTTAAAGTCCCAAAGTCCACAACCTAACAGCAAAGATATTTTCCTCCCCTACACACACAAATGATGAAGACCATGTATAGAGGGGAGAAAAGGTTCGAGTCGTTCTTAATCTACCAAAGATTTGCTTTTTACATCTGACATGGGGTCCTGTCTTATTAGTAGACAGAGCAGTCCAAACCTGTAGCTCGACTCTTAACGGAGGCTTAAGAAAGGACTCTGATGGCATCGTTTGAGATCACTCTGAGACAGAGGATATCTGATTATTGCTGACAGAGTTCACCTTTCACCTCACTGAGGAGACCAGATAGGGACGAAATGTGGATTTTCTGATTACCCAGACAGGCTGTCAGGAGCTAGTTTCTTCTGAGGAACCTTCAGGTATCCACCAGAGAGTAGCCCTGGCCATGACCCCTCAGTTGTCACCTCAGTTTCCACTAGATCCACACAATCAGAGATCTGTCTCTGAAAGGAACCCAATTGCCTAACTGGTCAACATTCCACCTGCTATTGGCTTCAATGGGAGTGGAGATTCACAGGAGAAACCTGTCCTTTGCTTTGAGAGTGGCAGCTGCCCCTAAGGGCAATTACTAGCTGGCAGAGTATAAGCACTGTTTGGCATTCTATAAGGGACAGATAAAAGCCTGAACTGTCTTTATCTGAGATGATTTCATAAGAGACCCATTTTACAACATTTTTAAGCAACTAAGTCCAAATGCAATGTATACAAAACAAGAATAAAACATAATTTTAACAAAGGACAATGCACAAGAGAAATAAATTTGCAAACATTTAAAGCATACAACTTAAAATTAAGACTTTTGAAACAAAAGCTAAAACAAAGGGCAGAATTTATGAAACAAAAACCCGAATCTATGAAACAAATGACCAGAGCCTATGAAACAAAAAGAATCTATAAACCAAGAATCAGAATTTATGAAACAAACAAACAAAAAAAGAATTTATGAAACAAAAGTTACAATCTATGAAGCAAAAAGACCAAAGTTAGAACCTATGAAAGAAAACTGTTACCTCTGTCCAGTAATCTCAGTGGGACCTCCAAAATGATATGGGAGAATAGATGTAACTCCCAAACCTACTAGGTATCCAAAACACAGGTTCATGTTCTGTAAAATCGAAGAATGAATTCTAGGACAAATGGAAGTTAAGAGTAGGAAAAATTTATTGAGAGAAAGAAAGCTGCTGTCTAAGAGAGACAAGGGGGACCGGAAAGTGGGTTGCCCAGGACCCTATTTCCCAGGGAGTTTTTATGGAGCAAAGCCACCAGATGAGGTAAGGACAAAACAAGGTGGGACAAAACTATGAAGACCTAATGGAAATTACAAGGTGGGCATGAGGTGAGACAAAACCATGACCAACCAGTAAGATTACAAGTATAGTCACCCAGGTAATGGGATCAAATGGGAAAACAAGTCATTTACAACTAATTTTCCATTTAGAATATCAGCACTGCTATCTATCTGTAGGGGAAGTAGTACCTCTTCATTTTTTATAATGCTAATCAATAAATGTTCCTCAGTGTTGGCTCCTGTCTGTGTTGGCTCCTTGAGGACTGGCACTGTGAGTGCTGGTGCCTTGAGGGCAGCCCTGTCTAATTGTCTACAAGATAATCTAATTAGTTTACTTATCTACAATAATACTACAGAGTTCCATGTGCCTCTCATCTAGTTTCCTATTATTAACATCTTAACTTAGTGTTGTCATTTGTCATAATTGGTGGGGTGATATATTTAAAATATATATATATAATACTTCATGAATTTGCATGCCATCCTTGTGCAGGGGCCATGCTAATCTTCTCTGGATACTGATACATTTTTATTAACTAAATCCATACATTAGATTCTTTTAGTTTTTACCTAAATCCTTTTTTTTTTCTTCCAAGATTTCATCCAGGATACTACATTATATTTGGTCATCATGTTTGTGTCATAAAGAATCCACTTTTCATGGCCGGGGATTTAGCTCAGTGGTTCTGCCGCCTGGCGCACAAGCGGAAGGATCCGAGTTCGATCCCCAGTACCAAATAAGTAAATAAATAATAAAAATAAGAATTTTTTTAAAAATCCACTTTTCAGAAAACAAGCTTTTGAAAGGAAAGTTTATTCCAGTAAACAGACTAAAATCAGGAGATTTTAGCAGCTAGCTGGGAAAAGCTGAGTTTATCGTGTGTGTGTAGATGGGCTGACAATGGGAGAGAGAGATAGTGGCAGCTAGCTGGGAGAGATGTCATCTGTGAGTGGATGGGCTAACACTAGGGGAGAGAGATATTAGCAACTAACCCCAAAAGGAATTAGGCTTATATGGGTATTGAAGGGGCAAAGGAATCTGGGGTAAAATATTTATGACTTGGATGCCAAAGGCAGTCTGCTCAGGTGTATGCACAATTACTGGACTTCTAGGCACCAGGGGGATTGTATACTTTTTTTTTTAGTCTATTTGCCCTATTTACTGCAAAGCTGCTGTTGTTTGCTAAAAGCAGCCTGTTGGCTTTGTCCTGGTTTGTTTGTGAAGGACTCACTTAAGTCAGGCCTGACAGTCTCCTTAGGGGCATTTTGCCTGGGAAAGTTTCTCAGACTTTCCTTTTTTTTTTTGATGACTGACAGTTTTTTTTTATCTTTTTTTTTTTTAGGTACCGGGGATCGAACTCAGGTCCTTGCGCTTGTGAGACAGGTGACAAAACCACTGAGCTAAATCCCCAGCCCCAGTTTTCTTTTTAAGAGTAGGACAAAAATGGGCTGGGGATTTACCTCAGTGGTTCTGCTGCCTGCCTTGAAAGCACAAGGTCCAAAGTTCCATCCCCAGTACAAAAATAAAAGTAGGAAAAATTTATTGAGAGAAAGATAGTGTAAGGTCAGACCAAGGCATGATTGAGACCACGGAGGCAGGCAAAGTCTAAGCAACCTGCAATGAGTTTATTGCCATCTGGGTGCTGATGGGCCAAGGGCGAGAAGGCTGTTGACACTGAGAGGAAGGTGCTTGTGGTTGATATAGGGCATTTTAGGTGGGGGAGGAGGCACTGGTCAAAAGGGTGGAAAATTTTAGAGTCCCATGGGTGATGGGCCTGGGGCTGGCTAATAAACAGGGTGGTGGTGAGAGCAGCAGGCCGGCTGCTGGCTTCTTGCTATTTCTGTGCTCCTGTGGATGTGGGCAGCAAGTCTGCTTCGGTGGGGGTCCACCTTGGAGGACCTGTCAGCTATCTTCTACCTAAGAGAGACAGAAGGGGGACTGGAAAATAGGTTGACCACTCACTCTGCTTCTCAAAGGTGTTTTTTTTTTTTTTTTTTGCACCAGGGATGAACTCGGTACCTTGCACTTTCGAGGCAGGTGGTGGCACCACTGAGCTAAATCCCTGGCCCTTTTAAAGGTGTTTTATGGGACAAAGCCATGAGCTGAGGAGGGTTCAAGGTGGGACAAAACTATAGTCAACCAATAAGATTATGACAAGTAGGGCTGGGGATTTAGCTCAGTGGTGCCGGAGCCTGCCGCACAAGTGCAAGGTCCTGAGTTCATCCCAAGCTTGATCCCCAGTACCAAAAAAAAAGATTATGACAAGTATAGTCTCTTAGGTAATATTGATTAAATGGTGATCCAATGGGGAAGCTAGTCACTGGAGCAAGTTTAGAAGGATTTTCAGTTAGAGATCTTTCCTGGAAGGGGTGGGTAAGATCTTGGCCCCCACCCAGGTGACTGATACCTATTTAGAATATCAATCACTGCTATTCATCCTAAGGGGAAGCATGCAGGTATGGTAGTTTTTCTTCTCTTACAATGCTGGGCTTCAGTGAATGTGTATTGATTGTCCTCCATATTGGCTCCTGGAAGGCTAACCCTAACTGCCTACAAGATACTAATTAACTTACCTATCTACAATGTTCCCCCTTCTGAAGAAGTACCCGTAACTGCCATGAGGGGATAGAGGGCGATGACCATTCTGGCTACTTCTGGGTGAAGAGTGTTGTAGTTGTGATCAGCAGTGATGACTTGACAGTTTTTGTTTTGTTTTGCTTTGTTTTTTGACTTGACAGTTTTGAGGAGTACTGGTGAAGAATTTTGTAAAATGTCCCTGTATTGGGATTTGTGTGATACTTTTCTTGTAATTACCCTGGGGCTGTGGGTTTTATCTGTCATATCAAGGATATATATTCTACATGATTATAGTGTTGATGTTATCCTTAATTGTCTTACCAAGGTAGTTTGTCAGATTTATCCACTATACAGTTAACCTTTTTTTTGGTGCTGGGGATCGAACTCGGGTCCTTGCGCTTGCACAGCAGGCAGCGAAACCACTGAGCTACATCCCTGGCCCAGTTAACCTTTTTTTAACCATTCATACTGCAGATGGTCCCTGACTTATGATGGGATTAGTGTCCAGTTCAACCCATCATACACTGAAAATATCATTATATCAAAAATGCATTGAGGGCCGGGGATTTCGCTCAGTGGTTCTGCCACCTGCCTAGCAAGCGAAAGGTCCAATCCCTGGTACCAAAAAAAAAAATTCATTGAATAGAGCTGGGCATGGTGGCACACACCTGTAATCCCAACACTCAGAATGTTGAGGCAGGAAGATTGCCTTGAGTTCAAGGCTAGCCTGAACTACATAGTGTGACCCTGTCTCAAACAAAACAAAACAAAACAAAACAAAAAGCAAAATAAAGCAATGAATAAACCTAACCTGTCAAACACTGTAGTTTAGGACCACAGAGCACTGTAGAATACTGGCTGCCTTTGTGCTCATGTGGCTTAATATTGCTACCCAGTATCAGGAGACAGCATTATATCATGCCTAGGAAAAGATCAAAATTTGAAGTACTGAATGTGTACCACTTTCCCACCATTGGAGAGTTGGAAAGTTATAAGTTAAACCATGTGGGGGACTGTCCATATGCTGGAGCAAAGTCACTCACTATATGCAGCTTCACACGTAGGGGGTGGGAAGTTATGCTCCACTTCCTTGAAGGTGGAATCCTCTTTACATAAATTATCCAAATTTCCTTGCCAGGGAAACATCTTTTCTATGTATGTATGTATGTATTTATGTATGTATGTGTGTAGGAACTCATGGATATTTATTTTACACTTTGAATTATGGTCTAATACTGTATTTATTTTGTTGCTCAAATTGTTCTGCTTTGGCCATTGGGAGCTCTTTCAGTTAGCTCTTGTATTTTATTTTTTCTCTGCAGTTGGTTGAATCTGCAGATGGAAAGCCTGCAGCTACATAGGGTAGACTATACTCTCATCATCATCTGGGTTTATTTTCCCCTCCTCCTTTACTACTTGGCACAATCAGATACTCAGGCTCATCCTGTGTATTTCATATTCTAGTCCTCAAACTGTTTCTCCAAGAGGCCCTGGTTCCTCTTATTGAACAAGATTTGGGTTCTACCTTCTCTCCTCTTACTGTGTAGCTTTGAGAGTTCTCTACCAATCCTCTGTGGACATGTTTCCATACTCTTTACCTCAGTCTGGAGCTTGGCTTTTCATCTTCAGTCCTTCACTGAGTAGAGTTTTACATTTTGATGAAGTCCAGTTTGTCACTGGTTTTCTTTTAAAGATAGGGCTTTGGGTTGTCTCTTAAGAACTCCTTGCTTATCCCTAGCCTTAGAGAGTATCTCTTTTTTTTTCCTAAAAGATTTACATTTTAGCCAGTGTGGTGGCAGATGGCTGTGATTCTCAGCCTCCCACAGAGCTGGGCTTGAGTTTGCAGTCCTCCTGCTTCAGCCTCCTGGAGGGCTGGGACCACAGTCATGTGCCACCAAGCCCGGCTGACTATATATTGTTGAGTAAAATTTAGATTCATGGATCCCTCTGATTATATATTCTAGTTAATCAGAATCTTTGGGTATTGATTGAAATATCTACACTTTTTATTTGTTTGTGACAGGGTTTGGCTATGCAGTTCAGGCTGGCCTTGAACTTGCTATGTAGCCCTTAGGCTGGCCTTGAGCTCATGGTGATCCTCCTGCCTCAGTCTCCTAAGTGCTAGAATTATAGGTGTGTGCCACCATGACCTGCTGAACGCATACTTATTGAATTAGGTGAAGTATAGCTTATTATAGAAAGAAATGAAAATATTAAAATTAATGCCTAGCAATCTATCTTTGGGTATAAAATCCCTATACTCATGCTTTGATTTCAGGCCACTTAACTGTCCACAAGCATTACTTTTGGTCTAGGATGTGGCCAACAAACTTACCACTCGAGAGCAAATTTAAGCTCTCGCTTGTGTAAATAAAATTTTATTGGGACAGTGTTTCCCTCCTCGATTTACTTACTGTTCCTGGCTGCTGTAGTGCTGTGACAGGACAGCTGATCAGGTGTGGCGAGGACCTCTTGACCCACTGAGTCTAAAATATGTGTCTGGCTTTTATAGAAGAAGCTCACTGCCTCCTGCACTACAGTAGTGAAAGGAGAAGAGCAGAGACTGTTTCACATGTTGCTTTTTTTTTGGTACCGGGGATCGAACTCAGGACCTTGTGCTTTTGAGGCAGGCGGCGGCAGCACTGAGCTAAATCCCTGGCCCTTCACATTTTAAATCTTAAAAAACAAAAAAAATTTTAAGTCTTTTATGGAAAAGATTGATATACAACTGCAAATAATGGCCAGTAAAATTGTTTGCATTTTTGGGAGGTGACATAAATATTCTTATTTACCTGCAATTACCTGTCAGTTTTTTTGGGAACTAAAATTTTTATTCCTTAAGGCAGTGTTTCTCAAAGTGTAGATACCACATTACTTGCATCCAAGTCCTTATTTAAACTGAATTCTTAAAACAAAACAAACAAAAATCCTGATTCTTGGATCCTACCCAAGACCTATGGAAAGAGAATTCTGGGAGGTATGGCTGGATATTTGATTACTTCTTTTGCATCTACTAGTTTAGCACCTGCCTGTTTATAGCACTCACCAAGATACAATTGCTTATTCCCTGCCTTACTCTCCCATTCAGATTCAACTCCTTTGGGGTGGTGTCATTATTCCTTACTTTTTTTTTTGTACCAGGGATGGAACTCGTGTACTTGTGCGTGCGCAGCAGGCAGCGAAACCACTGAGCTAACTCCCAGACCCTTCCTTACTTTTTGTATTCCAAGTGTTACACCCAGTGAGAGAGAACCAACCAGAGACCGATATTAAATCCACACAGGAGTTTATTACCGGCCAGGACTGAGCGGAACATCGGACTGGAGCCTCGACTGGGGGTTGACAAACATATTTTATACACCTTTGAGGCCAGCAGTTTCTAGGCCCCGCTATGGGATAGAACTAGCAAAGCAAGCAAAAGGTACAGAAGCGGAAAGCCCTGTCCTTAGAACATTTGTAAAACAATGGTTGATTGTTGCTTCTAAGAGACTCTCTAAGGGGAGGAGGTTTCTAAGCTTCCTCCTTCTGAGTTCATCTAAAGGGCAAGCAGGTGGGTCAAGCAGCAATATGGAGTCTGTCTTGCTAACTAGGGTCCTTCACCAAGCTCTGGGTGGCACATTTAATTTCTGTAGTTTTCCAAGTGTGGTTAACAAATGCTAGAGGTCTCAGAGATTCCTACAGGGGTAACCAAGTCAAAACTATTTTCATAATACTAAGATATGATTTGCCTTTTGTTTTGCTATTGACATTTACACTGTTCATGTAAAAAACAATGGTATCTTTGCTGTTACCCTAATGCCACAGATTGGGGAAGTTCCGAACAATCAAAGCATATTTGGCTCACAGCTCCGGAGGCAGGGAGTCCAACAGTAGGGCTGGAGTGTGGTGAGGGCCTCCCTGATGCTTCACCCCGTGGTGTGAGGGCTGTGTGTGCCTGAGGACAGGGCTGGCCTGAGTGCAGTCACAGCCCTCACCCGTGAGATGCTCCACTTCTCGACCCGGTTACAGAGGGATGTTCAAACCAAGGCAGCCAAACTGCTGCAGCTTGGGGCAGAAACAAAACTGCTGTCAGTCAGGTTCTCCACTGACGTGCATTCATAGTAAGAACAGAATGGAGTCTCACCTGCAAATACCTTCACAAAGCAGTACAAATTATCAGGGTTGTTAACTCTTAACCTTTGCGTTCACAGCTTTTCATTTGCTATGTGAGAAAAGGGTTAGTGTGCATAAAACAAAACAATTCTATTGCATGTAAAGCAGCACATTACTGTCCCACTTGAGTGATTTTCAATGGGAATCTGAACTAGCTGCTCTTTTTTCATAGAACATTATTTTTAGGGTTTTTTTGTTTATTGTTTTTTGTAGTTCAGGCTGGTCTTATACTATGTAGCTCAGGCTGGCCTCGAACTCTCGGCAATCTGCTACCTCAGTTTCCCAAGTGCTGGGATTATAGGCATATGCCACCATGCCCACCTTCTACTTCATTTTTAAATTAAAAGTGCAGCTGATAAATTATGGCTCCTTAGATTTTGGTATTTTCTTGAAAACAAAGTGAGCTTTTCATGTGAAAGAAAACAACTGACAATATTTATTGCTAATGATACAATTTGCTTCTTTGAGAAAAAAGAATTTTGGGAAACTTGTACCTGCTACTATGCGCTTAATAGCATCATTAACACTTCAAAGACTTCTGGAGCCAGGCTTATGTCTGTAATCCTAGCACCCTGGAGGCTGAGGCAGGAGGACTGCCGCTAGTTCAAAGCCAGCCTGGATTTACTGAGACCCTGCCTCAAAAAAAGCAAACAGCAACAACAAAAAAACTTTTCTGATGTGGTGATATAAAAAATTGTGCATGGAAATATATTAACATTTGGAAGATCTGTATAGCTGTATGAGCTGGTGTTTCCAAATCCCTAAATACATGTCATGAGTCATGCACTGTGAAAGATCCATTCAAAGTACAAGCTAGACCAATAGATTTTTTTTTTTTTGGTACCAGGGATCGAACTCGGGTCCTTGAGCTTGCGCAGCAGGCATTGAAACCACTAAGCTAAATCCCCGGCCCTAGACCAATATATTTTAATGGCATTACAATATGAAAAGTTCCTTGATATGTTTTCAGATACCACAGTACAACTCACTTTGTTTTTTGAGATGGGGCCTGATTACCTTGGCTAGGCAGGCCTTGACCTCATGTTCCTCCTGCCTCAGCCTCCCAGGTAGCTGGGATGACAGGCACACATCACCATGCTCTACAAATCACTTGTAAGAAACGACTTGGGCCAGGGATGTAGCTCAGTGGCACTCCGCGCCTGTCTGGCAAGGACAAGGTCCTAAGTTTGATCCACGGTACAAAAAAACCCCAACAAAATCCAGAAGGAGGGAAAATGAAAGAAGGGACGTGAAAATACAAGGGAAAAAATGGATACAAAGCTTTTGTACATGGGGAGGGGAGGGGGCTTGAGGGGGGAATGGGATAAAATTTTTAAAATTTAAAAAAAGAATATCCAGTTATCTAGGAAGACTATTAAAATACTCAACTACATACAGTACTGTATTTAGGACTCAATAAGTAAAAAGGTCCTGACCCCCATCCCCACCCCCAAAATATCTGGCATACAACAGGATTTGGAGATACAGAACCTAAATTCAAATTCTAGTTCTGTGACTTAACTGACCGTTTTGGGCATGTTAGATTAGGTCTAGACTCTGAAGTCAGATTGCCCGGGTTCATAATTTTGGCTTCACCATTTGTTGATGTTGCTGACTCTGGGTGTCTAAGAGATAACTATTGCATATTATCAAGTTGCTGAGGGGATTTAATGGGATTATGTTTATAAAACACTCAAAACAGTCTGCAGGACAAATAACTCAGTAAATGTTAGCAACTAATATTGGTCTGTAATGCTATCAGCAAGAGCCTAGAGAACTGGACACAGCCCTGGCTGCCCTTTGTCCTATCCATAAAAAACAGGTTCTTTATGGGCCTGGGATTTAGCTCAGTGGTTTCGTCGCCTGCTGCACAAGCACAAGGACGTAAGTTCGATCCCCGGTACCAAAAAACAAAACAGGCTATGTAGGAGTTAGAAACTTGAGAGGAATGTATAAGTAAACTTGTTTGTATGTCGCTGTCTGTAAACAGACTGTGTCATAAAAATTTACTGTTTTTTTCTCGGTTTCTGAAGAAATAAAAAACATTCCCTGAACCCCTGCCTTACAACCTAGCTAGAAAAGAATAAACTAACTTATTTAATAACCAAGGGAACTGAGGTCTTCCAGAAAATGAACTATTTAGGGGAGCTGGGGAGCCCGTGACTCAGCATCATGATTGGGAAATTTATCCAGACTTCCCGGCAGCTATGTCCTCTCATTTGGAAAAGAAAAAAGAAAAAAACAAAAAATTCCGGCCTCCCTTGTAGTTTTTGACTCCTGTCCCGAGCACCTGTACATCTTCAGGACTATCTTTTTGGCGGCCTCAGTCCTAATAAACGCGAGGCAGAGGAGCCAGGGCGCCGGGCGGCGTCCCGCGAAGCGCAGGTCGAGGTCCCCGAGCTGCCCCTGCGCCCAGGGTCAGAGGCCTGCTTTCCCCTGGGCGAGTGGCAGCGGCGCTGCCGGTCCCGGAGAACCTTTCTTTTGCTGCAGCTCGCAGTGCCGCTTGACAGTTGTCACCCCGTCCCTCCCTCCCCACGGTGCAACCTCCAGGGCAGCGTTGAGCCTCAGAGCTCCGAGCCACGCTCCACAGCAGCGGCGTCTCGCGCGATCCCCGCCACCTCTCGCGACACTTCCGCGGGGGTCCTGCGGCCCTTATCGCTCCACAGCGACGGTGCGCTGCGCTCGCGGTCCCCTCGCTGGTCTGACCCGCAGCCCTGCCCGCTGGGCGCGGAGAGCTGGGTCCGCCCCGCCGGGGACGGGGACGTGCCTTGTGCTGTCGGCCCGGCGCGGGAGCGCGCAAGCAGCAGGGCTGCTGGGTGAGTCCGTGTCCGCCTCCGCTCGCCAGCGGGGAGGGCGCGGCCGAGGGAGGAGCGGGTCGGGCCCACGGCGACGGCTCCCAGGGTGCGGAAAGGTGGTGGCTCCCCGGGCAGTGTCCGCTCCCGCTGGCGGGGAGGCCTGGGAGGTGAGAGGGACGGGCTGGGTCCCGTGAAGGAGCGCGGAGAGCGGCGCCATCCGCGGCCGCGACGCTCGCCCCTCTCTGCCGAGGCGCCACAGGAGGTGCGGAGGTCGCGCGTGATCGGTCGCGTCAGCCCACCTGAGAGGTGGCCAGGCGGGGGCCGAGCCGCGGTGTCCTGGGCAGTGGTCTAGCGTGCGCCTCACAGCCTCTAAGCCGGCTTCAGTGGTCAGTCAGAATGATTGGTTCGTAATGCATTAGTGATTTTCTGTATTTTAAGATTCCAGTGGCCAAGTAAATGATGATAAAGGACTGTTTAGACCGTAAAACCTGGATGTCGTTAGGTCGGCATACTGACATGGTTGGGGTCAGTTTTCTGCCTTTGGCACTAGGTTCAAATTTGAAATGGGAATGAAATATTTTGTTGCAATCCGTTTTTTGTTGTAATTGTTTTGAGGTACCATGGCCTGAACCTAGTACCTTTGCACTGCTATATCTCCAGCCCTTTAAAAAAATATTATTTTAAAAATTTTGAAACAGGGTCACCCCTAAGACGTTAAATTGCCCAGGCCTGGCTCTAGTTTGCAGTACTCCTGTCTCAGCCTTCCAGAATGACTAGATTACCAGCATTCATCAGCACATCTGACTTGCAATCAGTTTTGAGGACGTGCTTCTTGTAATTTTGAGTTAAAACTTGTGTGAGTAAACCATCCAGTTTTCCAAGAGAATTGTGAGCTTAGTGCAAAGTGGTTGACCTAAGAAGTGTTTTTTAAAGACACCCTTCCTAAGGTAATTCGTTTTTATTTTAAAATATCTATCTATTTATTTATTTTTGGTACCAGGGATCAAACTCAGGACCTTGTGCTTGCCAGGAAGGCGTGGTGCCACTGAGCTAAATCCCCGGCCCTGTTTTTATTTTAAATTATGTAGCCCCCTTGGATTTTTTGTTGTTGTTGCAGAAATGTTCTCTTCAAATGATCGAGTTTTGTGTGCATGCACATGTGAACAGGTACACTGCTAATAGAAGGAAAATCGTTTTCCTGATAGTTGTATCTTGTCTTTTAGAGAGAGAAATGTCATCAGTGGAAGCACACCAGGAGCAGTTGTCTCAGTCGGATCCATCCCCCTCACCAAACTCATGTAGTTCCTTCGAGCTAATAGATATGGATGCTGGCAGTTTATATGAACCCGTTTCTCCACATTGGTTTTATTGTAAGATAATAGATTCTAAAGAGACCTGGATTCCATTCAACTCTGAGGATTCACAGCAACTGGAAGAGGCATATGGCTCTGGTAGGATGAAAATGAATTGTAACAAAGACTTTCAGCTTTAAAAAAAGACTTTGAGCTCTCTCAAGCTACAGTGTACACACACCCCCACCCCTGATTTTTGTGGTACTAGGAATTGAACTCAGAGCCTTGGTGCTGAGCTACATTTCCAGCCCCCCCCCCCCATAGGGTATTTTAAGTTGCCTAGTCTAGATTTAAACTTGTGATCCTCCTGTTTCATGCTGGAATTATAGGCACGCATAACCCTGCTCTGTTTTGTAATAGCCCCAGTAGTGCTGTTAGAGATACATTTTGGATTTTTCTTGTTAAGCAGTTTTTAAAAAGTAGCTCAGAATCGTATTTTGGGAGATTTATTGTATGATCTGTACTTTTCCTCCTAATTCTTGATAGGAAAGGATTGCAGAGGGAGAGTGGTCCCCACGGATGGGGGCAGGTATGACGTTCACCTGGGGGAAAGGATGCGGTATGCTGTGTACTGGGATGAACTAGCATCTGAAGTGAGACGCTGTACCTGGTTCTACAAAGGAGACAAAGACAATAAATATGTTCCCTACTCAGAGAGCTTCAGCCGAGTTTTAGAGGTATTGCTTTGATCCCCTTTTACTCATCATTTTTATCTTTTTTCTTTTCTCATTTAACAATCTTTTCTTCCTTTTGTGACTTACTTTGTGAAATTTGCAGAAAAGGTTTGATTCCATGTACATCATACTTTATAGTATTTCTTTTTGCAAGTTGGTTTCAGGATAAAGTAATTTCATTTTCACATTTTAAAATATTATGGAAACTGGGCGTAGTGGCACATGCCTGTAATCCTAGCCCTTGAGAGGCTGAGGCATGAGGATCACCATGAGCTTGAGGCAAGCCTGAATTACATAGTGAGGCCCTATCTCAAAAAAACCAACCAAACAAAAAGATTAAATAAAATATTATAGAAACTGTCTTATGCTTTTTTTTTAATTTTTAATTTTTAATTTTTTTGTCTTACGCTTTTTAATTAAAAATTTTCCCTGGTGAAAACCATTACAGTGGTACCTTGGTTCACAAACTTAATTTGTTCCATGATTTTGGAAAAGATGGCCACATTTGTGTTTGTGCAGGAAAGGTGGCCATGGTTGTGTGTATCATCTGATAGAGTTTGCAGATGAAATAAAACTTTTGCCAAATGCTTCTGTCTGCAAACCACGGTGTTAGCACTTAAACCACAGGACTGACCTTTTTGATATTTATTTTCTTTAACATGGAGAACATTAACATTACTGACATATGAAAAGATGAATAGCAGTTATTAGAATTAGGAGTGATATTTTTCTTTGTTCTGTGCTGTTATCTGTCATAATTTTATTTTTTTTATTTTTTATTTTTTGGTACCAGGGATTGAACTTGGGTCCTTGCGCTTACGAGGCAGGGGCCATATCTGTTATAATTTTAAAAGAATTTGAAAATAAATTTGATAAATGAGAATTATATTGTTATTGAAACTCATTAATCTAGTGGTATTCTTGTTATAGGTTCAGTTTAGTGGAAAAGCTATTAGAAAAATCTAATGAAATGTATTTTCTTTTAAGGAAACTTACATGCTTGCTGTAACTCTGGATGAATGGAAAAAGAAACTGGAGTCTCCCAGTAGAGAAATTATTATATTACACAATCCAAAGGTAAAGTGAAGTAACACATTTCTCTGATATTGGGGTTAAGGTTATTGCATTACTAAGGAGAACTTTGGCTTCTTTTCCCTATGGACTTTATGTAAGATAAATTTAGGCAATTTTATGTTCAATTCACCACTATAAAACTTAAAATTTACAGTACTGCCATTATTTACTCCACTCAGCCATACAAAAGAGTTTTCTTAGGAAAAATTATGCCATTGTAGGATTAAGAAATCACCAGTACATTATATGAGCACATCTTTCATGTGTAGGACATTTTTGAAAGACTTGTTAGTCCAGTGTATTTTCAGGGTCTTCATTTCAAGCTTTAAGAATTGCATATCAAAACTATGTACTGAAAGATATCTTTTTATCCTTCAAAATGTATTATATAGAAGCTGGGCATGGGGGCACACATCTGTAATCCTAGCACGCAAAGGGCTGAGGCAGGAAGATTGCCACAAATTCAAGGCCAGCCTAAGCTACATAGTGAAACCCTGTCAAAAAAAAAAAAATTGAGCTGGGGATTTAGCTCAGTGGTGCTGCCACCTGCCTCGAAAGGGCAAGGTACCGAGTTTGATCCTTGGTACCAAAAATAAATAAATAAATAATACATATACATAATATAGAGATGACTGTAACATCGAGTATATTGCTCTGATCTTTTTCTTTTTAAGCTCATGGTGCATTACCAGCCAATTGCAGGGTCTGATGAATGGGGTTCAACGCCCACTGAGCAAGGTCGGCCAAGAACAGTGAAAAGGGGGGTTGAGAATATCTCTGTTGACATCCATTGTGGTAATGTTAATCATTCATTTTTTCTTATCTTTTCTATTAACTTGTTTATTCCTTAAATTGTGACCCTTTTTTGTGTATTTCAGTTACCTCAAGGCTTACAAATTATCTTTAATTGGGCTTATTCTGAATTCAGATTAGCATCACTTTAAGAATTTTAACACATGTAAATATTTAAAGCTGCTAAGTATATAGGGTGGGCATATGGTGGGATGTGTGAAATTTGGTAATACTAATCTGGTAGTTGCTAAGTAGAGGTGAGCTGATTTAGTCCTCATTCTAAGAAGTTGAATCTACCTGCTTGACTAGATATTTATTATGGGTAATACCAACTATTTTTGAAGATTTTCAACTCAGACTATTTTTCAGAAGGAACTTGATTATTCATTGCCATCTAACGGGGGTCACTTGTGATTGGCTTTAAATATTTTTAACTGGATTTTAGAATTCCTTTTATCTTACAAGAGAGATGATTTGTCTCTTGGATAAACTCTTAGATTTACTGTAATTTAAAAAGATGAATTTAAAATTTTAAGCTTTAAAATCATTCCAAACATTTTAGAGACAATTGATTAAAAATGGAATCATAGGGCTGGGGATTTAGCTCAGTGGTTCCAGCGCCTGTCTCGTAAAGCGCAAGGTCCAGAGTATGATCCCCAGTACCAAAAGAAAAAAAAAAAAGGAATCATAGTTAATAATATTCCATCAGATATAGCCTAGACTTGCTAACTGTACTGTGATTATTAAGAGGCTGTCCTGGGGCCGAGGATTTAGCTCTGGTTCCGGCACCTGCCTAGAAAGTGCAAGGTCCTGAGTTAGTGCAAGGTCCTGAGTTCTATCCCCAGTACCCCAAAAAAGAAAAAAAAGAGGCTGTCCTTAGGAAATATACATATTAAGCAGTTTGAAGTTTGAGGTGTATGAAACATGATCATACATGCAACCTGCTCCCAAATAGCCCCCCAAGATAAACATGTGTATGTCCACACACATAAATAATAATGAAATGTGGTTTAAGAAGTTGAATTTCTAAAATGTACTTGGGAGTTTCTGTACTATTTTTTCTAGTTTTCTGTAACTTTGCAGTTATTTCAGAATAAAAAGTGAAAATTTTGTATAGACTTATTTCCAGATAAATTAAAAATGAGGCAAAATGTACTTTTACTGCATAATTAAATATAGGACCATATTGTGTCTTTTAAGTAATCCATTTGTAGTTTAACTTGCTCACATTTATAACCTATTCACTGTAAAGATTGAGTTTAGAATTAATTACATGGAATAATTCTTTTTTCTCATTTTATTTATAGGAGAACCTTTACAGATAGATCACTTGGTCTTTATAGTACATGGGATTGGACCAGCCTGTGATCTCCGCTTCCGAAGCATTGTGCAGTGTGGTAGGTTTGCAGAGCATATAGGTTAGTGTTCAGGGAGTGTGTTAGTCACTGCATTGGGAGTCAAGACAAAGCATCATCTTTAGCTCATCGGCTTAGCTGCATAATCAGATTTGGAGAACTGAAGACATGTGATGAGCAGTGAAGCTTCCTAGCTTAATCTAAAGTGGTAGTAAATTCTTGAGGATAATACTTTATATTCTTAACCAGTAATTCTTTTTTTTTTTTGGACCAGGGATCGAACTCGGGACCTTGCACTTGCGAGGCAGGCGGCGGAACCACTGAGCTAAATCCTTGGCCCATTAACCAGTAATTCTTGAGTGAATGAGCCCCGTAATCCCTATAAAATTGTTTCATAGTATAGTGGTCTTATTTCTAACCTTCAGAAATGTAAAAGGGACCCTGAAGATGATAGAGTGAATAACAGAAAATACAACCATTTTTTGTACATCTTATTGTGATAAGCCTCTTTTTTTATTTTTTGGTACCAGGGATCAAACTCAGAACCTTGCAATTGTGAGGCAGGCACGGTTCCACTGAGCTAAATTCCCGGCCCCAAGCCTCTTGGTATTATTATTGAGGTATTTGAGTTTTTTATTTTTAATTTTTTTTTTGTACTGGGAATCAAACTCGGGTCCTTGCACTTGTGCAGCAGGCGGCAAAGCCACTTAGCTAAATCCCCAGCCCGAGGTATTTGAGTTTGACTCAGGTTCTTGTGCATGCTAGGCAAGTACTCTAGCACTGAGTTACATCCTGAGCCCTTTTTATTTTGAGATGGGATCTCCCTGATTTGCCCAGACTGGCCTCGAACTAACCATTTTGCCTCAGCCTCCTGAGTAGATGGGATTACAATCCCCAGAAGCCTCTTGATAGAATAATTGGAAGATTTAAGTTGTTAGTAAAACTTGACTTTAAAAGGCAACATCTTTAAAATTTGATAGTGTGGAGTCCATAATTGACTAGCTCCAAGGCAGGGTGGCATATGGCAGAGGGGCAACAGTTTGTGGGGGTGGAAGGCAGCAAAAGCAACAAGGGAAGCTTAACAGTATCTTTCTGACCCTTCTATTTTATCCAACCTACTTAGGGTGGGTAGCACTCACATGGTTAATCCTAGTGCCCTTGAGCCTAGCATTGCACCTTGAATCAATTCCAGTGTCACACACTCTGGACCCAGCCACCTCTGAAAAAGCCACCTATGACGGTATGAGGCTTTTAGAGGACATCTAGAACCAAACCATAACATTCCACCCCTGGTCCCCCAAAGACTCATGCACATCTCTTTATGCAAAAGGCATTTAGTTCATCTCTAAGAGTTGCAGAAGTCCAGTTTCAGCATTGCTGAAAAGTCAGAGTCCCAAATCTCTGAGAATTAAGGCAAACTCTTAGCTGTGAGTCCCTGTGCAAATGAAAAAAGTTAAACAACAAAACAAACAAAAACTCAATAGTGTGCAATATCTATTCCAAGTAGGAGTCTTATTTTACTGGGTGTCTTACTTTTCTCGTTGCTGAAATAAAATACCTGACACCCAAAGTTAAAGGAGGAGAGATTTATTTAGTGCACAGTTGTAGAAGTTTCAGTTCATAGTCAGCTGGCTCCAAGGTGGGGTGGCATGGCAGAGGGGCATCACAGAGGAAAAACAGTTCATGGCAGGCAGAAGACAGCAAAGGCAAGCAACTGTCAATAGAAGCTTCTTTCTGCCTCTTTTATAGTCTACCTAGGCTACCTGGCTTAGTTAGGGCCTGTGCCAAACCAATCAGTGGACTGATTTAGTAGTCACCCACCCTTAATCCCAGCGTCACACACTCCAGATCACCTACCTTTGAAATAAGCCCCAGTTCATGAGGCTTTAGGGGGACATCTAGACACAAGCATAACAACATAAGTGGTTCTGAGCATAAACTGGAGTTATATTCTGGAAGATTAAGATAGTGAGATAAGAATTTTGAACAGCAGTGTATATTTTTTAAAAATCTGAAGTATTGGGTAATGGCTATATTTTTTTTGGTACCGGGGATTAAACTCGGGTCTTGCGCTTGCACAGCAGGCGACAAAACCAATGAGCTAAATCCCTGGCCGGTAATGATTAATTATAAAAACCAGGAAGTAGAATAGGAATCTGATTGCAAGATTAATTGACATATAATCATCTAATTTTTAGAAATTGAAACAGCTTGATTGACATAAAAGTTTTTCAGTTGGTTTTTCTTTTGATGAAATGTTTTATATAGGAAGGGACGTTTTGGGGCCGGGGATTTAGCTCAGTGGTTCCACCCACTATCTGCCTCGAAAGCACAAGGTCCCAAGTTCAATCCCCAGTACCAAAAAAAGAAAAGGAGATTTTATCTGAAAAGAATGTCTTTTCCCCTATGTACTGTTAGTTTTTCCTGAATACCACTATTTTTGAGTCAAGTCATTGTGTGTTCTCAGCAAGTGTGGCTAGGCAGTGTATTACCTGATTTGTTACATGCTGATTTTATGTGTTAATTGCTTCATTGTTGATGCATAAGTTAATTTTCTTTTCCAGTGAATGATTTTCGCAGTGTTTCCTTGAACTTGCTACAGACACATTTTAAGAAAGCTCAAGAAAATCAGCAGATGGGAAGGGTAGAGTTTCTTCCCGTCAACTGGCACAGCCCTTTGCATTCGACTGGCGTAGATGTGTGAGTAACACCTTACACTCTCGAGTTGTTAGCTGTGGGTATGTGTTCTGATTTTCAGTGTACTTGGGGACATTTCTGTGATAGCTGATTGTATACTTAAAGTTTCTTAGATACATTATTAAATCCTACTCAGTCCCTAGTAAAAAGCTGTGTGTATCTTCTTTAGTATGCTTTATTATCTTGCTATATTTACTCTTAAAACTTCATCATTAGGGCCAGGGATTTAGCTCAGTGGTTTCGCTGCCTGCTGTGCAAGCGCAAGGACCCGAGTTTGATCCCTGGTACCAAAACAAAAACAAAAAAAGACTAAAGGTAAACGTTGCTTTCTTCTAGTGTATAAGCATTTCCATTTTCAGATGTCAAAACCTAACCATAGCTGGGTGTGGTGGCACATACCAGTAGTCCCAAGCACTGGGGAGGCTGAGACAGGAGGACTGCCACAAGTTTGAGGCCAGCCTGGGCCAGGGATTTAGCTCAGTGGCACCATGACTGCCTCGCAAGTGCAAGGTCCGGAGTTTGATCCCTGGTACTGCAAAAAAAGAAAAAAAAAAAAAAAGCAAAGAAAACAAAACTTTCCCCCCCCAAAACAAACAAAAAGCCCAGCTGTACCCCAAGATGTACAGAATATTTTGTTGCTCCTTTTGTGATCATATTTAAATATTAGTCGAGATTTCAAACAAAGAGAAGAAATCTCCCTAAATTAAATCACCATTCATAATTTGAAGTGTAATTGATACAGGGATTTTTTTTTTTGGTACTGGGGATCGAACTCAGGACCTTGTACTTGCAAGGCAGGCACTGGAACCACTGAGCTAAATCCCTGGCCCCGATACAGGGACTTTTTAAGGTATAAGCCCTGTAGTTTTGTTTATAAATTTTATGGTGATGACAGAGAAGTATACTGAGCATATGTAGCTCTGGGCTCTCCAGAAAGAAGTGTTCGTGGTACATCTGTGGAGTGGAGTGGGGATAGCAGCCTGTTTCTGTGCTGGTCTTAGAAATGGCTCTTCTCATTCTGTCTGGGTTCTTAGTACTCTGTGATCTGAGTATATTCCATGTGCCAGACATTCCACTGTGGTGTTGCTTTATTGGTTAGAAGGTCCACATTCTTAAATCTTTCACCTGACACTAAAAGATTACTAAAGGGGGCTGGGGATTTAGCTCAGTGGTTTCGCCGCCTGCTGCGCAAGCACAAGGACCCGAGTTCGATCTCCAGTACCAAAAAAAAAGATTACTAAAGGTTCATAACTCTCTGAGAACTTTTTTTTTTTGGTGCTGGATATTGAACTCAGGACCTTGTGGTTGCAAGGCAGGCGGTGGAACCACTGAACTAAATCCCTGGCCCTTGAGAAAACTTTTGACAGGATTTGATTTAGACTATGTTAACATGGTCTTCCTTGGGCCGGGGATTTAGCTCAGTGGTAGAGCACTTGTCCAGCACAGGCAAGGCCCTGGCCCAGAGTGTGATCCACAGCACTGTACAAAGAGCCCCTCAATGCTGATAACTCTAGGAAAAGCCTCTTTTTTTTTTTTTTCTTTCTAGTACTGGGGATTAGTCTCAGGTGCTACAGACTGAGCTACATCCTTATTCCTTTTAAAATTTTTATCTTGAGACAAAATCTTGCTAAGTCACTAAGTTGCTTAGGCTGGGCTCAAACTTGCAGTCCTTCTGCCTCAGCCTCCTGGAGTGCTGAGATTATAGGTGTGGACCTGAATTTGCTTGGTCTTTTTTAAAATAAAATAAATTTTATTATAGCATATATATTTATATTCATAAATATGATAAATCTTCATGTACTGCTTATGGAGCTTCAACAAGTCTCAGTGTATGGTTGGTTCTCTGTTTTTTTGTTTTTGTTTTTTTTTTGGTACTGGGAATCGAACTCGGGACCTTGCGCTTGCGAGGCAGGTGGCGGAACCACTGAGCTAAATCCCTGGGCTTGTTTGTATCTTCTTACTCTTCTCTTTTCCACCATATTATTTTTGTTTGGTTGGTTGGTTTTTGGTACCGGGGATCGAACTCAGGACCTTGTGCTCAAGAGGTAGGGGGCAGAACCACTGAGCTAAATCCCTGGCCCTCCACCATATTATTTTTGAATCAAATCTTAGACATCCTGTTAAAAATTCATCAGTGCCAGATGTGGTGGTGCGTGCCTATAATTCCAGCACTGGGGAGGCTGAGGCAGTAGAATTGCCACAAGTTCAAGGGTAGCCTGGGCTATATAGTGAGTTCAAAGCCAGCCTAGACTACATAGCAAAACTCTGTCTTAAAGAAAAAAACAACAACAAGAAAAGCTCATCAGTAAATGTTTCAGTCTGTATATATTAAAGGATTTAAAAAATATATATATTTGCCAGGCATGGTGTTACACACCTGAGGCAGGAGGATTGCAAGTCTGAGCCCAGCCTGGACAATTTAGTAACTTAGTGTGACCCTGTCTCAAAAAAGCCTAGGTATGTAGTTCAGTGTGATGGTCTTGGGCTCAATCTCCAGGACCACCAAAAAAAAGTGCTGAGCGTGATGGTACACACCTGTAATCCCAGCACTCCCAGCACTAGGGAAGCTGAGGCAGGAGGATCACTGTGAGTTAGAGGCTAGCCTGGGCTACGTAGTAAGTTCAAGGCCAACCTGAACTACATAGCAGGACCATTTCTAAAAAAAAATTATATATATACTTATATGATTTTATTATAATTATATATTATTGCAGTTATACACACATACATGTATAATATACAATTAAAATATATATAATGTTATATAGGTAATATTATATATATGGCCATAACACAGTTACCACAACTAAAAATATTAATACCATCAAATACGCAGTGTTCAGATTTCCATTTGTCTAATATGATTTTTTTGGGTGCTGGAGATTGAACCTACTGTAGCTTTGGGTGTGCCAGGCAAGCACACCACCACTGAGTTACACCCCAGCCCAAATATTTTATATACATGTGTGTGCACACGTTTAAAAGTGAAGTGCAAGTAAAGGCCATACATTACAGTTAGATGGCAAGTTTCTCAGTCTCTCAATTAACTCTCAACCTGTTTTTGTTATTTTGTTTTTGTGATCCTGGGGATTGAATCCATTACCTTTGCACTGAGTACGTCCTCAGCCCTTTCTGGTTTTTAAATTTTGAGCAGTCTTGCTAAGCCACTAATTGCTTAGGCCTGGATCCAACTTGCAGCCCTTCTGCCTCAGCCTCTCAAGTGCTGGGATTATAGGTGTGCCGCCCCTTCTGGCTCTATTATTTTCTTATAATTTGTGTATTAAAGTGGGTTTTCTTGTAGGGTTGTTGATACTCTTGAGTTTTGCTGATAACTTCTCTTTAGCTTCATTAAGCACATTTTTCCATCCTCTGTTTTTCTCATAAATTGATAGTAGTCTCTTAAAATTTTGACTTTGTGCTTGAAAAGTAAGCTGGATAATCACTCAGGGATGGTTGTGGGATGTATTTGGGTTTCTCGATGTACATTTTCTCTTTTTGCAGAGATCTGCAGCGGATAACCCTGCCCAGCATTAACCGCCTCCGGCACTTCACCAATGACACCATCCTAGATGTCTTCTTCTACAACAGCCCCACCTACTGCCAGACTATCGTGGACACAGTAGCTTCAGAGATGAACCGAATCTACACGCTCTTTCTGCAGAGGAACCCTGATTTCAAAGGGGGTGTATCCATTGCTGGTCATAGTTTAGGTAACAGATGAATTCTCTGTAACCAGAGAGGATGGTTGCGTTGTAAGGATGCTTGTGTTTGAAGCCAGTGTCTTGGCAATGTCAGATTCGGAGGCCTAGCAGTTTCCATGATGGAAGGGGAAGGGGGTGGGGTGTGGAAGGGTGGTGAGCTGGGGAGATACTCTGCTTCCTAGATTTGCTTACATGTATCATTGGGTGATGACTTTTTTGTATAAAAGAGAGCAATTTAGTGCTAATACTTAGAAACTGTCCCTTTTTTCTTCTATTTTACTTATAGGTTCGCTTATATTGTTTGATATCCTAACAAATCAGAAAGATTCTTTGGGGGATATTGACAGTGAAAAGGTAATTTAGATGTTCAGATAGGTGCTCTGGTAGTGTTCCATAGTAAAGATTTTTAGATTTTTTAGACATTTTTGTTTTTATCTGACTTTGGTCTAATATAATGATGTTAAATCTGTGTTCAATGGGTTAGTAATTATGTCATTCTTGATAGAACCATCTACAGATAACTGTCATATTTAAAAATAACTAGGTATCTTTATTTCCCTTTATAAATACGAACTACTGCCAGGCGTGTGGTGGCACATGCCTATAATCCCAGCACTTGGGAGGCTGAGGCAGGAGTATCGCCAGGAGTTTGAGGCCAGCCTGGGCTGCATAGTGAGTTCAAGGCCAGCCTGAACTACATAGCGAGACCCTGTCTCAAGATAAAAAACAAGAAAATCTGCACTACTGATCTATTAATAGAATTGTAGAATCATTGAGCTAATTGGAGTTTGCCTATAACCCAGTGAAGAATGAATTAGATATAAATTGATACTATTTACTGAAATTCTATTTGCAAGTAAAAGGAGGACTTGATGTTTAAACATATTTTAGTGGGCTGGGGATTTAGCTCAGTGGTTCCGCCACCTGCCTTGCAAGCGCAAGGACCCAAGTTTGATCCCCGGTACCAAAAAAACAAAACAAAACCCATTTATTTTAGTAAAACAAAGTTCTGTCAACATGCATCACAGATAGTATTGATTGCTGCTTGACATTTGCTGCCTCAGCTTTTCTTTTCCTGTAAGAGACTTGTCCACTCTATGGGCCCATGGGTTCTTCAGAGGAGGTTTGTCTTAGACTGTTTTGTTTCTTAGGCTCTGTTTCCCTAACAAGAGCTCAGTAAATACTTCATAATGGTGATGGAGAATATTTTGACAATCCCTCAATCACTCATTGATTTAAGTCCTTTTTTTTTTTTTGTACCAGGGATCGAACTCAGGACCTTGCACTTGCAAGGCAGGCACCGGAACCACTGAGCTAAATCCCCGGCCCACTCATTGATTTAAAAATACACTTAGCTGGTGTGGTGGTGCACCCTTATAGTCCCAGCACTTGGGAGGCTGAGGCAGGAGGATCACCATGAGTTCGAGGCCAGCCCGGACTACATAGTGAATTCAAGGCCAGCCTGAACTACATAGTGAGTTCAAGGCCAGCCTGGGCTATATAGTCAGTTCAAGGCTAGCCTGAAGTACATAGTGAGACCTTGTTTCAAAAAACAAAAAAAGATGGGCTGGGATTTAGCTCAGTGGTTTCTCTGCCTGCTGTGCAAGCACAAGGACCCGAGTTCGATTCCTGGTACAAAAAAAACAAAAACAAAAAAAAAGCCAGGGATTTAGCTCAGTGGCGCTGTACCTGCCTCGAAAATGCAAGGTCCTGAATTTGATCCCCGATACCCAAAAGAAAAAGAAATACCCACCAAAAAAAAGTATATATAATATATATACATATACATTTTGTTTTTTTTTTGGTACCGGGGATTGAACTCGGGTCCTTGCCCTTGTGTGACAGGCAGCGAAACCACTGAGCTAAATCCCCGGCCCCACGTATACATATTTTTAACTGAAATTACAAAAACTTGAAATCAGTTTTCATTTATGTTTTGCATAAGTTACAATTTATTTAAAGTTAAGATACTCTACTGTGTGAATTTTATATAAGATATTTCAAATCAAAATAGTACTAGTAAAGGAAACTAAATGAATTTTTGAGATCATGCTTTATGATTTCATTTTAGGATTCGCCAAATATTGTTATGGATCACGGAGACACGGCAAACCTGGAGGAAGATTTGAAGAAACTTCAGCTCTCTGAGTTCTTTAATATCTTTGAGAAGGAGAAAGTAGATAAGGAAGCTCTGGTAAAAATAGTCTTTTAAAACTTTATGCCAAACCATGTTCATTATTTTTATTTTCATCGTGTTTACGAAGAGCTTGCCCTTTAGAAGCTTTTTAGTTGCAAAAGTACATTGTTTGTGTGTTGTTTTTTTTTGGTACTGGGGATTGAACTTGGGACCTTGCGCTTGCAAGGCAGGTGCTGGAACAAAAGTACATTCTTATCATTAATAATGTTTGTTGGCATCAGTGTTGTGTGTGTACTTTTTATTATATAAAGTGATCTTGCTTTGTGGGAGTTTAAAGTTCAAATGAGCTAACCTGTGTGGTGTCACAGGCCTGTAACCTCGGCACTCTGGGAGGCTGAGGCAAGAAGATCGTAATTTCAAGACTAGTCTGGGCAACTTGGCGATTTAGTGAGACCCTAGTATTTGTAGTGTAGTGTTAAATAATCCCACAAAGAAATTAGACTTGTGATAACTAATAAGGAAAAATACACAATGGTCTAAGGATGCATCAACCGTGTCTTGAGAGGCTGAAGGAACCCTTTTCTAGTAAAGCGATCGGCATTAAATTGAGGTCTCTTGTTGGTCAGTTGTGTATGACTTCACCTGCTGTGTCCTCACACTGTATGGCTCAGTCTCACCCTTCTCAGAAGTGTGACATCTAAGTGAGCATGGAAATCAGGATGCTTTTTCTGTAATCAAGCCATTAAGTACCCAGCTTCTCCAGGGTGTGTTTTGTTTTGTTTGAGACAGGGTCTGTATGTAATCCAGGCTGGCCTTGAACTCCAGTGATCCTCCTGTCTCAGCCTCCCAAGTGCTGGGATTACAGGTGTGCCCCCACACCCAGCAGTTTTGGTTTGTTTGTTTGTTTATTTATTTATTTATTTATGGTACGAGGGATCAAACTCAGGACCTTGCTGCTTGTGAGGCAGGTGTGGTGCCACTGAGCTAAATCCCTGGCCCAGTTTTGTTTTATTTTTAACAGTAACACAGTGTTACCTGTAGTACTATGACGCTGATACTCTAGATTCTTCTTTTTTTTTTTTGGCACCGGGGATTGAACTCGGGTCCTTGTGCTTTCGAGGTAAGTGGTAGAACCACTGAGCTAAATCCCCAGCCCATACTGTAGGTTTTTCTTTAGGTTGTTTCATAAATAAAACAACCTTTTCTTCTCCAGGTTGTACCACTGGGGAGCCACAAGAGAGTAGTTACTGTCTTTTCTCAGGGAACAGGACATTCAGTTGATTTTATTTTCCCTAGAAATAAAAGATCTTTGGTTTTTTATGCCTAGGCTTTATGCACAGACAGAGATCTTCAGGAAATGGGAATTCCTTTAGGACCAAGAAAGAAGATAATAAACTATTTCAAGAGCAGAAGAAATTTGCTGGTATGTACCTAACATAGCTTGTTGGACTAAGCAGTTTTTTAACATCCATGGCATACTTCATGAGATGTTACTCTGGAGAGCTAAGCAGTCTGTTTTTTTGAGATGGGGTCTTGCTATGTTGGTTAGGCTGGCCTCAAACTCCTAGGTGTAAGCAGTCTTTCTGCCTCAGCCTCCCAAGTAGCTGGCACTACAGGTGTGTGTGTCACCACATGCAGCTACCTAAATTGTTTTTGGGAATTAGTCTTTGACTCTTTTAGACATTAAATACATTTTCTTTCTTTTTTTCTTTTTTTTTTAGGTTTTTTGAGACAGAGTCTCACTAATTCAGGCTGGTCTTGAACTCACTATATGGCCTAGGCTGGCCTCCAGTTCACAGTGATCCTTCTGCCTCAGCCTCCCAAGTGTTGGGATTATAGGCATGCGCCACCATGCCTGGTTCCACAAGATTCTTACTCATTGTTTTTCATTTTTCTTTTTTTCTTTTTTTGGTACTAAGGATCAAACCCAGGGCCTTAGGACTGAACTACATCCCCAGCCCTTCACATCATACACTGCACACGTCACCTTGTTAAAGTGTACATTTCAGTGATTTTCGTTGTATTCACAGAGTTTCATAACCACTACCACTGTCTGACTCCAGAACATTTCCAATACCTCCAGGAGAAATCTCATGCTCATTTGCATCTCTGCCCTCAGCCCTTGTGGATTTGGTTATTTCAGACATTTCCATGTCAGTGGGATCCTGTGATAGAAGATTTTTTGTGACTGACAGCTTTTATTTGGCATAATGTTCTCAAGGGTTATCAGTGTTGTAACAGTACACCTACATGTAGTTTTTCTAGTCACCAAATTCCATATCTTCGTAGTTAATTCTTTTCCAACTTTTTAGCAGATAGATTAGTTCTTTCCTTTTTTTTTTTTTTCGGTATTGGGAATCCAACTCTGGGCCTTGCACTTGTCAGGCAAGTGCTGGGATTAGTTCTGTTCTAAGGCTGAATTGTGTTGTGTTCTGTGCCCAGAGACCCTTACTTGTTCTGGTTACAGAGCACACCCCTTCACAGAGCTCCCGAGTGGCACTGGGCATTTCTTTTGCACCGCTCTGCCCTTGTTTTTTCTCATGTTGGGTGCCTAAAATTTCCACTGCTGCCCAAATGGCCATGTACAGCTTTCATCGTCTTAGGCACATAAGGAATGCCAATTCATAATTTAAGGCAGTAATTATTTTCACCAGCTTTATCTTGCTTTATGAGGGGCTCTTTCTAAAATTCCGTATCATTTTAAAACTTTCCCAAGCATTTTTTTTTTTGGGACAGGGTCTCACTGTGTAGTTTAGGCCAGCCTAATACTCATTGTGTAGCCTAGGCTGGCTTCAAACTCCTGCCTCAGCCTCTGGAGTGCTGGGAATACAGGTGTGTGCCATCATATGTGGCCCAAGCATCCTTTCAAACCAGTAGAGACTTGTAATCCTTTGGCTATTTTTACTACGTAATAGCTCACTTAAGTCTTTTTTATTCTTCAGGGTATTACTCAACCAAGCACGCAGTCAGCTCTGGGGATGAACCTCCCCAGAGAATCTGAGCCCCACAGCAGCACAGATGCCACTAGAAAGGACAAGTATTTAGATGTCAGCATCGGGCAGGTGACCATACTAACACCCTTGCCATGGAACAGATGTGCCTTTTGTTATTAGTGAGAGATGTTTGTGTTTCCTCTTCCAGGTCTCTGTAAAGTACCCCCGGCTCATCTACAAGCCTGAAATATTCTTTGCTTTTGGGTCTCCCATTGGAATGTTCCTTACTGTCCGAGGGCTAAAGAGAATTGATCCGAATTACAAATTTCCAACGTGCAAAGGTTTCTTCAATATTTATCATCCTGTAAGCATTGTCCAACTGGTATGGTTTTTCCTGAATATTAGGGCTTATTGGTAAAGATTTACTTTTTTCTATACCATTCTCTAGTAGTGAGAGGACTTACTGTTAGGATAGTGTTGATCTGAAACTGATGGGGCAGAACACCTATGTCTTCTTTTGAATGGATTTATAATTATTCCCTTTTTTTTTCAATACCAGAGATTGAACTCAGGACCTTGTGCTTGCAAGGCAAGCACGGTGCCACTGAGCTAAATCCCAGCCCCATTTTATAATTATTCTTGCCTAGGACACATAGTTCCTTAGACTGTTTCTTTTTTTTTTTTTTGGTACCGGGGATTGAACTCAGGTTCTTGCGCTTGCGCAGCAGGCAGCGAAACCACTGAGCTAAATCCCCGACCCCCTTAGACTGCTTCTTTAGCGGGCTAAATAGAGCTATTGTTTTTCCTATGTAGTTTGATCCTGTGGCCTATAGGATTGAACCAATGGTGGCTCCAGGAGTGGAATTTGAGCCAATGCTGATCCCACATCATAAAGGCAGGAAGCGGATGCACTTAGGCAAGTCTATAAAACTTGGTAATTTCAGACCTTTGGCCAGTACAAACTAAACAGACCTTATTACTTCTGTTCTCCTCTGTTGGACCCTACAAACATTGTAAGCCACACGTTCTGTGTTTGTGTGTGTTGCAGAACTAAGAGAGGGCTTGACCAGGATGAGCATGGACCTGAAAAACAACTTGCTAGGTTCGCTGCGGATGGCCTGGAAGTCTTTCACCAGAGCTCCATACCCTGCCTTACAAGCAGAGACAGCAGAAGAGGCCGAAGCAGAGCCTGAGTCAAGTTTGGAGCAGGCTAGTGGTCAGTGACACTGTGCACACTGAGTCCCGCATCAGGCCCAGTAGGAGAGACTCCTCCATGAGAGCTTTTATTCCCTCAGGGCCTCTTTCCTTTCACCTTTTATTGTGTGGGACCTGTCCTCTGAGTCCCAACTAGGCCTCCAGCTCTGCCAACCCTTTCTGTCATGCTCATAGTTATAAATTATGGAAAGACATGTGAGGTAAAATGTCAAAGGATGCTGTGCGTGAGGCTTGAACTGTGGGAGTGATGTTAAGAGCCTCCTCTGTGAAGTATCTTGCTTTTACAGGAGGAATATCTAGGTACTTGTGGGTCAGATTAATCTTCCTAGCTGAGGACTAGCTAGGCTACTCACCACTCAATTCCTAAGAGCTTTGTTCCTGCTTGCATTTAGTTTTTAAACTCTAGGCAATGACTTACCTCTCAAAGGGGTAATTAAGTTATGTTAAGTAAAAGAAGAGAAGGGACTGGGCAAAACTAGTGTGACTTGAGAATCTTTTAACAAGACTGAGAGGAAGAGGGTGGAAAAGTTCTCTCTAAACAGAGAGGGTAAACTTGGGGTTGGAGGAAAGCAACAGGACAGCTCCGGAGTGCTTGGACCCCTCAGCTCTGATGCTGCTTTCCCATGTCCAGATGTTAGCACAGAAGAGACCTGTGCAGCAGGGAAGGGGGAACTTCCACCCGTCAACGTGGGCATGCTGAATAGGGGCCAGCGCATCGACTATGTGCTGCAGGAGAAGCCCATTGAGAGTTTCAATGAATATTTATTTGCTTTACAAAGTCATCTGTGCTACTGGTGAGTGTGCTTCTGTTAGTTTGCTTCATAGGAAATTGATAATGGAGAGAAAGGAAGGAAGATGGGCCAATATGCACAAAATAAAAAATAAAAAGGGCTGTAGAGGTAGCTTAGAGGTCGAGTGAGATTCATCCCCAGTGTTACACACACACACACACACACACAGAGCATGCGCTGCTTTAAATGCATTTTATTTTATACTTGCATAGACCATTGAGTTAATGATGCCATTTAGGTGCTTATAACTGAACTGAAACATACACATTCCTGTTACTGAACTTTTTATTTTATTTTATTTTTTGAGGGTACTGAGAATTGAACTCAAGGCTTTGTGTATGCTAGGTACCCAGGCCTTTAGTTTTATTTTATTCTCAGACAGGATCTTGTTAAATTTCCCAGGCTGGTCTCAAACTTGCAATCTTCCGGCCTCGCCTCTGAAATAGCTGGGATTATAACTTCGCTGTTACTGAATATATTTTAAGAAACCCATTTGAAAGCATTTATAGTAGGTAGATCAGAATTTATTATTATTAAACAATTACCTGATGGATTAAAGAATGGATAAATTGTGCTTATTAAATTCCATATGCTACAACACAACTTAATCACTGAAAAATTAAAATTACAAAGCTAGGAAAATAACTGTTTAATAAAATATAAGCTTTAAGGCTCTGAGAGAAATTTTTCTATTTGAATTCTGATAAAGGGAAAATTATATGATAAAATCAATATCAATTTTGTATGATAAGTAGTATAGAGGCCATGAAAAATCAAAAGTGCAGTTGAGCCAGTGCAGTCTGATTAAGGGGTTAAAGTACTTCTCTTTAAGAATGATCTCTGCTAGTCTGGCTTTTTACATTTCTGAGCAGATGGTATTTTTTATATGGTTTGAAATTCAAAAGTTTGAAATTCAAAAACATTTTAAGAAAAGCGTTTTAAAATTTTTATTTTGTTCCCTACTAATTGGTTCCCTCTCTATATGTGTTTCTTAAAATTTCTTCAGCAGTGGGCATGGTGGAGCCTGTCTGAAATCCCAGTACTCTGGGAAGTCCAAGCTAAGCCTGTACACCTCAGTGATTTAGTGAGACCCTATCTCAAAAAAGGGGGTGGGGTGCTGTGGGTGTAGCTCAGTGTGGGTTCAATCTCTGGTGTGTGTGGGGTGTCATAGCGTATTATAGGCATTATTCCATGCCTTTTTCAGAATTTTTTTTTTACCTATTTTATATAGAGGCTCGCTTTTTTTATATTCCATTTTATGAATGTCTGAATAAATTCTGGCAGGCCGGGGATGTAGCTCAGCGGTAGAGCACTTGCACAACATGCCCCAGGCTCTGAGCTCAATCTCCAGCACCACTGAAAAAAAAAAAAAGTCTGGTGCTGCATGCCTGTAATCCCAGAACCCCTGGGAGGCAAGTGGATCACAAGTTCAAGCCTGGCCTGGGCAGAGACTAGCCTAGCAGGAACTCAGTGAGACACTGTCTCAAAATTTAAAAAACTAAAAAGTGTTGGGGATATAGCTCTGTGTGAAGGCCCTGGTTTCAGTCTCCAGTACTACTGAAAAAAGAGAAAAAGAGAGAACTCTGGAAATGAATACTTCTTAGTCATTTACTTTTTTTTTTGGTGGTGCTGGGGCTTGAAGCCAGGAACTCATGCATGCTAGGCAACTGCTTTGCTGCCTAGCTGCACCCCAGCTCTTAGCTTTTCATGTTTCCAGACATAAAATGCTATGGCTCTTTGCCAAGTCACTTGCCAGTCATCACTGCCAGTTACATCACTGGAGTTTTTTTTTCCATATAGTAAAAACTGAATTTGCAAGGTGCATATGTGGATTAAGTAAAATAATATATATAAAATATCTAGCACAAATGTTAGTTCTGTTTACTGTTCTTCAGTGTAAGTTTTTTTCTTATAGGGAATCTGAAGATACAGTGTTGCTGGTCCTCAAAGAGATCTATCAAACCCAGGGCATCTTCCTTGATCAGCCCTTACAGTAAAAAGGACCCATCTTGGCTGCTTAATGTAAGCTTTTTAATGCCATGTACACAGGATGGTGCTTACTTATCAACATGTTATAAGGAGCAATGGACCCTCAAACTCTACAAATACACATTTCTGTTGCCTGTCACCAAAATCCAGGCTGTTACTCATTTTCCAAGGGACAGGGGAAATGCAGTCACACACTTAGAGCAAGGTTTGGTCTAATGACATCTGTTGTCTTCTAGGATTTGAACTCAGAGCCCTAAGTTACGATTGGTTGAGAGTCAGCATGGCAGCAGTTGTCACTTCAGTTAGCCAATCCTGATCGGAAACTGACTGTGTGCCAGCCTGGAACTCTGTGTGGCTGCCTTCCAGCTCTGCCTGCGTGGTGACCTCTTCTCTCACTCTTCCTGAGCTGACAGAGGAGCCTGCTCCAGGAAGCCCACCTGCTTCTCATGCGGTTTCTCCCCTTAGCTGCATGTGTGCTGCATGTCACCTGCTACTTCCTCACCTCCTCACCATCTTGGAAGATAATCCTTCCTTTGTGGAATGAGCGGAAAACCAAGGGAAGACCTTAGTGCTTCTTTTGTTGGGGGGCGGTACTGGGGATCAAACCCAGGGCCTTCACTCTGAATTACATTCCTAGCTCTTTTTTTATTTTTTAATTTTGAAGCAGAGTCTTGTTAAGTCACTGAGTAGCCCAGGCTGGGCCTGAATGTGCAGTCCTCCTGCCTCAGCCTCCCAGAGTGCCGGGATGACAGCCTGGTACCACCACGCCCAGCTGTTAGTTTTTCCCACTGGCTTTGTGTGAACACTTGCCACTCTTCATAACTGGGAGTAGTCTGTCCTTAACTCTGTGATGACAGTAAATAGGTGCCACACTTCATTGTTTACCACTCAAGACAGCATATAATCTAGCCTGGGTTTGACTTGGTGAAGGTTGGTGGAAACTTTTCTAGGAAATTATTGCTTATCTTTAGAGAATTTCCAGTCTGGGAGGAGATTATTGAGATTTACAAGGCATTTGGGGATATTCTCGTTTCTAGGGTTCTCTGGACCCAAAAGCTAAGTCTGAATGGATATGGGAAGGGTTGTTGGGAGATTTTTTTTCTTTTGAGATAGCGTTTCTTTTCTGCATATACAGTATAAAGAAAGATTAAAGTGCAGCCTAGTAAGAGTATCATTTACTTCTTACAACCGACAAGACTATTGCTAGACAGATGCTGCTTATTCCTTCACAACAGTTTGAGCCACTGTGAGTCTAAACTGAACAGTTTCATTTACATTACATCTTTATAAAACAGGATGTTGTATATCACAGACCTATCCTTCTACAGCATGCTCCAAACTGGGGGCTTAGGTGAGGTTTCACATTTTTTCCTCAGTACTGGGATTGAACCCAGGGCCTTTACACTTTGTATATTCTGTATTGATTTAGGGTCTCACTGAGTTGCCCAGCTTAGGATGGAACTTGTGACCCTCCATCGTCAGCCTCCCGGGTGCTAGGGCTCCAGGTGTGAGCCACTGTGGCCTGCTGAGAGTGTATGTTATGTTGAGGGTAAAGCTATAGAGGTGAGGAATCGGAAATTACAGGCTGCTTAGGTTGTAAATAAGATCTTTTAATGGTGCCTTTATGGTGAAACAGAACTTAAGTCATCTGATGTTCCACTAGGATGAATGTGTTACTGTGATTTCTCTTTAAAGCCATTTTTTAGGCTGGAAGTGGTGGGGCTCGCCTGTATCCCCTGTGGGCTGCTGAGGCAGGAGGATCACAAGTTGGAGCCCAGCCTGGGCAACCTAGTGAGACCTTGTCTCAAAAAATAAAAAAGGGCTGGAGATGCAGCTCATTGCAGAGGCCCTGGTTCAGTCTCCAGTAATGCACACATGTGCACAAGTGAACATCGTTGCCTTCTTAGGTACTATAATCCAGAATGCTTATTTAAAATGCTCTTGGCAGAGGCAGTGTTATTCGAGCATGTAGTTTGGCTGGGAAATTACTTACTGTGAGAATCACCTACACCAATAGGGGGCCAAGGGGCAGTGACCACAACAGAGTCACTGTCAGCTTAGTTTGGAGCTCACAGAGTGAAATTTCTCTTGAACTTGGGTAACTGTGGACTAATTTTCCCCAAGACATCTGCCATCCAAAGCAGTGGCATCTGATATTCACTGAAGTCATCTCTTAGACAACAGCGATCTTTATCCTTGATGGAAAGAAGGAAAAAGGGAAGTGAATCACTGTGCCATAGAGGTCAGGGTGGGAGGGAGGGGGTGTACAGTCGAGCTTGGTCTTCCTTACTGTGTGCTATGGACTAATGCTGAAGGGAAGCTACAAGAAACATCAGCTCTATGGAGTCCTTCACCATGTAAACTCTTAAGGGTTACTGAAAATTAAGTACCACTCACATGTTAAAGGGTAATCCTTGGGGCTAGGGATTTAGCTCAGTGGTTCTGCCAAGGTCCCAAGTTCAATCCCCAGTACCAAAAAAAAAAAAAAAAAAAAAGTAATCCTTTGTTAAGTTGCTGTCTTTAATTTCACATTTACTTTCCACATTAGCAGCGTAAGTACATTTAAGAGTGAACCAAAAAAATCCAAGAATGAGTCCCTGTAACCAAAGATGGACAGCCTGACCCTGAGAGCTAGGTGAGCCACTGTACTGAGAAATGTTTCTGCCAGTCCTGGTGGCGCATGCCCATAATCTTAGCACTTGGGAGGCTGAAGCAGGAGGATCAGTGTAAGTTCAAGGTCAGGCTGAGCTAAGTAGTGAAACCCTGTCTCAAAAAACAACCATTTCTCACCTGGTAGTAAGGAGAGGTAAATGCAAGTGCTTTGTATCTCACCTATCTACCTGTTGTAAGCACCATTGTACACAGGAAGCTGGAGGAAAGCCTATTTGCTTCTAAGTTATCTGACTGCTTCATTTGTATAACATGCAATCTCTTGACCAAGCCTACTTTTAAACTCCAATATAACATCATTTTGTATATATTCCCAGCTTACAGAACTCATACTGCTTATCTCAGTGAGAGGTTGTTTTCATGGAAAGATTAATAGCATTAATTAGCTAATATTTTGCACTTTTGAAATGTTTGTTTACATAATTATATTTAAAACTTTGATAAATATTGAAATAAAATTGTACTAATTAGTTGCCTACTCTTACCTGGCCTCATCTATCATAGACCCAATACAGTAACTATTTTCTCTTCCCCTATATATTACCAAAATAAGTTCAGGAAATAAAATTTTGGTCAAAGAACTATTAGTTTTTCCCCCTTTACTAGTGTTCTTATTGCCATAGGCAGGTGTAGTTCAGAATCTGAAGCACGGCAGTATTAAGGCAAGCATGGGTGGTCCTTTGGCATGTGTAGACATCAGCCAGCAGTCTAGGTGACCGAGGTCCCATCACAGTAGACGGGCAGGCTGGTTTTTCTATCCAGTCCCTGAATGGTTTCCTAAGGACAAAACACATTTCATCATATTATTTGACTATCAGGCTTACTGAAGGGGAAAAAATGCATTAATGATTTTATAGGAAGATACATGTAAGACATGGTCATTTAAAATATAATCACAAGGGCCAGAGATTTAGCTCAGCCGCCGCTTACCTCAAAAGCGCAAGGTCCTGAATTCAATCCCTGGTACCTTCCCTCCCCACAAAATCACAAGAAAGAGGAAATTGTAAGGTCCTATGAAGGAGACAGAAACTCATTTTTCCTCCACATAATGAGAGCTGTCATTTTTTTTCCTGCCTTCATCAGGTGGCAGAATGTTTGGGCAAGGAGGTCCTGAGCACAAGGACAAATGAGGTAGAAACAGTCATCTGTTGTTAGTGTTGAAACCACATTGACCATTTTCTTTTTTACTATTTTCTTAGCAGTTCAACAAATTCTTTATGGGCCGGGGATTTAGCTCAGTGGTTCCGCTGCCTGCTTTGCAAGCACAAGCTCCCAAGTTTGATCCTTGGTTCCAAAAATAAAAACAGAAAAACAACAAATTGTTTATGCCCACACTGTTCAAAACAGACAGCAATACCAGATGGTTGAGGTCAGGTAAGACAGGCATAACAGTGGTAAATTAGCCAAAACTGGACGTTTTCCTATTTAATGCTTGATGGAACTGTCACCAGGGGAAATAAACAGAAACAAAGGTCATGACCTAGATTTTAAGGCTTTGAATTATGAGAAACAAATTAAGTTTTGGTAATTAACTCAAGTTCCCATGATGAAATAGTTCTTTGTGAAAATAGCCTTCCAAGAGTGGCATTTCAGTTAAATTGAAAAGCACTAGATCTCGGAGTGCCAGTCCAGCGGAGCACTTCCCTCAGCAGCTGGGGACCTGCCGACAGCCATGCCAGGTGCGGCCAGAAAAGAACGTGGCTGTGTGAAAGGGTGGAAAGGCCAGTCCTCGTCTTGTGCATGGTCTCCTTAGGAAGCCTGATTGGCCTTACTCTCCACTGAGGTAGACGTAGCTTCTAAATATCCAGACAGTGGGAGTCACCAGGCTTTCTCTGTGCAGCCTGCAGCACCTGCCTGTCCTGGAGTGGTTTATGGCACTCGGCGTCAGTCAGAGGAGGGTAGTACTGCCGGTAGCAGACATAGGCAAATGTCGTGCCGATCATAGATCCGACTAGCACATCTGCAGAGAGAGGATGGGAGATCTTTTCTTAGTCATAGAGTCCTAACTCAGATACCACACTGTGGAGAACGTGACCTTCTACCCCAGCACTGTGCTTAGAGGGGCTGGAGACCCTTCATTCCAGATAAATTGTTTCTTTAGGCTCTCTTGATTCTGTCTCAGACGGTTGCCATTGTTCTCTAAATACCAAATCAAAACACTCTCAATGGGCCAAATTATTTTTTAATTCAAAAGAATGACACAAGTTCATGTAATGTTATTATTCATTGAGCTGTTACCATTTCAGGAATTCCAGAGAAAGATACTCTGCAGGAGTTACCCTTTTGTGGTTATTCTTTAAAATATGGTACCTGAGGGGCTGGGGATTTAGCTCAGTGGTTTCGCCACCTGCTTTGCAAGCATAAGGACCCAAGTTTGATCCCCGGTACCAAAAAAAAAAAAAAAAATATGGTACCTGGGGCTGGGGATTTAGCTTAGTGGTGCCTTGCCTGCCTCGAAAGTACAAAGTCCTGCCTGAGTTCAATCGCCGGTACCAAGAAAAATAAAAAAGTAAAATAAAATATGGCACCTGAGGACCTCTAGCCATACTGTAACAATTTTTGTAACTTATGCCTTTTAAGACTTCTGTAATTTGTTTTTCTATAGCATTCAACTTGAAAGTCTTTGCTTTAATTATGACTTTACATGTTATTGAATTTTTGTTTCTGAACACAAATGACAATATGATTTTTAAGAGTAAACTGAGCTTTATTTTGTAGAATTTGTTTTGTCTTGTTTTCTTTTGAGACAGGGTCTCTGTCTTGTGTAGGCTGGCCCTCCATTCCTGTGCTTAAGTGACGCTCTTGCCCAAGTCTCCTGAGGATCTGGGACCATAAGCACAAGCCACTGTGCTGGCTTACAAACTTTCTTATAGATGCAGTTTAATTTGAACTTAAGATGTTTCAAATGGTGGGATAATTAGAACATGCCTTGTTGGGAATCTTTAAAAAAGTAAACTTCTGTCTTCCCTCTGGATGGAAGCGTGCACTTGGAGTGCTGAGCCCAGCCCATCCTCAACAGTGTGTTCCTTCCCTCAGCTATGCACTGAGGCGGTGCCATCTGCTAGTGAGAAAACCATGAGGGGAATGTGGGGCCTGCCTAGGACCAACACTGCTTACCCTGCCAGTGATGCTTGTAGTCACAGGTTCGGGACAGTGCAATCACAGCTGCAAAGAGCAAAGGTGACAGAAAGGCACAGAGCCGCCAAGATTTCCCACGGCCTTGTGGTGTGAAGCAGTGTAACTTTCCTGCCAGGTAGAAGGACGCGAAGGACAGACCTGCAAATGCAACTAGAAAGGGAAAACCCGTGTGGTTAGGTCCTGTAGAAAGTCACATCACTTGGTTCCAAGCAGGAAGCAGGGAGCCATCCGTGGTAGGCATAGCCTTTTCTGTACACTTGTGGGTTAGGTCACTGATTATCAGAGAAAAGGAAAGGGAAAATGAAAGACTTCATTTTGTATCACCTAGTGTTAATATTTTATCTTAGAATAGTTTTTAGAA
The DNA here is from genome assembly GCF_053883595.1 of Heterocephalus glaber. Classification (NCBI taxonomy): domain Eukaryota; kingdom Metazoa; phylum Chordata; class Mammalia; order Rodentia; family Bathyergidae; genus Heterocephalus; species Heterocephalus glaber. The sequence continues at coordinate 40,206,669 of NW_028258308.1, forward strand.
AAAAAGTTATATGACTTTGGGCAGGTTAATTTCTGTATGCTTTAATTTCCTCATCTATCAATGGAAGTCATAAATAACTACCACTTCAATGGGTTATTGTGTGCTGTGAATGAGGTAAGAATCTAAAATGCTGTGCAGCACCTGACACGAACTAAAGAAAGGTGTTTTTTTTAAAAACTAATAAAAGATTTCAGGATCTAGGCAAATAATACAGTAAAAATAAAATGTGCAACTCTCACAGGTAAACGACCTCTCTGCCCTCTAGTACTAATACTCAAGGCTAGGGCTTAGTGAAATTGTGTGGTTATTGAAGAGGAGGAGGTTCTAATTTCTAGGTACAGGACCAGGTGTAATCAGATGGCCCCATCTCTACAAGCTTCCTAGGTCAAATGCACCGATGCCAAAGTAAGCAGAGAAGTAGAGTCCAGGGGAAATCTTACAGGAGGAATGTCCGCTGGGGAAGCTCTTCCGGCCCTCATTCACCACATCCTTGTCCCCTGTGCACATCAGGTCTGAGTGGGCCAGCCCATCGGGGTAGCAGCGGTAGAAGAAGTCTGGGCGTGGCCTAGAAATAAGCATGTGTTAAGACTCAGATCATTTATACTTCCAGAAACCATTTTTCAGTTGTACCAGATAGCAATAATCTTTTTAACTGTAGGTCATATAGTGTCCCAGGCAAAATAATTAACTGGATTAGGATACTCTCTACACTGAGAAAAAGCATTAGTTCCAGAGCAGACATTTAAATTAGGAAAAGAAAGGAAATAACTTCACGTGATTACTCTTTAGGGCAGACAGCAAGTCACACTGCAACTGAGGCTGTGGCCTCCACTTAGGGTTGTTAGTGGGAAATCTCTTAGGGTAGAAAAGTGTCCTGCAAGACTGAGGTTGAGAGCAGGAAGTGCTAAATGAGGAAAAGATTAGACTGTGAATAAAGGAGACAAAGATGAGAAAAACATATGCAGGAGTGCAGTTCCCCATCTCCTGTGGGTGGAACCTGGGGTGCTGACCTGACTTACCTTCCCACTATCAGTTTTATCGTGTTGGTGAAGACCCCGTTCAGAGCCAGGGCGAGGCTGGCAGCTGGGAAGCAAAGGAACTGTTAGGATCTGTCAGGAAGGACGGCTGCTCCTTCAGAGCAGGCGCACTGAGACAAACTCAGCCAGGTGTGCAGGACTATGCTGAGGAAGGACAGCTCTTCTGGGCCGCGGGCGGGCGCAGCTGTGCGGGGTACCATGCTCAGCGAGCCCTTACAGCGCTATCTCCGGGGGGGGGGGGTGTAATAACTGGGGCACTGGGCATAGTGCTAGGCGAGGACTGCAGAGCTCAGTGTGGTCTGCCACCTCTCCAGTCATCCCGGCAGCAGGAAGTTTGCTCTTACCCAGGCAGGCTTGTTTGCTGTCTCTTGTGTCTGCCTTCTTGAGAAATTTGGCCAGGAAGATCAGAGACAGCGGAGAAAGAAACGCAATGACCTGAACCAGAATATGTCAAAGGTAAAACAACAGAGCCAGACCTGCAGTGGTCAAGGAAGTGGGAGGAAGCGACAGCACAGCTCCCCTGGCAGGCAGCATCTCCTAAGTGAGTAAAAGTAGGTCTCTAGCTCGGCGTCCTGAACACCGCCCCCACTCGCTAAGGCCCAGAGGCCTCATACTAAGGAACAGGATTCAGACAACCCAAGCCAGACGCGCGCGCGTCTTGCCCGAAATCTGGATCTTAAATATTTAAACACCAGGAAGCAGAATCTGGAGCACGTAACAGCCCCCTAGGGGTTGTTTTTTCCGCTTGCCAGCAAAAAGCTCAAGGAAAAGTACCGAGAAGTACCGCAGCGCAGCGGCAGCGGGCAGAGGGATGTTATCTACGCACAAACATCGGCTTGGTAGGGAAATACTCGGCTTCCACGTACGGATTCCGGTACAGCCACATCTCCTCCGGCTGGATGCGTCTCTGGAAGGGAGGGAGCAGCTCTGTCACCCTGGGGAGAAACAGGCGCAGGTGGTTTTTGGGGGCCCCACAGCAGGAGCCGGCTTTGGCCTCCCGGTGGCCCTGATTCCCTCCGCGGGGGCAAACAGGACAGGATGGGGGCTCACCCCCGGGCCCTTACAGGAAGGCCGTGAACAGCACCACCCGAACGCCCACTTCAGCCCTGAGAGCCACCTCCGCCTCAGCCGCCGCCATCCCCGACGCACTGACGTGGTCGCAGAAACGCCGTCGTCCCCAGCAGGCCGTCCCTGCAGCAGCGCAGGCTGGCGGACGCCAGGGGAACTGCACGCAGCGCGCTGCCCTTTGTCCCTGCGAGGACACCCAGCAGGGCATCTGGGTCTCCAGCAGAGAGACCAAGCGTCTCGCCTCGGTGCCCTTTATCACCCTTCGACCACAAAAGCAAGTAGTGTTCTTCAAGGGGCCCTCCATGAGCACAGACCAGAAAACACACGTTTGGGACATACAGGACAATTTATTGAAGTCAATCTCAAGCAAAATCTGAAATCAGTGGAATGTCAAAAAATCTTTCCAAATTAATCCTCACAGAAGCAAAAAACACATTTGATTTACAAAGTATTTGTAAAATAAAAAAGGCAACATTTCAGTAAATATAATATACAAAAACTGTATGTTCCTACCAGCACACATATCAGTAAGAAGCTTAAATATTACAGGCAAGTACACTGTAACTAGTCAACGAGCTATCTATATACAGGTTAACCAAGCTTTGCACGTTTCACACTCTGCAATAAAACATAGGCCAATCAGCAACATCCTCAAAATATTATATAGCTTAGAGTCTATGTGGCAACATCAAGTCATTATACAGTAACGCCCCAGCAGAACTCCCCCAGGGAACATGAACACTAATCCCGCAGTGTCAAGAGCTTCTAGCCAAGTCACAGGAACTCAGGAGGGTGACGTTAGTGAATATTGATTCTTTTGTTATAAAAGACTCAAGTCTCAAGTGATTTAGGCAAAGTAACATTTTACAGGATCTACAAAGTTTATTACAGATAAACAAAGTACAGAAATAACCAGTCTACAAAGGTCATTATCATAAAGAAGTTGAGGAAATGGAAATGGAATCTCTAGGTATCTATGTGTGCTGTGCAGTATTAAATGGGTACAAATGAATTTCTCATATCAATTCCAAATATGCACACATTTTTGTATATAAAAGATCTTATTGGCTAGTTGTAATTATCATTTAGCATCTTTATTAGTGAAATATGATTCTCAACACAGGGTATGTGACAGCGAATGAGAGAATATTAATGATGACAAAGTAAAAGTAAAGAGTAAATTTTATCTAGTCCACTTCTAAACCGACAAGAATACCTTACAAATGCCCCATGCAGGCAACCTGGTGGTCCTGAGCCACCCGCCCATAGCAGCAGTGTGCGGTGGGGAGGAAGGGACAGTGCAGGGTGCTCAGCCATCTGCATCACATAGGAAAATGAAGGGCTGTGCCATGACCTTGGCCACTGTGCTGTTTGTCCTTCTTACTTGCCTGTGAATGACTTTCAGAGCCCCTGGAGGACAGGCAATTCTCCCCTCCCTTCCCCCTCACATGTATGTGCCACAAATGCCCATGTTTGTCACTTCCGCGATGGACAAAAAAACCAAAATCAGAAATGGTTTTGAAAAATATGGGTTACACACAGCATTTTAGGAGTGTAATATAAGTGCAAAAAATCAGCTACACAGGTATATATTAAAAGGAAAGAAGACGTGCTGGGGATAGGGCTGACAAAATAAAGAATACACACAGGAAACACTTGTGAAAATGCTGCTGGTATCTCGTGCAAGAGTCTCTTCTTCCAGGGTACACAGTAAATCTTTGATTCTACTGTGAACCAGCACTCCCACTTCCAGAACTCTGTTTTTAATCCAGGTGAAAGAGGATAAGAGACGAGGCTATTTGTTTTCAAAGTAATACACAAAATAATGCTTTCTACTTCATAAATTTTTTAAAAAATGAAACTAAAATAAAGAGAATCTGAAGAGTTTCAAGTACTTAAAAAAACCTGAATTCCATGAGGCAGAGGTCTCAATGTTAAAGTGACTACATCGTACCTGTGGTAAACATTATCATTCCCCTCCCTTACCCTATAAGTTGGTAAGATTTCAGTATATACAAATTTCCAACTTTTCAATATTCATTAATTCATTGCAAAGCTGTCTGGTTACATCTATTCCCTAGTCCATTTGAAAATGGAACCAAGCCCTATTTTTTGTTTATAAATAACCAGAGATGAGGTCTAGGTGGCCTTAGGCTGAACAGGAAATTGTTTCTTTTGATCACTCCTGCCTGCAGCAACTTGGATGGGGGGCGGGGACTAGATGCATCAGCCTTGGGAAAAGTCACTGGAGGCTACTCTGAACTGCCACCTACCTGGAGTCCAGGTAAAGCACACACACAAGCTTTCCAAGCCGTGAGGGCCCCAAGGCAACCTGTTTTCTCATTGTTAGGATATGGCATGTGGCTGGCAGCACCCTGACTTTATGGTAAAGGTTAAAAGAGCTTTGTGTTCAAAAATGAAACAAAAGACCCACAACGGGTCCTGAGCAGTCCAGAGATTACACTAACTTGATGGCACATCCCATTCCAAAGTGCAGGTCTGGGTTTGACCTGACTGGAACACACTGAACAAAATACCCAAAAAACAGACTACATCAGAACCAGGAAAGCTGCACACCAGTCTGTCTCATCGGAAACACTTTACCAGGGTAGACACCTTAGATCGCTCTTCCATGCCATTCATAGGCAGGTTTCCAAGCACTGTGTGGAAGTGGCAGAAAAGAACAAGCCTTAGTTCCCCCCACCCCCCACTGTCTTCCAGTTTTCAGCTCTGTCCCTGACTGGAACACAGAAATCTCCAAGCTTCCATGACTCCTACACTCAGCCTATTCTAAAGCTCAGCCTGGGCATCTTCGAGAATTACAACAGTGTGGGAACCTGTTAAAGCAAAAATGAAAAGAAGCCCACCTCCCTTTGCTCTCCAGCAGGCCAGGAGTGAAGGGTCACCCACCCCACCCTCTCAGCTGCAGCAGCAGGAAGGTTCCCATGACTTCCTCTTTAGCTCTTGTGACCTAATTTCTGAAGCTCTATGCTGACCATCTTTTGATAGATCATGACAATCACAGGATTTTTATCTTATGTTCACTTCCTCCTCCAAAGAATTAACATTCGGTTAAGGAGGGAAAAACTCCACAACCACCATTATCTTGTGCTGCTTTAAGTTATTTCATTTTTGACCAACCACTTAATCTCTGACCACATACAGACTTAGAAGTTAACAAATACATCAGACTGTGAGTAAGAAGTGTGTCTTTTAGACTATTTCATCAGTGTGTCATAGCAAGCACAGAGCATGTACACTTATGCACACACAAAGCACAGATTTCTGTTTTCTTAACCCTTCAACTTTAGCATATATAAATAGGTCAACATTAACACCATGGAGCTGTGCAGAGGTCCTTGGCACTGGGATGACTAAAACCACTTTTTAGACCATTAAGATTTTAGAGCTATGGTTAGCTATTGTGTTTTGTACCTTGATTTCTGAAATGACAGAACAATTCTATTAGTTGTTAAAAAAAAGATTTAAAAAGTCTCTGCAGAGCTCTTGTTATAGATATAAAAACAAATGTGACACAATGAGAAGCTCCATAAAAATACTTAAACCTAAGGTATCTGCAGTATATAGAATACACCCTGGCTTACCATATAAAAATTATCAGATATTAAATAGCACTAAAGTCCAAAACAAAGGAGATACAATTTCATGTTGGACACTGTTTCAGCAAGAGTTGCATTTGGAATATTAAAAGAAATCTTTGTGTTAGTAAGTTTAAAAAACCATACATTTATCAGATATCTATATAAAATAAGATTTAAGTATGAGAAAACCTAGATTTTTTAAAATTATTTTTTAAAAGGACATCAAACTATATAATTGCTCAAGAACAAAGTCTAGTGTTGCTGTGAGCCATATTTCACGTTACTCATAGCAACTGGATTTGGTAACGTGTAGCATTTTCCATTTTGCTCTTTTTAGATGATGTGTAATTAGCAGAATTACTGGGTGACCAATAAGTCACCTCAGAATTAATTGATGTAATTAGGCAAATGGCAGTTTAGAAGCTTAAGTAATAAGGAACTGTAGTGTTGTTACTGTTTTTTACAAGAGAAAATTCAGTATAATTGCACATTTCTATATTTAAAAAGAGAAAGAGAGGCACAACACAGCTTTTTCCTTCTTTCCAGAGAACAGCTCTAAATTCGTAAGACAGTGGAACACACATAACATTACTGAAGGAGTGTGACAGAGCATCAACCCTCCCTCCCCTTTGTAAGGTACTGAGTACTGAGAGAAAATAAATGCTACCAGGTATCAGGAATGGTAAGCAGTCAGAATTCACAGAGGAAGTTAAAGTTCATTTAGGCTAACCCTAGACTTCTACTGAACACAGTGTTACAGTGTCTGACACTACGAACGCTTTCATATGAGGAATGCTGGAACATACATATTCCTAAGCATTAGAAGCAAGTGAGTTTTGTGGGGTACCTGCAGGTGGAAGACTGTTTCTGCTGACCTGGACCTCCTTGGGAGTTTCTCTCTAAGTGCTTTCCACTGTGAAGTACATTTGTGTGACTCTTGTGAATCTTATAAAAGCAGTTCTTGCTCTTAGTCATGAGGACAGTTTTACATTGTTGAATAATACTAAATAGAAGTTGTTTACATATAACTTGGAGATGGCCCTACTGTGTTCACCTTACAACTAAACTCAATTTAAAATCTATTCCAATTCTCTTGTGCAGTTTTGCTAGGGAACATGATTGAATGGTCAGCTGACCAAGAAAATGTTTGATTAGGAAAGGAAAACAGATAGAAAAAAAATATTCATAATTCTAAGACCAGGATCTACACTAAATTGGACAGAAAAAGGTGCTTAAGACAATCCCACTGTTGGTCTGTGCCTTCCACCTCCCTGCAGCTGCCTTTGTCAGCATCAGGACAGGCATGACCGCTCTGTTGTGAGCTCACACCCACAGTGCTCATCACCAGAAGCCCACTGTCCACTGACAGGGAGCACACTCATTCCTTCTCTTCTCCCCAAACAAAACAAAACAAAACTTAAAAGAAAACACACCATATCCCTTTGTAGGTAAAGTTACTGATCACAAAGCCCCCCTGGTTTAAGACCACACAAGTAATACCAATATAATACCTGGGGAGAGCTCTTCTCTAAGATTATAAAAAACATTTTGAAGGGAAAGAGAAGGTAGCCTACCTACTGTTCAGTAAGAGGTATAAAAAGGTGATCATATGCTTCTCTACAGGGCTTCCTCCAATTCCTACTTACACACACATACGTACAATGATTAGACTATCTGAACTACACTTCTCAAAATTCCTAAAAATGAAAATAAATAAAGGAATGATGGCTACTTTATACAACCTAGGAACACATCTCAGACCTAGATCTCATTAACAAAACTTTTTCTTTTTGTTCTGATTTTAAAAGTGAAGACATTTCTTTTCTCAGCTGCAAAAGCACTGAAGCACAATAAAAGGCAAGGAAAAAAACCAAAAACCAACCAACCAACCAAACAAACAAATCAAGGGAATTTCATCTTCCACGAAAGAAATTCCCAAGCCAGCAAAACAAAACAGAGAAACCAGACACCACCAATTGCTTCTGTCTGTGTGAACTGGTTTCTCCTTTTTGCTTTAATAAGGCAGTTCTGATGGGCAGAGGCTGTGTGCACTGAGCAGTCTCTTCTTTTTAAAACACATTATCTGCTTGTGTTTTCATCTCATTAATAGAAAAGGGATCACCAACCATTTATTCCTTTGCCTCTTCTTTGCGATCCTGGGATTCCCATTTACATCTGACCTTGCTCCAGTACTCTGGTGACACTGGTGACAAGGGGTCGTGCTCAGAGCAGCAGAGCCGGCCCTCCAGTGCAGAGGCCACCAGAGCCCCCTTTCCATGATCCTTGCAAAATGAACGTGGACAAAACTCGCAGAAGGAGACAGCTGCACTGCTGCATGCGTCGCACTGGTGCCACGGGCACTCCCACTTTCCTAATGTGGGAGAGGGCAGGAAAGGAGGGGAGCGCGTCAGTGCCACTGTCACTGAGGGAAACCCCAGGCTCCCACTCTCTTCTCTGACTGCAAGTTCCAGTAAAACACACACCTAAGGCATGTTGTTTCACACGGATGTGAGCTGCTGGCTCATCCCTGATGCCACAGGTGCCAACTATCTGCCTGTATAACACTAAGAAACCAATCCATGCTACCACACAAGGTAACTCAGTTTGCAGAAACAGACTGACTCTTCACTAGCATAATTTTCTCTTTTCTTTTTTGGCTTTTTTGAGACAGGGTCTCACTACGCAGTTCGGGCTGGCCTTCACCTTACTATGTAGCCCAGCCTGGCCTCAAACTCACAGAGATCCTCCTGCCTTAGCCTCTCGAGTGCTGGGACTACAGGCATGTGCCACCACACCAAGCTTCACTAACATAATTTTGTTTGCTATTGTTGTTTGTTCAGTTCAACACTTCTTTTTTTTTTTTTGGTACCAGGGATGACTGAATTCGGGACCTTGTGCTTGCGCAGCAGGCGCTGGAACCACTGAGCTAAATCCCTGGCCCTGTTCAACACTTCTTACTTCAGGACTCTACTAAGAGGAGTAGGATGTACTCTGGGTTACACACAGCAAAGACACATCCAGAGGGGCCCTTGAAGTTCTAGCTTACCATATGGTGGCTGAGTCAAGTTAAGGCATAGGAGGTGGTATGCTTTGGGACAGTCTTTTTTGTCACACATGACTAGCTCTCCACCATCTCCACACTGAAAACAATAATCTTCATGCATCTGCTTTGGTTCTGTTTTGATTTTTCGTCTTTTCTGCTTTAACTTGGCATTTTTTGCCTTCTCTTCAGCTGTGGATGCACATGCCGACTGGCAGGAAGGAAGGACACGGTTTCAAAATCACAGTGTATGGAGTTTTATGCAGAAAAGAAAACCCTCACAATAATTTAAATTTGTTTGCTATGCAATTCCTAAGAACATCAAGATGTCTTATCCTACAACAATATATACTAAAAATAAGACTCTGCTTTCACTGAGTTTTAAATAGGATACTTTTTTGATTTTTAATTGCAAGGGTGGTGGTAAATCCAAGCAACCTTAACCCAGTAATGCTCAGATAACCTGTGACTGTTTTCATCAAGTTAAACCCATGCATCACAACATTCACCATTTTAAAGGTAGTTTTAGTTGATATGTAAGTTTTAAGAGAGCTTTGCTAATGTCAGACTTAATCAGAAATTGAGCTTCCCTGGAAATCTGGAGTGTCTGAACACTATCGATGATGTGAAAGCAAAGCAGAGCCCTGTGTGCTGACCTCCCCTGAGATGCCCATGGATGAACTGCTGCCACAGCGCAACCCCCCAGCAAGGCCCCTACAACTGACCTTTGGCCGAACTCCAAGAAAGCCACTGCAGTTGTCTGCCCCGCAGTGACACTCTGTTCTTCCGTTGCCCAGACAGTCTAAGTTGTAATTAAATGTCAACTCCATGCCTGAAACGTAAGAAACGTAATTCTTCAGACTCGAGTCACGAAAAAGAGAAATGCTTGGACACACTCTGACACTGAAAGGCAACAATCCTGACATGAAGACTTTTCCCCTCCCGTGTTCCAGTGATGGAAGAAAACAACAAAACCAGGAGGGGAACCAGGAAAACCCCAACTACCAACAATTATGCAACCCTAAATATCCTAAAAAGAAGTCACACTCTTTTTACAGGAGTGGCTAAAAACAATGTAATAGGGACCAAGAGTCTATAATCTATGATCAAGAAAAAAGTCTTTTAGTTTAGCCCCTTTTCTTTTTTGTTTTGAGTTTTTTTGTTTCTTCGGTTTGTTTGACATATGGTCTGGCTAAGTTGCCCAGGCCTCAAACTCACAAACCTCCTGCCTTGGCCTCTGGCGTGCTGTGATTTTGCATCCACCACTGTGCCTGGTCTAGTTTAGCCTCTCTTTTTCTTTTTCCTTTTCCTTTCTTCTGAAACAGGGTATCACCATATAGTCCAGGCTGGCTTTGAATTCACAGCAATTCTCCTGCCTCAGCTTTCTGAATGCTGAGACTATAGGTATGTGCCACCATGCCCGGCATGCCCCTTTTCTAACGCTATTTCATTTGAGTTTCTAAGTGAGCATTGTGACCACGGGATTGTCACAATGCTATTCCCAGTAACTAATGCCTCACATAATGATCAGATGAGGGTTTAAAATAGAGTACTACATATACCAAAGACCCAAGGTTCAAATGAGGGCCTCCTAAACATCCTTTTACCTGGCTTGACCAATCCAGAGTTCTAGAAACATTTTATTTGCTTGTTTTGTTTGTTTTTTGAGACAGGGCCTCACTGTGTAGCTGAGGCTGGCCTTAAAGTCGCTGTGATCATCCTGCCTCAGCCTCCTGAGTCTGGCCTTAAACTCACTGTGATCATCCTGCCTCAGCCTCCTGAGACCTAGGATTATAGGCATGCACCACTATGCCCAGGTCCTAGAAATATTTTAAATCTCTGTCAGCTACACAATTTCTCTTCTCATCCATTTTTCTACAAACTTAACCAAAGAGAAACTAAGTTGTGCTGTAAGAATGCTGATGGGAAGCCAGGTGTGACAGTGCACACCTGTAATCCCAGCTACCTGCCAGGCCTGAGGCAGGAGGACTGAAAGTTTGAGGCCAGCCTGGACAATCTAGTAACAACCTATTTCAAAGCAAAATTTTAAAAAGGGACGGACTATGGGGGTGGGAGGAGCTGAATAGGAAAGGAAAAATCAAAGCAGCAGCTCCAACTTCTGAGGCTTTTTATGTCTAATTTAAGACAGAATGATCTTTCAAAGTAAAAACAAAAAACCAGTTGATGTCAACACAAGCTAATTACTTTTAATATGTTTTAAAAAAGAAAACAACGGCTAAGACATCTGGTTACATTACACAGCCCACGTAACTTGGAGCAGTAATGCCGTGAGACTGCAGAACCCATCATGCCCTTTCCACAGAGAGGATTCTGCTAAGTTCTCTTTCCAGGGCATTGCTTTTTATCTTTCTTCCTTGAGTAAATAGCTGAGCATCCATCCTCAAAGAATACAGTCTTGCCCTGACCTGATGCTGCTAGGCTCGGGAAGCACATCACTTTCTTACCTGCAGGGATGTCACACAGAGCGAAGAGTCCAACTCGAACATCTCCATTCACTGTCCATTTCTGTGTTTCACAATTTGGATTACAACTGTGGTTCATAAAACGAGAATAATTTCCTTTTGGGCCAGCATCAATTATACGGTCCTTCAGGAAGAGAACAAAAGAAAAATTCCTTTGACATTAAACTAAATAAAGCTGTTTCAGACACATCCAATTCAGTCCAGGCCACAAGGCAGCAGTGTCTTGCTACCAGCTGGTGTCTGACATTAACGAAACTAAACACGTGACTCCCTGTGCTGTTTACTAAGTTTTTTATTGTATTTGTTGAACTTCAAGTTCAAGTAATTGAAGTGGAATATAGTTTCTTTTTAAGCTTGCTTCTAGAAACAAACCTACCATAGAAAATGCTACTTGGATTAGTGGGCTGTATGTTTCAGTATTTTCTGTTCAGAGAGCATTAAACTCAGATAACTACACTGGTGTCTTACTATCGGCCCTTCTTTCCTGGTCAAAGCAAAGCAAAAGTATGGGGGTAACAGGTTTAAACCATAAAGATATGAGAAGGAAAAGTGAGAACCCTTCTCTAAGTGAAGACTGGGAGATCAGCTTGATGGAGAGGCTATTACTGTGTGGGACAGACTTTCCAGTAGTCACCTTTCCTCTCCATTTTCACTTCCACTAAAGTTCAAAATACAGTAAACAGCTCACCAGTTTGGCAGCCTGGATTTGAACTCTGGCAATCAGGATGAGCTCTGGTGACCGAGCCTCCTGAGTGTTGCTGAGTGGCTGGGGGGCTGCTGGCCAGAAGGGCAGGATTTAAGGAGCCAGACTCCAGCATCATGAAAAATGGTATTTTATGCTCATGAAATGTGTTTATGAAAATTGTAAAACTTTCTAACAATGACACATTGATTAAAATTCTTTCAGGGCTGGGGATTTAGCTTAGTGGTTTCGCTGCCTGCTGTGCAAGTGCAAGGACCCGAGTTCGATCCCCAGTACCAAAAAAAAAAAATTCTTCTTTCAAATGAGCTCTCTTACTTTTAATTGTGTTAGGGTTTTTAGGGGGTGATTCTGGGGATTAAACCCAGGGCCTTATGTGTGATCAGCACATGGTCTACCACTGAACTACATTCTAGCCCTAATTCTATTCTGACACTTACATTAGAGACAGTCTGGAACAGAAAACATAGGTACTGGTCTTGTTTCTCTCTCTCTTTTTTTTTTGAGACAGGGTCTCACTATGTAGTCCAGGCTGGCCTTGAACTCACAGTGATTCTCCTGCCTCAACCTCCTGAGTGCTGGGAATACAGGCATGGACCATCACAACTGGCTAGTTGAGCTTCTTAAAACTCTAACAAGATACTCAACAAATCACTTATGCCTGGACCACAGTTTCTTGCCCTCTAGATATCAGGGGACTGTTTTAAAAATTAAACAAGACAATGAATGTAATGTGCAAATACATACAGGTCTTACAATTACACTAGCAAACTATAGGTTTCACTGTCATTTTTCTTAGGACAGCACTCATTTAAAAAATGTTTTAACACACCAAGTGATTTAGCGTTTTTGCTAAGTCAGAAGTTTAACCGCAGTGCTGATTCTCTCCTTCATTCTTGTAGTGCCTGAGAAAAGAGCCGGGACTAAGATCCGGGATGAAAGTCCTGATACATCACTCATAGAGCTGTCTCACGTGATGTACAGGGCTTCCATAGTGATTCACCTTGTACTTTTTTTGTTTAAATGGTCTCAAAGTTTTATTAAAGGCAGGAAAAGAAACAGTCTCTACAGAGTAGTTTGGGGCAAGTCAAAGTAGGGAAAGAAGTACATAACCCTGCACGAGGGTGGCCATCCATGCAGAGAGAACACAATGGTCTCATATCATACTCTGTATAATAAACACTTTATAGTAGGCACATGGTGGCTACTGCAAATCATTATCATTTTGCTGAAAATAAATCAAAAGCAATTGAGTTCAACCTAAAACCATGAAACAAGAACAAAAAAGTCTCTTTTTCTTACCAAAAAAAAAAAGGCAATTTTACCTTGGTAACAGTTAACATATAAAAATTAGTTACACTGTTCTCGTGAGCTCGCTTGATTCGAAGTCTGCATTCTTCTTCATCAATTAATTCACCAACATATTCATTTACAAATTCACCCTGTGGAGAAGCATGTAATATGTAATTGTAAAATTAGTGTATTATATTAGAAGGCATTCCTTAACAACAGGTACACAGGGCTGGGGATTTAACTCAGTGGCACCACACCTGCCTCACAAGTGCAAGGTCCTGAGTTTGGTCCCCGGTACTGGAAGAAAAAAAAAAAAAAAGAACAACAAACAGGTATATAATCCAAGGCAATTAACTAAAAAGAATTATTTCTTTGGTTGGTCTGTTAATTGATTGAGTCAGGGTCTCCCTATGTATCCTGGGCTGCCCTTGAATTCATGGTGATGCTCCTGCCCCAGCCTCCCAGGAGCTGAGATTACACATGCATGTACCACCATGCCTGGCCAGCTAAAAATTCTGAAACTCTAACTTGAACCCTAGAAATAAATTGTTATTTATTCATGGGTACTCAAACAATATTTTTCTTGTGTAAGCGCCTCAAAAGCTGCCAACCTGCTTGCCTTTTTCTCGATGATAACACTATTCCTACAGTGCAGCTGCCACGGCTGTGCTGACACCTGAGGACACAGCAGGTGGTATTATCTGAAGCTGGTATTATCAGACTGTTACCAGTTTGTACTGTGTGTGGGGTAACCAGTAAAAACTTTTGCAAAAGATGGGGATTTAGTTCAGTGGTTCTGCCATCTGCCTCACAAGTGCAAGGTCCTGAGTTCCATTCCCAGTACCAAAAAACAACAACAACAACAAAAAACCAAACCTGCAAAATATCTAAATCTGAAATAAATCAACTGCCTTTGTTGTTCAATTTTAAAAGTAATTAGATATTCACAGGATGTTAGAGGAGTAGTGCAGAGACCTCTGTGCCCTTCATTCAACTTCCTCCAAAGGTGGCACTGCGCAGAACTACAGCACATGAAAACCGGAAAACTGACACTGGGACTGCCCTCAGCATGAGGAAGACGAACACCTGCTCTTGCACCCCAGGGCTATAGGGTCACACCTGTGCAGGACACCATCCACCCCACCTCCTCCACCTGCTCAAGCACCCCGAGACCACTCACCAGGTCTCTAAAATGGTCTGCAAATATAATTATACAATACACAGCCTAGGAGACTGCCTTTTTTTGAGACAAATTCTAGCTATATAGTTCAGGGTGGCCTTGAACTCTTGGCAATCCTCTTGTCTCAGCCTCCCAAGTACTAGATTAATAGTCATCATGCCTGGCTTGAGACTGGCTTAAAAAAAAAAACCCTCAGGCTAATTTCCTTGAGATTAATACAAGCTGTGTGTGTCAATAGTTTGTTAATGCTAAGTGAAACTCCTCACAAAACTTCACAATGGATGTACCACAGTTTAACCACTTACCCACTGAAGAACACATGGCTGGTTTTCAGATTGGGGCTATTACTACAAATAAAGTTGCAAAGATCATTCTGGACAAGTTTTCATGTGGATATACATTTTCATTTTTCTGGAATAAATGTCAGGAGAATGATTCGCTTGTTGATTTTTTGAGAAACTGCCAAGCCATTTGTGTAGAGGGGGCCGTTCCGTATCACATCCCCATCACCCACACACTAGAGGTCAGCTCCCCCACACCCTTGTAGATCTGGTGCTGTCAGTGTCATTTTGGGGCTCTCACATGGGCACAGTGGTCTCTCATTTAACATAAGAGTAAATACGGAACCTTCAACGCGTGTCTGTAATCACATACTCGCTAACCTTTTCACCTTAAAGACACTGCTGATTCAGCCCAGCACAATAGCATTATGAACAGGACTTGTCAGTCTTATTAATACATTTCAGAGGACGATAAGTGTCTTGGAAACAAACATGTATTTGCTTATTATTTCACCACTTTCTGCCTACTCCTCTCATACGAATGCTCACTAGCTCCTAATATTAAACCTGTTGATAGTAAATAACAGTAATCTAAAGATTAAAAACATAGGGGCCAGGGATTTAGCTCAGTGGTTCCGCTGCCTGCTGTGCAAGGACCCAAGTTTGATCCCCGGTACCAAAAAAAAAAAGATTAAAAACATAGAATGCTCTTATCTGTGTTTATTCTCTTTTTTGGGGGGGGGGGAAGGTTGCTATGTAGTTCAGGCTGGCCTTGACCTCACTATGAAGCACAGGCTGGCCTCAAACTTACTGCAATCCTCCTGGCTCAGCCTCCAAAGCACTGGGCTTTCAGGCATACGCCAATGTGCCTGGCTACTCTCTATTGATAAAAATAGATCACCACATGTATATTAAGAGAAGTTGAGGGCAAAGTTGGAAGGACCAACCCAACCTTGGCTGCACCAGTCCTTCTCTGGCACCGTGCTGCTGATGACATGGACGCAGGACACCAGCTGGCTTCAAGGGGTGCATACTCATGTCATCTGGGCAGTGGTCACCACAAAAGCTCACCAGCTGTTTCTCTCTTCCAATTTTTATTTATTGCACAAGCTATAACAAAGAATTAAGCTAAAAAATATTTTCATTCATTACGGCAACACCATTAAGCAGAAGAGTTAATCTTTTCCACTTTTCCTTTCAGTTCATGCTCATGAAGGCCTTAGGGTGTCCTGCAAATTCACATACTACATTCTGTTAGCCTCAAATGGCTTCTTCTCATCCTGGGGGTCTGCCATTAGCTGATGGACACTATTTACAGTGCTTCACGGTATCACAGCCCTGGATACCATGTGGCTACACTGCCACTTTCTGTTACTATATTTAGCTATTTTATGGCAAAAATTTCCCCCTCTTCCTTGTTTGCAATACATAATAAACTCATTGCAGAGAATCAGTATATATACATATCACACCTTGAGATGGCAAATTTTCTTTTTCTTTATTTTTGGTTTTTTGAGACAGGGTCTCACTATGTAGTTCAGGCTGGCCTTGATCTCATTGTGATCTTCCTGCCTCAGCCTCCCAAGTGCTGGAATTAGAGGCATGTGCTACCACGTCAGGCAAATTTCCTTTAATTGTAAAACTTTGGAGCAAAATTTCAATCAAATCACCTCCATTTCATGTTTTTCACACATTGAGAAAGTAAGATTTCAGTTGAAGAAATAATTTTGTGGCTTCAAAAGCATGATAGTTACTTATATTTATTATTTCATGGACATAAGTGAATACAGAAAAATTACAGTGCTGATATCAGATATAAAGAGTGTAACACTCAAACCTGATACTACTATGAATAATAACAGAAATATTTTGGATGTTCTGAAAGTGACAAAAATCTTCAACCTCAAAGAACTGCTCACTGGACTTAACCATTAACTACAAATTCAATTGGAAACAACAACAATAACAACAAAAAACAAATTAAGAAACTTAAAAAATGCTATAAATCTGTCCTAAAAAACTACAGCAAGGCCTGGGGGTGTGACTCAGTGGCAGAGCACTTATATACATGCCTAGCATACATGAGTCTCTGGGTTCAATTTCTAGCACCCAGAAGAAACAAAACAAAACAATAAACCTGCAGTTAAAAGACGGTAATTCAATACCTAGTACTTTTATTTTTTAAATTTTTTATTTTTTTGGTACCAGGGATCAAACTCGGGACCTTGTGCTTTCGAGGCAGGTGGCAGAACCACTGAGCTAAATCCCCAGCCCTCCTAGTATTTTTATTTAAAAATTCTGAGATAGAGAAGCTGGGAGTATGGCTTAGTGGAAAGGATGTACTTAGCACATGAAAGGCCCTAGGTTCAACCCCCAGCACCCCAAAAGAAACTTTTAAAAAGAAATCATTTCATAACAAGAAGTCAGTCCCTTGTTTGATTCTCACACACATTTCTGGAAATCTGTTACATGTGAAAAGAAGAGGACTGTGGACATTCGATTTCATACTTG